>NC_058405.1:87644264-87853365 GCF_002201575.2 Neomonachus schauinslandi
CACACTGGGGAACTGTCACTAAAGGATGCACCACTGGAGTGTCCATGGGATCTGGGAAGGGAAAAACTACCTCTTCATTGGCCTACCACTATCCCTTAGCCCTTAATCCCTTGGATTCTCAGATTCTTCTTCCCTTCTTCCTTCTCTCTCCCTCTTCCTCTCCTTCCTCCCTCCCTCCCGCCCTCTCTCTCCCTCCCTTCTTTCTTTCCCTCCCTCCCTCTCTCTCTGCCTTTCTCTCTCTTCCTCTCCCCTCCCTTCCTTCCCTCCCTCTCTCTCATTCTCTCACTCTTTCTGTCTCTCCCTCCCTCCCTCCTCCTTCCCTACCTCCCTCTCTGCCTCTCTCTCCCCCTCCCTCCCTTTCTTCACATCCCTTTCTTCCTTCCTTCTTTCCTTCCATTATTGATTCATTTATTTAAAAACTTAAAAAAAAATAAAAGATAAGCATAAACCAATCAGAGAAGGACAATTATCATATGATTTCACTCATACGTGGAACTTAAGAAACAAAACAGATGAACATAGGGGAAGGGAGGGTAAAATAAAATAAGATACAATCAGAGAGGGAGACAAACCATAAGAGACTCTTAACTCTAGGAAACAAACAGAGGGTTGCTGGAGGGGAGGTGGGTGGGGGGATGGGGTAACTGGGGGATGGACATTAAGGAGGGCACATGATGTAATGGGCATTGGGTGTTCTACACAACTGATGAATCACTAAACTTTACCTCTGAAACTAATAATACACTTTAAGTTAATTAATTGATTTTAAATAAAATTTTAAAAAAAGATAAACATGATCACGGAAAATATGAACTCCTTCCAATTTGGGAGCTGTGTGGCAACATGGAAAGAATATGAATTTTGTATAATATGTAAAATTTCATATAAATAATTAAGAAAAACATTTGAAAAAATGCCAAAATGTTAATAGGAGAAATGACTGAATTATAGGATTTCAGTTGACTTTTTTTCTTTTCCTTCAGTATAATTACTTTTGTTTTGTTTTTTTTTTTCTTTCAGGTTTTCTAAAACTGACATATATTTTATAATCTGAAGAAAATAGTAAAAAATGATTAGATACAGCTACATTTTAATAGTGTCCATACCTAATACCTAGCTGTGTAAATTGAAAGAGTGATTTATCCTTTATGAGACTAATATTCCTTATAGGTAATTTGGGGCTAATATTTACTTACCTATTAGGGCTGCTTTGAGGATTGGATAGGATACTAACATATTGTGGATATTCAGTAAGTATCAGGGCTGCATCATAGGAGAGAGAGAGATTTTCATGAGGAAGGCAGGAGCACAGTCTTGGGGGTGAACAAGCCCAACAATAATAATGTGTGTTGTGTCAGGCCCTGATATTTGAGATGGAAACCCATTTTTACTTTGTACTCATTTTACCTTGAGTACCTACATTAGGTGGGTGCTTTACTAACTTCTGGAGCTACAGCAATGAACAAATCTTGTCTTTCCCTTGTGCAACCTACATTACAGATTTTCTATTATAAGAAAAGCAAAGCAATTATCATCCTCCTTTCCCCTTAGTGCTTTCAGAGATCTGCTGGCTCTTTCTGAGGTTTGAAGGGCTAAAGAACTGATATGTGGCAGCATCTCTCTAGAGAAGAAACAAGAAGATTGGTACTAATCTACAAGAAACCTGGGTGGCTGCTTCAAACAAGTAAGTACAGGGAACACTCAAATCCACAGCATTTCACTTTCCAAGCAGATGAAAAAGATGAAGAAATTCTCAAACTGCAGAATACTGAAAGATACTACTGAATCATTCACTAAATGAGGTTTTACTGTCACCACCATGATTAGAAATACAGTGAACGTGGAATCTGGGGGAAAAAAAAAACAAAACAACTTTTCTTTTCCATGTATCACAGCAAGGAGCAAGTCCTATTCATTTCATATACCATTTCTTTTTTTTTAATTTTTTAAATTTTATTATGTTATGTTAATCATCATACATTACATCATTAGTTTTTGATGTAGTGTTCCATGATTCATTGTTTGAGTATAACACGCAGTGCTCTCTTCAGTACATGTCCTCTTTAACACCCATCACCAGGCTAACCCATCCCCCCACTCCCCTCCCCTCTAGAACCCTCAGTTTGTTTTTCAAAGTCCATAGTCTTTCATGGTTCTTCTCCCCCACCCATTTCCCCCCCTTCATTTTTCCCTTCCTACTATCTTCTTCTTCTTCTTCTTTTTTTTTTTTTTTTAACATATAATGTATTATTTGTTTCAGAGGTATGGGCCTGTGATTCAACAGTCTTACACAATTCACAGCACTCACCACAGCACATACCCTCCCCAATGTCTATCACCCAGCCACCCCATCTCTCCCACCCTCCATCACTCCAGCAACCCTCAGTTTGTTTCCTGAGATTAAGAATTCCTCATATCTGTGAGATCATATGATACATGTCTTTTTCTGATTGATTTATTTTGCTCATATACCATTTCTTTTCAGGAAGACTGGCATATGGGACATTCAGATATTTTTTGTTGAATAAATGAGGAATATTAAGAGCTTCTCTTTTTGCTACTTCATTATGTTTACTTCTTTTTTTTTAAGATTTTATTTATTTATTTGAGAGAGAGAGAATGAGAGAGAGCACATGAGAGGGGGGAGGGTCAGAGGGAGAAGCAGACTCCCTGCCGAGCAGGGAGCCCGATGCGGGACTCGATCCAGGGACTCCAGGATCATGACCTGAGCCGAAGGCAGTCGCTTAACCAACTGAGCCACCCAGGCGCCCTGTTTACTTCTGATATAGAATATTCATTTATATTATTTTTGGTTTTCATGTCCATGCTCTGCAAGATAGTTATTCCTTAGCCCCAGATTATACATAAGTAAACATACATATGTGACTTTCTCCATAACAAATAGCTAGCACATGTCTGCAATTAAAATAGATCTGATGCATGACCACACCTCCTCCTTTCCATCATGCAATACTGTGAGTGAAACTGGTTTACAACATTGGATTGTGTATGTTGGAGCAGAGCTTTGGAAGGGGAATGGCATATCTAATTGGGAATATAAATGGCAGTAATTGGCAGATTCAGTGTAACTAGTAGAAGACACCTGTTCGGCTATTGACAAGTAATAGTAACTTAATTCACAATGCACAATGCTCTCTGAGCCATATGCAGTTGCAGGACTGCACTCCATTCATCCATATCCCCTTCTTGAAAATTGAAAGCCAGCTAATAAACTGATGCATTTTTCCTGAATATTTGTATGCTCACCCTTCAGATAATTCATTGATAAGTTGCTTCTTTAGGTATGTTAATACAATTAATCAAGTCATTAGCAAATCATCTTACTACTCTCTTCTGGATAAAATTCTGCTTCTAAAGATGCCTTTGATGTATATTTAATCTAATGCATTAGATGTCAATTTTATGAATTAAACTTGGGATTCCAGATGTTCTCTCTGCCAATATTCACCATGGTGGTTAAGAAGATACTCAGAAATGCCTCAAAATAAAGACTTATGTTGTTTGGCTTTTGAGGTGAGTCCACACTAATCTTCATTCTTATGTCTCTCCTTCTAATTGTGAAAATGTGTTTATCTGAGATTTTTTTTTCAGTTTTCCATGCAACTTAAACTTACAAACTCAATTCTGCTATGATTGTCTTTCTTTACTTTGATAGCAAATACTTAGTGACAATTCTCTTCCACAAGTACAATATTCACCCTTAATACTAACAAATATCAATGAGAGGCAGGGAATCAATCTCATAAGGAATGGAACTTCCTTTTTCTTCAACTTGGGCGCTCCTTCTCTCTCTCTCTCTTTTGTTTCTTTTGCTGTGGAAGAGCTTTTTGGTTTGCCTTTGCGCCTTTGGGAATTCTGCCCCCTGCGCTCAGCACTTGGTTCACTCTTCCTTCAAAAGTACCTTTGAGCATACAAAAGAGGCTGAGCCCTTCTCTCTCTTTCCCTGGGATAGGAAGTTGATTACAATGAAATTATAATGATGGCCTACCTGTGGTGAGGCAGGCCATGCTGGGTGTCCTAAATACACAGGAGGCAGGACATTGTACTAATTTAGCTGGTATTTGGCAAGTCTAGGGCTCAACCTGGCATAGCCAGGGCACTTAAAGGAAACAGTGTTTCCCTTAACAAGACATGGGAATGCCCCAAAACTTAGACTTTCCCACTATACATATGGCCCTTTCTCTCCTTAACCAAAATAATAATAATAATAGTAATAATAACAAAAAAATAAAAACAAAAAAATAAAATAAATGAATTAAAATGTTTTCTTCTCCATTTTTCTCTTGGGACTGAACTTTCATAAATGTACCAATCAGAATAGATTGTGATTCTATTCATTAAAATATGTGTGCATGTGTGTTAAACTTGCTCAAGTTAAATTGTATTAAAAGAGATAAACAGATAAATAGGTAGCTAGATAAATATATATGAGCTTATAGTGATCCCTACCTACCAATATTATCTTGTTTCAAAGAATGCTATCTATAGTTTAACTATTTCACAAATGTTTATTTTTTCTTCTCCAATATGTAAAAGGAGAAAATGTCACTTAGATTGTATTCCAGTGACCTCCACCTGACACACAAGAGCAATAAGAAACTGTGACCCACAACAAAATAGAATTCCTGATAGCTCAACGTGGAAAGGAACAAAACCAGACCCTACCCAAGTTGAGGTGCAGGGCGAGCCTCCCCTTCTGGAGCTCCAGCGTGATGTGGTCTCCACGTTGACCTTCTCCATGGAGCAGAACCCCATCTCCTTGCATGCTCTTGAACTTCAGAGAGATCACATCTTTGAGAGTGCTCATCAACTTCTGATTGAACCTATACAGAAGGGAGCTTCGGCCATCAAAGTCAGCAACATCTGATTCTGGGAACAGGGAGAGAAAGAGAGAAAGAGAGAGAGGGAGAGAGAAAGAGAGAGAGAGATCAGTGAATATCCTCATAATTGCTCTTACTGCTTCTCATCTTTGTTGTTCTCCAATTTATAGGAATGTTCTTAATATTTGGAAGGTCCCATCTCAACAGAAAGCATATGGACTAGACCAAACCTAATTAGACTTAGGGGGATTAAAACCCCTCATTAGTGATATGTCATATTTTGCTTGAGGGGACAGGGTAAGAATACCACAAGTACCTATGTCAGACTCTATGGTGCCAGATGCCTGGTAGTAATAATCTTTCATGATTTATCTTCATTATTAATTCACTTCTGATAGTTGGAGCCACTTGATCCCCTAATCTCAGGTTCAAGGTTAGAGATGAAAAAATATAGTCTATTATTCCACACCTAACTGAATAGCACTGTCTTCATAGAACCTGTGTTGAGAAAGATTCTGAGGTCTTCTCTGAGTTCAGTGGAAAAGAATGTGCAGTAAAGGAAGACTGCTGTTTGTATAAGGAGGGCAAATACATGACATCCTTACCATCCCTGCCTTATCCTGTATTAGTGATATATATCATTATATTTTTATATATAAAAATGTTCAATTGTTATTGTTAAAGCAGAAAAAAGAGAAAGTCAAGTAATCATGATCTAAATCAACTTATTTAGTGGATATGTATAAACATACCTGAAAATTTCATGCCAAAATATTAACAGAGATTCTCACCTCACCAAAGAATATATAGAGATGGCAAGTAAGTATATGAAAAGACGCTCCACATCATATGTTATTAAGAAAATGCAAATTAAAACAATAAGGAGATACCACTGTACACCTATTAAAATGG
Source organism: Neomonachus schauinslandi (assembly GCF_002201575.2). Lineage (NCBI taxonomy): Eukaryota > Metazoa > Chordata > Mammalia > Carnivora > Phocidae > Neomonachus > Neomonachus schauinslandi. The sequence continues at coordinate 87,650,018 of NC_058405.1, forward strand.
CCTTAATATGGAACACTGATAACAAGAAATGCTGGCTTGGGTGTAGAGTAACAGGAACTCTCATTCATTCATGGTAGGGAAACAAAATGGAGCAGCTGCTTTGGAAGACAATTTGGTGGTTTCTTACAAAACTAAACATACTCTTACCATACTATCCAGCAACCTCACTGCTTAGTATTTACACAAAGGAGTTGAAAACTTATGTTCACACAAAAATCTTCACATGGATGTTTATAACAGCTTTATTCATAATTGCCAAATCTTGGAAGCAACCAAGATGTCCTTTAGTAGGTGGATGTATAAATAAACTGGTACATCAAGACAGTGGAGTATTATTCAGCACTAAAAAGAAATGAGCTAGCAAGCCATGAAAATACATGAACAAAACTTAAATGGATATTACCAAGTAAAAGAAACCAATCTGAAAAGGCTACTATTTGATTCCAATGATACAATGTTCTAGAAAAGGCAAAATTATGGGCACAGTAAAAAGATCAGTGGTTGCCTGAGTTGGGGAAGGGAAGGATGAACTGATGGAGCACAGAGGATTTATAGGGCATGGGAAAAATGAAGGGGGGAAAATCGGAGGGAGAGACGAACTATGAGAGACTATGGACTCTGGGAAACAAACTGAGGGTTCTAGAGGGGAGGGGGTGGGGGGATGGGTTAGCTTGATGATGAGTATTAAAGAGGGCACGTATTGAATGCAGCACTGGGTGTTATATGCAAACAATGAATCATGGAATGCTACATCAAAAACTAATGATGTAATGTATGGTGATTAACATAACATAATAAAATTTAAAAAAAAGACTCTGTATGATATAATGATGGAGATACCATGTCATTATATATTTGTCCAATAACATAAAATATACAACACCAATGAACCATAATATAAATTATGAACTTTAGGTGATTATGATGTTATGGAACCTGGGCTGGATCGCCCGACAGAAGAACGAAGGGGCACCTGGAGATCTTGGAGGAAAGGAGGTTTATTTAACACTGGCGGGCTCAGAGGAGAGTGATCTCCAAAGGTCTGAGCCCCGAGCACAAACAAAGGGGGCAATTTATACACTTCTACTTCCACGTACTTGGCAGTTTTCGTGCCTGTGGGAAGTGGGGCAGGGAGAAGAACCCAGATTGGTGCACAGGGGAAGCAGGGCAGGGAGAGGAACCCAGAAGAGCCCTGGGGCAAGGACTGGGACTCTCTCGCTGGCTCCGTGAGCCATTTTAGGACACAGATTTTCTTTTTCAATGATATGTCAGTGTAGGTTAATCAGCTGTAGTAAATTTTCCACTCTGGTGGGGGATGCTGATAATAAGGGAGGCTCTGCATATGGAAGCAGGGCCTGGAAATCTACATACCTAATTTTTCTGTGAATTTAAAACTGCTCTAAAAAAAGTAAGCTTTTACAAATCAGTTACTAGATACTCTATTTGGGAGGTGTTCTATGTTGTTTTCACATTATTTCTCCCATTTTTTTAATTATAAAAACTTTTACAAAGAATTTTATTACTTTTACAATAGAGAAAATGTAAAGCTATTTAATATAACTTGAAAGAGATTCATTACATACCATCTTATGTAGGTGGGACAGTGGTGAATGGGTATATGGAGGAAGCAGGATTAGTCTTATTTGAAATGAAGTACTCAGAAAAATCTCAATTTTTCAGTATTCATCAAGCAATTAAAATGCTCAGCTTGAACATACACAATGATAAGTTAAGTATATTATTTTGGCCAAGTTCAAGGTGCCCAAATTGAAACATTCTTTGTGAAGCCAAAATTCTGAAATGAAAGTAAAAATGAAATCATACTTTCACTGTAATTAGTTTTAAAATGCAATTTCACATTTATTCCTATGGAACAAAGTGATTCTAACCAAAACGTTGCTGATGACTCTTTAGACCCTAAAAAGAAATAGTCTAGATACAGAGAGGTTTTCACCAATTCCCACTTCCCTTAGGCCCTTCCCATACCACCCACTCACTACTCCTACACATGCCCCCTGAATTCAACTCCTACCCAACCAAATGGAGGCTACAGACAACAACTTGTAATCAATCATGGAATAATGAGGGTCATAGTGTAGATAAGGTCATGGATTTTAAACTATGGTAGTCATAGCTTGTTAGCTGATTCACTTTGGGCAACTCTATCTCTTTGAGACTTGATTTCCTCATCTGTAAAACGGAGTAATTAACAGCCTTTAGAGAAGACTGTGGTAAGAGTTAAGTCTGATGACACATAAAAAGTGATAATACATACAAAGTGATGCCATCATGTCTGGCACATTGTTTGTGTTAAATCAATAATAGATGGTAGGGGTATTAGTAGTGATTGAGGTAACTGGAGGGACTTGAGTTCCTAACCAGTACAACCTGGTGGCTGACACTCCACCTTCTCACCCAGAATGGTGTGATTTCACTTTTTGATTCAATGGATTACTGCCCAGGGAACGCCAAGTGTGCCCCAACTTTCCTTTTCTGCCATATTTCAGCTTCTTACACTCTAGTTGAAATTCTTTGTGTGTGCAGGGTGCATACATTATAAATTTATGTTCTCTTCTTATTGTTCCCTTCTGTTACTGCACCAGACTCTAGGTTAGGAACTGGGTCCTTAGGAACTTTGGTGTTGAACGAGTAGACATGACACATATTATTTATGGACAGCCAAGCTAATACGACTTTTGAGCTAAAACTAGAGGGCACACCCAGTGCTTTGGAAACAGAGAGCTGAAACACTATATTGTCTATGAGTGTGGGACAAATGCTTTCATGAAAAATACGAAATGTGTTATTGCTTTGAAGACACACCTCATGCCTTATGTCTCAGCCTACACTGCCCCCGCTCTTCCTCTCTCCACTCCAGGGCCCTACACCCCCCTCTCCTGATCCATCATGGCATTAATGACCTACATTTCATTCCCTCAAATGTCTAGCTAATCTAGTGACTTAGTGAAGTGTTGATGACCTAGGTTACCTCCAAGAAAATACATCTCCATATTGCCATGAAACCTAAAGCTAACAGAAGCAATCAACAAACAGAAACAACAAAAACATTGTTGAAGTCTAACAGCTCCAGGTTTCCGTTATGGTCTTGCTATTTACTAGCTGGAGGACTTGTGGCAACGTTCTTGACTTCTTTGGGCTTCAGTATTCCTATCTGTGCAGTAGAGCTAAGAGAAGCTCACCCTACAAAGTCGTGGTGAGAATTACATAAACCATACCTGGAAATGTAGAATCACTCAGTATTCCACCCCCCCTCCATCCATTATTAATCCAAAGGCATTACTACAGTGGTAAAGATTTGTGCATTGCCATATAAAGATGATACGAAGAACATAGTTTGATTTGGTGTCTGTCATATAACACTGAGCAGGTATGCATTCAAGCCTACATCATCACTTGCCACATTCTTAAAATAGCCTCATAACTGCCCTCCCTGATTCAACATTTGCTACCTCCCTCTGACCCATTCTCTCATCCTCATAAAACATAAGTAACATCACACATGGCCTTCGCTAAAGCCCTTCAGTGAACTCCCTTTACACTAAGATTTATATTCTCTCTCCCGTGATCTGGCTTTTTGCTTTCCCATCTCATCTTTTACTTCCGTCCCCAAACCCTGACTCCCCTTTATGCACAGTGTGCTTTCAACGTGTGTGCATGTGCAATGTGGGGGTTAATCCAGATAACATATGCAGAGCACATATCAGGAGCCCTGTAATGGTGTAATTTTTTTTTCCACATGTGAACTTACTTAATGTCAATCAACTTATGAGGAACATACTATTATTATTCCAATTTTGCAAATGACGAAAATATGGTTCAAAGAGATGAAGAAGTATGAAGTTAGCAACTGTCAGAGCCTGGATTCCAACCTGTCCCATCTGATTTAACCTGTTCTGTGTGTGCTGAGCACTTTCACAAGGGCTGCCCCCTTTCTCATGAGCATCTGATGTTCAGCTGTCAGGCAGGTGGTTGGCCTTTCCTAACAGGTTCCTCCCATTAGCTAGTCTCCCCTAAACACCCTGCTACTTCCTTCATAATTCACCTCCCAACTCCCAAGAATTTGATTCTTGGTTGTTTCCCGATGTGTTCATAGTCCAGCTCTCCAGCATGATAGCGACTCCCACGAGGGCAGGGGCCAGATGTGTATTAACCACCTCATTAATTCAGAGCCCCACACTGGGCCCAGAACATTATGCTGCCCAGAAACACCTGTGAAATGACTTACTGACCCAGTAAGGAACCTGTGCCCAAAGGTAATACTACTGATTGTCCCCTGACTTCCTGCCACATCACCTGCCCCCAACTTTGAAAAGCCTGGTTGCTCAATCACACACTCAGCCACCTGGGACATGATGCCTACAGGACGCACATACACATGTTCACCAGTGCATAGGTGAGAGGCCCCCTTTAGAAAGCAAAGAATTGGTCTGGTGGAGAGTGAAAGCTTTCCTCCAAAGACCACCAACAGCTAATGAGAGAAATATTTCGCCAATCTAAGAGAACTCGGGCAAACACCCTGAACCTTTGCAATATGGGGTCACACCCAAAATGCATCAGCCATTTCTCAGAAGGAGAAACAGGGGGTTAAAAAAAAAATGTTTATAAAAGAATTAAAACCTTCCTCAGCTGAATACTTAATACTTCCTCCCAGTATGGAGCTGTGTGAAGTACCCACCATTCCCAACTTCACTTGGATAAGCAGATTTCAAATGAAAATAATAAAGGCCCATATTTTTAAATTGTGGCTGTTAAGAAAAACAATTCTATTATATGCTGCTTTTTCCTTTTTAGATCTTATTGTAACCGCTTTGTCACGATTCTCTCGTTCAGCACTTTCAGGACTTAGTTTGTGGTGTGGAGTCTGGTTATGGACACGAACACCTTCCTCATGTCTTACAAGCAAATTGAAAGAAGATTCTCTTTAAAAATACGAAGAAAAGAAAAAAGAAAAGAAAGCAAAAGAAGAGAAAAAGAAAAAAAAAGAAAAGAAAAAAGAAAAGAAGAAAAGAAAAGAAAGAAAAGAAAAGAAGTAAAATGGAGTGTGTTGGAAGGTGTGTAGAGATAGGCCCCTACTGGCAGGTGGATAAGTGTGTAATTACCTCAAAATGTAGTTTTAAGGGCACCAAGAAAGTAACTGACAAAACTAAATGCTGCTCTTTATTGCTGCCTTTCTACACCACCCATAGAGATTTCTTATTCTGGATGAAGTAATCCATTCTCTAGGGGAATAAAGGAACAAATTAGCATACATTGCCTGATTTAATGCTCTTGACAGTCCTGCAAAGTCCATATTTTTTTCCCATTTGTAACATGGGGAAATCAAAGCACAGAAAGATTATGTACCTCGCCCAAAGGCATACACATAGGAATGAGTTGTGTGACACAGAAACCATCAATGTTTCTTCTTAAAAGTGGGGGTTTGTTGTGAGAACTACATGAAATTTACATCTCATACCTAACGAGAATGTACATGGCTTTGTACACTGAGCATTAAGCATGCACTGGCAAGAATGTATGTATGTGGGGATGTGTGTACAAGAAAAGAGATGCCGATTTTTTAAAGATTTTATTTATTTATATGAGAGAGAGAGAGAGCTTGTGCACGAGAGAACACAAGCAGGGGGAGGGGAACAGGGAGATGGAGAAGCAGAGTCCCCATTGAGCAGGGAGCCCGATATGGGACTCCATCCCAGGATTCCAGGATCATGACCTGAGCCAAAGGCAGATGCTTAACTGACCGAGCCACCCAGGTGCCAAGGAGATCCCAATTTAAAATGAAGATAATGTTAAGTGGGGAATTTTCTTGTCCTTAAAAGTTGATATGAATTTCCCTGTGGTCCCTGCTCTTCTGCACTTCCTCTTTCACTCAGAGACCAAGTTTACTAAGAGCAGTGCTTTCCTAAGAGGGCCAGGGAAACCACACAAATATCTGAGAGACTTTTTTAGAGTAGACATGCATTGCCTTCCCCACCCTCACTATCTCCACTAAGTTCAAGTCCGCTATCCTAGTCTATTTCTGTGGTCTCATTTCTGTAAGACACACTTGTATTCAAAATTTGTTGAACCCCCTCAACATGGCAGTGCCCGTGTTCAGCACAAGTAGACAGTGATAAACTCTATAGAAGTCCCTGCTCTCAAGGGCTAAGCTAAGAGACAGCAAACACACAATCACATATCCCTGGGAAGAGGGTAAGCACTTTGTGCTGGGGGTTCCCAAAGGAGGGATGCCTAGCCCTCTCTAGGAGGAGACAATGCTACTCCTGAGTCCTGAGGGCTGAGTGAAGATCAGGCAGGTGAAGTGTGGGGACAGGGCTTTGCCAGCAGAGGGAAGGAGCTGTCTGTGTGAGGCATGGAGAGGACATTGGGTCAGATCTAAGATCTGCAAGGATTCAGGTTTGTTGGCAGACTGGCTCTAGCAGTGTGCTCTCTGCACCAGCAGCCTTGGGAGCACCAGAAGCTTGTTAGGAGTTTCAGGTTTTCAGCCCTCACCACAGCCCAATGGAATCAGAAATTCTGGGCATGGGACCCAGAAATTTGAGTTGTTTTGAGCCCTCTAGGTGATTCTGCCAGCTGATGTCTGAGAAGCTCTGTGCTAAAGCACAGAATATCAGGCAGTAGGGAATCCAGAGACTGGAGACAGAGTCAGGGCTTTTATGATGGAGCATCCTGTTAAAAATAATATGGGTTTCAATGTGGCCCTGAGGTCAATGGAAAAACAACTGTCAAAGTATTTTTAAGTAGGGAAAGTGTATGGCCAGTTCTGGTTTTTAGAACGAACTCTGTATTTTTGAAAGTTCATCTGTATTGTTCGGTCAGTCCGCATTCCAGTCCTGGCTACCCATACCACCCCTCCCCAGTGGAGTTACCCAATTTCTTCTTTCAGCATTTCTTATTTTATCAACAATGCTGGCTAGAACACAGCTGTTAGATATTTACTTCCCAGAGTGGACAATTTCTTCCTCTTTCTCAAAATCAATGTTTAGGATCTCATTATCGTGAATTCAATTCAACTCAATTTGTAGTTCTTTAAGGTGGTTATACACTGGCAGATTTCTCTAGAATATGAAGGAGAGCCCATTTGAGGACCCAAAAAGTCTTCAGGATGAGGGCGGATCCTACAGCTCATAAAGCTCTCGTTTTAGGTCAAGATAAAACCAGCACACACTCCCTTCCATCCCAGTGGTGCTTAGAAATGCCAGTGCTGGCCGATGTCCCACTGGGCCCATAATTGCTGATCCAGCTGTCATAGCTTGTTTTCTGAGAAAGAAAGAGTTCTGGAGGCATACTCTGGCATATTTGATGGATGTTGGTAGCTTGTCAACAATCCAGCTAAAACAAGGGCTCCAATGAATAAAAGATTCCAAGCTAGAATCCCCAAGTGAGCTGAGAAGGATTCTGGCGTGGGCCCGTGACACAGACTCTATTTTCTCACAGACAGGGAAGCCCCAGCTCAGAGTTGACAGGACAAACCACTGATTCACCCTGAGACAATTAGTCCCATCAGACTCTTTGGCTGTTCACAGTAAACATGATTTTCAATACAATTACAGTATGAAGCTTAGCTCATGATACATTATATAAGAAAAATGATTATTATTCAGACCATACACTTGCACTGAGGACTCCAAGGCTTTGGCCAGCAAGCAATCCACAAACCACAAAGGTTTCCACAGTCAGCTCAAATTTACACAGATCTTCCACCAATCCTGACTTTCCCAGGCCTTAGCAGAAGCTCCTGATAACCTCAGATGAACTATGAAAGCAATGCCAGTTTCCAAAGTTAGCGCTGACAACCCCCAAGAATCGCTTTCCTTATGGAACTTCTGACATTTCTATGTATGATAGCAGGGAATACACAGAATAGATCTCAAGAAGACAACATGAAAAACAGTCATAGTACAAAAAAAAAAAAAAAAGAAAAAATTTGAATTCCAATCCTAACTTTAGCAGATAGAATTTTTAGCTCTGACAGTCAGATGTGCCTTCTTAAAATGCCTAGTTTTTTTTTTGGATATCTTAGACATGTCGACAGCTCTGAGCACACTTAACATTTGTAGTTCAACTGGACTGTTCGCTAACTCCAAAGATTAGGCCCAAATAAAGTAATCATTTTAAGGAATTTTCTACTAATTAGTAGAGACCCAATAGCAATAATAATAATGATAATAATAATAATTACCATGATAATGATAATAATGGTAATTATTCAATAACCCGCTAAAAGCATTATAAATTCTGATAAGACATAATGATAATAATAATTATGATAATAATTATGATAATTATTATTATTATCATAATTATTATCATAAATAGGACTGGTGGCTCAGTCCATTAACTGTCTGCCTTTGGCTCAGGTCATAATCCCAGAGTCTTGGGATGGAGCCCCATATCAGGCTCCCTGCTCAGTGGGGAGCCTGCTTCTCCCTCTGCCCCTCACCCTGCTCTCATGTTCTCTTTTACTCTCTCTCAAATAAATAAATAAAATATTTAAAAAAATAAAAAAAGTAGATATCCTTTGATTTACTTTTTCTTAAATTCACTGGCAGATATTGGGCATATTTTGCTCTTTGTGGTCACTATGCAGAGCTATGAGATGCAGATAATTGAGACATGGGTTGTTCTCTCCAGGGACTCAGACACAGTACCATGAAAACCCAGCACATGAATTGTTCTGGTGGAGAAAGAGGTGATAAAGGAAAGCATAATTATGGCCCCTACACCTTGTTCCCAAGTAGGGACCTGTGGGACTTCAAGGAAGCATTGGATAATTCAGCTGGGACAACAGCATGGACCAGGACTGATTAGAACCAGTTGGGACATGGGGTCACCCCAAGTAAAAGGCATAGGGAGGCCATGTGAAGTGGCAGGTCACAGCCACTGAGGTGCAACATATTAACAAAATTTTGTTAAAGGAGTGCTGCTTCACAAATCTTATTCACAAGCTCCGAGAAGGAATGATCAAGGCAAAGGCTGATCCGACATCCAGCCCTTGTTGTGTAAATAGCATAACACAATTATGAGCTGTCCCCTCACCTTATAGACCATCAATAATCTTCAGCCACAACGCACAAATGTTCCCTGTGAAAGGGTCTTTGTGCAAGGAGACACGTTTACATTGGAGTGACAAAAATGGAGAAAAGAGCTGCTATTTCCCACCCTAAAACTAGCTGGTATTTTTTTCTAAAATAAGATTTACCACAGTTTCAATTTAGCGGGTTATTGAATACTCCTTGCTAATGATTCTACCTGGATACAATCTGTGAAAGTGAGCGCGAGGAAGTCAGTGCGGGGAACAAACCACTACGGTGACCATTTGGACAGAGTAAATAAAAATAAAAATTTAATTAGAACAACAAAAAACAAACAAACAAAAACTGTAAGGGGCAAGTCCTTGACGTTTTTGAGGAAACCCACTGCTGCATAAAGCGGTTGATCTCACTATTAATTCATTTTGCCACTTAAGGTTCCTTTAAAATCACAACCGTTAGCATCCGGGTACCAGGAATCAGAGCCATACACTCGGTCAAAGCACACAGCGAACAGCATAACATCAATTCACCAGGAAAAATCGTTAGCTGCCGATTTCCCCTCCTTTGCTAGCCTTATAAAACACTTGGTTTACTCAACCTCCATGTTTAGAAGTATGTTTTGCCTTTTGTAGCGACTAAAAATCCTGAATTCCTATAGGGCAGGGATTGTTTTGTTTGTTTCTATACTCCAAGCCTAGCAGAGAGGGGGGCTACTGAGTAATGTTCACCTTCTGTTGAAGGACTTTTAAGATCTTCAATCAATAAGAAAATTTATTCCAGATTTATCAGAAAAGTTGCCTTAAGGTAGAATATCGCTGTGTTTTTGAGTTAATGTGTTCTTACTGCAGATATATACCTATATTGGTCTCTTCACAGAAGAGATTTTATTTTATTTTATTTTGGTTATTCTTCTATGAACTAAGAGAAAAGAAGTTAACTAACTCAAATTTTTAGACCTTTCTGGACCCCAATTTCCTCTGCTACAGAATGAAACAATTGCAACAAGAGATCATGGAGATCTCCAAGACTGGGGTCTCTAAGCCCTCAGCCTGACTGCTGTCATCCTGTCCCCTCCAGGGTTTGCATAACTATAAACCTGGCCTTTTGAGGTCCCCTGTGATATGGGCCTTAACATGCCAAAGATGAAATTTACTACTTTGTGGCCTCTACCATGTAAGACAAATGGCCCCAGAGGATGAGAACAACAACAAACTGAGCAGCTGAAGGTGGGATGACAAAGAGATTTATTTGGGGAAAGAGAATATGACTTCAGCTCTGAGGCTGATGAATTTTGGATGACACCACTTGGCCATAATTAACCAAATAGGGGCAAAGTCTTTTTTTGGGTGGAAGGAGGCAACTTGAGGTATAAAATAATGGTTGTAATTTTTAATGACATTGGGAAGCCTGACAGATCATTATGTCTTATCAGAATTTATAATGCTTTTTAAAATTAATTAGCTTCCCATATGGAAAAGAATTCAAGTAGAAGCCCCAGACAGAAGTCCATATAGCCTAAAGTCACCAGATGGTCTGATGAGGGTATATAAAAAAGTTTACCTCTTTCCTCTGAGGTACAGGTGGAATGTGGTCCTGAATAAGAGGGGAAAGGAAAAATGGAGAGAAGTGTGGTGACCAGTGTAAATACAGATAAAGATAATGATGATCATAGCTAATACTTTTTGTAAATACAGATAAAGATAATGATGATCATAGCTAATACTTTTTGAATGCTTATCACATGCCAAGCACTCTTTCAGGCAATTTGCATATAGAAACAAGCATTATTTATACCTCTGTTTTCATTAAAGAGGAAGCTGTGTCCACAGAAGACTCAAGATAGTCCAGGATTCTACAACTGGTATGCGATAAAGCTAGGTTTGCATCTCTGGTGGTGAGTACACCTATGCATCTAATATTACTGTATACTATCTTTAATAGTGTCTATATTTCATTTTAAACCCTTAAGATTTGCAATCACAGGAATGAAAATGACAACATAGATAAAGAATGAAATGACTCTCATAGAAGAGGAATTTGAGAATAGGGATTTAAATTCTGGCTCCATATAACAATCACCCAAGAATAGCAAAAAATCACTTTTGCTGGGCCTCTACCCAGAGATTATGCCTTAGTTAGTATTTAGAAATAGCATATCCCCCAGGTAATTCTTATGTAAAGTTAAGTTTGAGAATGCAGGGGCACCAGGGTGGCTCAGTTGGTTAAATGGCTGCCTTCAGCTCAGGTCATGATCCCAGCGTCCTGGGATCAAGCCCTGCATTGGGCTCCTTGCTCAGCAGAGAGCCTGCTTCTCCCTCTCCCTCTGCCTGTCTGCCATTCCCCCTGCTTGTGCTCTCTATCTCTCTCTCTGTGTCAAATAAATAAATAAAATCTTAAAAAAAAAATTGAGAATGCAGGTAAGGAATAAAGAAGTAAGGAGCTCCTGGATTGGACAGTAGCTAAACTCTGTCCCTGGACATGTTAGCTATGTATGCTCAGGAATTGAGGGTTGCTCACTTTGGGCATTGTGAATAAAGCAACAATATGGGCATTAGGAGACAAAATAGGATGCTTTCTTTCTAATAAGATTTTCCCTTATCATATGACTAAATTCTTTCAGATTTATAATGAAAAGCCCTAGGATATAGGAACAGTACAGAACCAGGTTCAAAACCTGTCTCAGAAGCCCACTGGTTGTGCCATTTTGGGGAAGTTGTTCATTCAATAAATTCAATTGTTATTAATTGAAATGGGCCTCATTCTGTGCTATGAATGGGTATGTAAGTAGATATGGCCCTTGATCTTATGGAGCTTGAAAACTGGTAGGTGAGACAGGTAATTCATAATGAAATACACTTGTAAATAGCTACTAGATATCTATATTGATCTCTTTAGTTCTATCCTTTTCTCTCTTTCTCTCTTTCTCTGTGTGTGTATATGTATGTATTCATTCTATATGGTGAATGTTTGTATCTCCTCAAAATGCATATATTGAAACATGATCTCCAGTGTGATGGTATTTGGAGGTGGGATTTTGGGGAGGTGATTAGATCAATGGGATTAGTTATAAAAGAGAGGCACAGAGTTCCCTTGTCCCTTCTGCCATGAGAAGACAGCCATTTATGAATGAGGAAGTGAGCCCTCACCAGACACCACATTCATTATGCCTAGATCTTGGACTTTCCAACCTCCAAAACTGTGAGAAATAAATATCCATTCTTTATAAGCCTTTATAAGAGTTGAGCTCAAGAAGGCAGAGGGGGTGAAACCATATGATAGTTGTCTTTCTCTGCTTGACTTATTTCATTTAGCATAATCTACTCCAGTCCCATCCATGTCAATGCAAAATTTGGGTATCCATCCTTTCTGATGGCTGAGTAATATTCCATTGTATATATGGACCACATTTTCTTTATCCATTCATCTGTTGAAGGACATCTTGGCTCCTTTCACAGGAGCCTTAACTATTGTGGACACGATGAATGGGGGACAAGAACCCATTTGAGGGCCCTGAGATAGGAAGCAGCATGGCATGATAGAAGGCAGAACAGAAGCCAACAGTACTTGAGCCCAAGTAGGGAGGGGGGGACATTGTGGGTTGGTGAGGCCAGGGAAGTATGTGAAAGCCAGATCCTCCAGGGCCTCTTCATGCACATGACTTTGGTTTTGTTAAGTGCAGGCAGAAGCCAGTGAAAGGTTTTCAGCAGGGTATGGCTCAACTCTGAATTTTATGACAATCCTGCTGACTGTTGCAGAGATAATGCTAAAGACTAAAGAAAGAAAAAAAAAAATTGAAAGTGGATCGCTGAGTTAAAAATCCAGGTGATAGGAGATGTAACTGAATCAGGCTGGAGGAAAAGAAATGGACATGTTTGTGATGAATTTTGGAAGTAATACTGATAGAACTCTTGCTGATGGATCTGCTATGGTAAATAAGGGAGAGGAGAGATTTAAAGAAAGTTCCCGTGACTGGTTTGGACAACTGGTGTTATCTACTGAGATACGGAAGTCCACTAAAGTACAAGGTCTTCTCCTGTTACAATTGCTACTGCTAAATAATTCCATAGAGAACCAAGAAAATAATTTTTAACATCCAGAAGAAACTGAACATGGCTAGAGGGCACAAGTTTTTTTAAGAGTTCCCTTTGGGATATGTTAAATTTGAGCTATTTATGACATAACCAAATTGAGATATCAATCAGGCAAATGAATATATATTTTTAGAGCTCAGAAGAAATATTTGGCTTAGGATGCAAATTACTTATCTAAAAGACACTTCGCCTTTATAAATTTCAGTCTCTCTTTGTATAGTGCATAGGAATAGTCAGTCATTCTTATTTGAAAGACTGTTGGGGTTTGGAGTGTGTTGCACATACTGAGCATATTAAATGGCAGTGGGGAGGGGGGTGTCGATGATGATGGTGACATTTCTAATAGAAATTGTAATTTAATGATGGAAAAGTTGCCACCAACAGGGAAGATACTGGCTTTCTCTCCCAAAAAGAGTCGCCATTAATCACAACTCAGAATAGTGCTCTTCATTCCCCCACCTCTTCTTTTGTAGTCTCAACAGGAGATGAGTTATCTTGCACAATTCTATATTGACATCTTTATTTCAAGCATGCATCTTTACATCAGCAACTCAATGATGTAGCAGGACCCATGTCTTTTACTTACTTGGTTCATCCACACAAACGTGTTTGGCCAAAAATGAATCAAACTAAAAATTGGTCAGAGGGAGAAAACACCCATGCAAAATTCAAAAACCAGATACCCCATCTGACAACAGTGGTGACACAGGAGGAAAAATGGTAATGGAGGAGGTATTCAAGGATTCTTATGAGAATGTAATGTAGCAAGCTTGGTTGCCAAACATCCATACATGGAAAATGTGTCAGAGCCATAATGAACTCGGTGCACAGCAAGAAGAGGGTATAACGTGTTCAGAATAACTATCTAGAAGGATGTTAAAAATTATTTTCTTGGTTCTCCATGGAATTATTTAGCAGTAGCAATTGTAACAGGTGAAGACCTTGTACTTTAGTCTTTGTAGAATGCCATGGGAGAACACATTTGATCCTATTCTTGAGCACAGAAAGAACCTGAACACTGCTGAGAACTGAGATCCCAGCGGTAGTAGAGACAAGAGCAGAACATATCTGAATGTGAAAGAGGCCCTTTGTCTAATAGAGGATAAGGTTAATGTTTCCCCAAAAGGCAACATGTAGTAGCAATACGGGGATTTCCTCTATAGATGCACAGCTACATTCATACTAGTACTAACTGTCAGTTACACAGACTATTGACTATATACTCTGCTCTATGCTTGATACAGAATAACTCTGAAGTGACAGCATAGTCTTTAAAGTAATTACAACTGTGATTTGCAGATGAGAAAACAAAAGCTCAAAGAAGTCAACAGGATTTGCTGGGAGGTACATGTTTTCAAGAACAGACCATTTGTTCCATTGTTTATATCTGAGCATACAAAAGAATCAGTTGCTTTGAACTTCCTTGTGACCATGGCGAAAAGATGGCATTGGTGACATGAAAGCAATGGGAACTTCCATAAAAAGAGACAGTCACCCTGGAATGTATAAAAGGGAGTGAAGGCAGGGCACACCTGTGTGGCACAGTTGGTTAAAACATCTGACTCTTGGTTTTGGCTCACATAGTGATCTTAGGGCCCTGTGTCTGTGCTCAGGGGGGAGTCTGCTTGTCTCTCTCCCTCTGCCCCTCCCCCCCACTTGTGCGCTCTCTCTCTCTCTCTCTCAAATAAATAAAATCTTTAAAAATAAATAAATAAAAGGGAATGAAGGTGATGAAGAAGAAAAGATTTTTAAAACATTAATACTTAAGGAAAATGGAGATATGCTTTTATTTTTCGAGATTTTAAGGCAGCATAATACCAGAATAGCCTAAGGAGGCTCTAAACACATTCAATTTGGGAACTGCAACCACTGATAATCTCACTTATTCAAGGAGAAAATGTGTGAGTATATTAAAGAAACCCATGTATAAGGAAGACTCCAATAAACTCATAATTTTTATTACTTATGATATATATATACAGGGGCACCTGGGTGGCTCAGTCAGTTAAGCGGCTGCCTTCGGCTCAGGTCATGATCCCTGGGTCCTGGGATCGAGCCCCACGTCCGCCTCCCTGCTCAGTGGAGAGCCTGCTTCTCCCTCTCTCTCTGCCTGCCTCTCTGCTTACTTGTGCTTTCTCTCTCAGTGTCAAATAAATAAGTAAAATCTTTAAAAAAAAAAAATTAAAAAAAAAGATATATATATACATATACACACACACGCAAGAGAAAGGAGGCCTTCATTAGAAAGAGTATTATAGAAAAAAGTATTATAATTTGAAAAGAATACAATAAAATACAATAAAATAAAACATGCAATAAAAACTTTAAAAAATGAGTGAGGATGGCTAGCCTCTAGATCTAAAAATTAAATACACATTAAATATTCATGGAGAGGGCGTCTCGGTGGCTCAGTTGGTTAAGCGACTGCCTTCGGCTCAGGTCATGATCCTGGAGGCCCTGGATCGAGTCCCGCATCGCGCTCCCTGCTCAGCAGGGAGTCTGCTTCTCCCTCTGACCCTCCCCCCCTGCTTGCTCTCTCTCATTCTCTCTCTCTCAAATAAATAAATAAAATCTTTAAAAAAAAATATTCATGGAGCATACAGCAGTTGTCAGACACTGATCTAGGTCCTGGGTAGCAGAAAGGTAGGACATGATCCCATCTTATAGAACAGACCGGTGATTAGGTGGGGAAGCACCAGGTAACTTGAATTTAACAAGATAAAACCTAGAACTAAAACATAAAACCTAAAAGGGGATCACATGACAAGGTCCAGGAGGCAAAAAGATTTCAAAAGTAGGTGATATTTGATCTGGCTGTTGAAGGGCAATCAGAAGTCAGCCTGGTGAAGGAGAAGGAGGATTTAAAAAAAAAAAAAAAAAGGCAGCTGCAAATATGAAAACATGGAATCTGGAGAAAAGCTCATGTCTTTGTAGGGAACTGTACATGTACACCCGGTGGAAGTTGAATATAGGGGATGGAGCAAATGAGAGGCTCAGAGAACTGTGGGCTCCTCCAAATGCTATGAGGAGCCCTCGAAAGGTGAGTCAGTGCTCCTCTCGGGAAGGTCTTAGAAGCAGGGAGATCACCAGAACAGCTGCTGAGGTGCTGGTTGAGGAAAGGGGAGGGACAAGCACGGCTAGGGGTAGGCAGTCCAAGGCACATAGGTACAAGGACCCACAGGATCACGTGACTGAGGTTTGCAAAAGAAATCTGCAGGCATGGGATTTTCAAGCCAGGTTTGAAGAAAGAAAGAAGAGGGCCAAAGAAAGCAAATGAAACAGAACAAAAGCTTCCCATTGGGGTCGACTCTGCAATGTTGATGGATGACTGAAAGACAGTGAGGGAAGGCCTGCTTTGACTTTTCCAGCAGGGAGAATGCTTTTCAACGTGGAAAGGGTGGACTATATTAAGAAGGAAGTGAAGCCCAAGAGAGCTCAGAAAAGAGGAAGTTCTATCTCTTACTATCACTGCCTTCCTTCCCACAGGCCAGATGAATTTTTTAAGCTACTGCAAGAAAATGCTGGGGCAGAGAGAGGCAAGTATCTTCATTTCCCACTTTCCTGTCATTGCCTCTTATACACTAAAACAACAAAACCCAGAGGCCTTGCCCCTGCTTTCCTATGTACCGGCCCATCCTACTGCCTGGGGATCCTCTCTGTGCTGGGGAAGTCACTACTCAACTTTTGAGATCCCGCTGAGGTAGACGATATCTCCTGAATCTTTCTGATACCAAGTGACACTTGCTTACTTTGTCCTCTCTCTCCATTTGGCTCCCTTTTAAGATTCCTACCAGGCACATTCAATCCTTTTTGGCATTTTTTATTTACATGCTCGTTACCCCATCTTGGACTCTCAGCGATGTCAATCATTCAACAAATGCTTACTGAAAGTGTACTGCATACCTAACATACCTGACAGGCACAGTGACTGCCTTTTCGAAGTCTAGACTCTAATCTAGTCGGAGAAGGCATAGGTCAAAGAAAAAATTATATAATTAATTAATTATATGAAATCACAAAAAAAAAATGCTTCAAAGAAAAAAGAAATACAGGACTTATAAAAGTCCAGGAAAAGGCCTTGTTTATTTCTTATATCCCTTAGGGCTCTGCATGATACTTGGTGTATCTTTTTTTTCTTTTTTAGGCTTTTATTTATTTATTTGAGAGAGAGAGAGAGTGAGAGATAGCACAAGCAGGGGGAGAGGCAGAGGGAGAGAGGAAGGGAGAAGCAGACTCTCTGCTGAGCAGGGAGCCCGACGTGGGGCTCGATCTCAGGACCCCAGGATCATGACCTGAGCTGAAGTCAGACGCTTAACCTACTGAGCCACCCAGGTAACCCATGCTTGGTATATCTTAAGTGCTACATAAAGTGGTGAACTGAATGAATAAATGAGGGAATGAATGAATGAATGAATATGCAGGTATTTCCAAATGTTAAAACTTGAAGTCTTAAGAAATTACAGAACTGTAAGTTCTACCAATCTTGAGCAACATACTCAAATGGAATTTTGAGAAAAGGATTTATAAGCCCATAGGAAAAAAAAAAAAAAAAAACAGTTCCCCAGAAACTACAGTGGGTGTATTAACAACAAGTAATTTCAGAAGAATTACATGGTTGCCCATGCTGAGATTGGACTGATATATGTATCCATTCATTCCACAAATATTTATTAACTACTTATTTGTGCCTAAGGAGTACTGAGACTTAACAGACAAGGTGCCTGTTCTCATGGAACTTATATTCTGGTTCAGGGATTTGGGGAGGCAAACAACAAACAAATAAGCCAAAACAAAAGAACATGATTCTGGTTTGTGATAGGCACCAGGAAGAAAATAAAATCACATCATATAGCCAGGGGATGATGGTTGATGCACAGGAAGTAGGGCAGGAGACTTTAGAGAGGTGACCAGAGAGGACTTCTCTGAAGAGGGGGCATCAGAATAGAAAATTGCATTGGCTGAAGGAACTAACTATGTAAATTCTTGGAAAGAGCTGTTCTGTGCTTAGGGAAGAGAAAGTGCAAAGGCCCTAAGGTAGAAAAAGCCCAGCATGTTCCAGGAATAGCAAGAAAGCCTCTAAGGACAGAAAGAAGTAAAAGGAATTTGAAGAGATTGGCATGGAGCATCTAATAAGAAACTTTACTTGCCAGAAAGGAGTCTCAATTTTATTTTAAGTGAAGCAGGCAGGGGAATGATGCAATTTTATCTCTTTTTTATAAAGATCACTTTGGCTGCTGCCTGTTAAATAGGTCTGGGGACACTGTGGCATGGAGCAGGAAGTCCGGCTGGAAGTCTATTTGAATACACAAGGTGAGTACTGACAGAGGCTTCAGCTCTGGAAGCAGGAGAAGTACATGGATTTGGGATGTGTTTTGGAGGACAGAGCTGACTGAGCTACTATGAACTGTAAAGAAGTTGAGACCGAGCCCTGAGATTTAGCATAGGTCACAGTGAACTAGAAGGGAAACCAGGTTTTTAAAAAGTGGAAGTGGCTAATTGAACCAAATACTACTGGGAGGTTGAGTGAAGGAGAAATATTAGAAGTGACAATTGGAGTTGGTGATGTGGAGGTCACTGGTGGTCTTGACTAAATAGTTTCTGTGGGGCATTCTACATTAGTCGGGGTTCCCCAGAGAAATAGGACTAGGTGATGGATGATGATGATGATGATGATAGATAGATAGATAGATAGATAGATGATAGATAGATAATAGATATGCAGATAGATGATAGATATAGATAGATAGATGATAGATAGATGATAGATAGATAATAGATAGATGATAGATGATAGATGAGAGAGGGAGAGAGAGAGAGATGATAGATAGAGGTACAGATACAGATACAGATATAGATATATTACAAGGAATGGCTTACACAATTGTGGGGGCTGGTTAGACAAGTTTAAAATTCATCTGTTATGTCAGGTCAGGAGGGGCAGGCCAGAAACTCTGGCAGGAGCTGAAGCTGCACAGCACAAGTAGAAATTCTTCTTCTTCGGGGAAACCTCAGTTCTGATCTTAAAACCTTTCAACTGACTGAATCCAGCTCACCCAGACATCAGGCTAATCTCCTTTACCTAAAGTCCAGTGATTGTAGATGTTCACCACATCACAGAAACACCTAAATTCGTGTTTGCTTGAGTAGCAAAACTGCAGCCTAGCCAAGCTGACACTTTAAACTGAACACCACACGTGTACAGACTGAATAGAATCAATCACAGCGTGCCAGGAGGTGAGCAGGTAGTCAGTAACCACGGACAAGATTTGGAGAGAAGCTATTCTGGGAAAAGAAAGGTGGAGAGGGAGAAGTAGCTGCTAAGTAGGGCCGTAGGGCTTTTGTTGTTGCTGCTTTGTATGATAGCTTGTCCAGCAAAGTTTTATATTTTTAGGAATGATCCAGTCGAAATGGGGGATAAGATGATGTTGAAAGAGAGTTGGGATCCAGAGGAGAGGCTGAGATGTGTTTTTAGATAGAAATGAGGGACGCGCGCCCCCTTTTCCCCCAGGAAAAAGCATCAAAGCACCGGGACTAGTGACTGAAAAGGACCAGGTCCTGGCTTGAGGATGGTCATAGACCTCAGGGTCCAGCAGCTCCCCCAGGTGGCTAATATCCCATCACTCATACTAGGTACCAAAAGGTAACTTATCCCCTGAGGGGATGCATTAATTAGGCAAGGCGTCTACCTGGAGAGGAATCTATGTAGTACTGGGCTATTCCAAATCAGGGGCTGTTAGGTTGGTCAAGAATTGGGCTTTACCAGATCTGTGGACTTCCTAATATTGTAGAAAAATCTACTTATAAAAAATGTTACTGTGGGCACTTTTCCTTAAGAGAGGGTCCTTTACTGCCATCAGATTCTCAAAGGAATCCAGCAACAGAAAAAGCTGAACATGCTGCTCAAAGGTCTCTTTCACCCTACAGTGTGCTATTTAACTTGATGCTCTGAGTCTTTCTGTGCACGCACACAGAACAATGTGCGTGAAGAGCAAGGACAACAGGCTGGACTGGCAGAAAACAATGAGGACAAGTTAAATAGTAATAAGATTGTTACACCTAAATAGATTGGTGAAGTTATAATATAAATAATCTTTTTAACTTCAGCATGAAAGCTTCACATTGTACTTAAAAATAAACCTCAGAGTAGTGAACTGTTATCAAGAGAAGAGGTAACAAGAGACTCTGGGTGTGCCAGATATCCCCGGATAGGAAGCATATACCCTCATAGACATTCTATGCTTTGTGGAAGGCAGTGTCTCCCTAGCCTAATGGTTTGTTGATGTATCTGTTGTATTAACACATTCTTTCTGGAAGTGCTTGTTCAAGATAAAGACAATCATTTCACAAGTAAATCCCCTCCATGTGTCCATAGCTTCCATAGGGAGCTTGTTAAATACTCAGCTTTCTGGGTCCCTATGCCCAGAATCCTAATCCAGGATGTATAGGACATGACTAGGCAAATGCATTTTTAAGGACAACTCCAGATGATTCTGATACAGGCATTCAGTTGACAACATTACAGAAAATAGTACAAGCATGTAACCAAATAGACACCTCAACAGGACTTGTTGAACTAATTTTAGTGGTAGCAATCACATGTGTTCATTTACTGGAAGTCACCGGGTTTTGGCATATAAGCAGGAGGTGTCACTGCTAAAGTAGAAAAATAATTTATGATGATGCAATTTTAGATTTAAATATAAAATGTATAGGGGAGAATTATAGGAAAGATTACATTTCTTGCATAATTGTTACTTTATTCTAGAGTGATTGCCAGCTCTACCCATGTTTACAACCTTTCTTATTTGCAAGATTAAGCACCACTTCTACATTCAGTACCAACAACTCACAGACAAATGGATGGCCAGCATAATTCCAGGAAAGAAGCATTCCCTGGGTTACACTGGGTTGAAACGTTCCCTTTCCTCCTCTTCTAGAACATGTGAAGAGGGAGAACCTTTTTTCCTCATGGTTTTGAAGGAGGGGCGAATTTATAATACCTCACCCCAATTCTGGGAAAGAATGGAGCTCAGATTACTCTTCTACTTCAAGGACCAATGATGCTCAAACTCCAAGAGCTCTTAAAACTTTGAACTTTGTGTTGTTAAGCTCTTATCATGTTATCACCACAGAGTTCCTTCATTCCTACGCAGAAGGGTTTTTTACATTTTCAAACGTGCATAAGTTATTAGAGACTTGAAAGAACGTTAAAACAATTGAGATTGCCATCTCAATGGCAATTGAGATAAACTGGTTCTACTCAATTGTAGATAAACTAGTACCATGTGGGGAAGGCTGCTCACAACACACCAGCATGAGGGTACATTTATACACTTACTATAGGAGCATCCATAGACCTCCACCCTCATGCCAATCTTTCCACTTGGATTCCATTCTAGGGGCACAAAGCGAACGAAGCGGGCTCTCACTGAGTGCAGTAACTTGTGGTGCATCACGCTGTCAGCATTCATGTTTCCTGCAAAGGTCTGCAGAGAGAAAAGGAGGCTCAGTGAGGTCTATGATACTATTGCATCTCATTCCCATGCCCAAGCTCAAAGCATCATTGCAAATCCACATATGTTACTCCAAGAAAATCCTCAAGTTCTCACATATGTCAAATAGAATCTGACTCTCATGAAAATTCTGAATTTAGCAGAGGGAGTTTCTCAAAGAATAATGTATACCCCTATTAGATGCATTGAAGCTACCACCCACCCAAAGCCAGCTCAAATGCTGAAGATAACAACTGAAAAACAGTAAGGGTGACAGCCAACTTCTCATAAGAAATGGTGGAGACCAACCAATGCTGAAAGTAGGACACCATCAACCTGGCTTTCTATACCCAGCAAAAATAGTTTTCAGTTCTGAAGAAAAAAATAAGCATAGTTTCATTAAACAAAAGCTGACATAATTTATTGCCTACAGACCCCCACTGCTAAGATTGCTAAATAAGTTCTACAATGTAAAGAAACTGATTCAAGATAGAATTGTCAAGTTACAGGAAAGAAGGAATGAAGAGTACTCAAAGGGGTAAATATGTGGGTAAAAATAAAAGACTAGCTTTCTTTCTTTTCCTAAACTTCTTAAGTTAATGCACAGTTTAAGGCAAAAATAAAAATGTATTGTGAGATTTATAACATATATAGAAGTAAACATATGTCAATAAAACTATGAAAGATGGGATATAGGATAAATAGAATTACACTAGTATAAGGCCCCACAATTTATGTAAAGTGATATAATAGCAATTTGATGTAAACCGTGATAAGTTAAAGATGCATAAAAATAAACCAAAAAGGTATAGCCACAAAGCCAATAAAAGAGAAAGGATGGAATATTAAATAATAATAATAATAATAATAATAATAATAATAATAGTAAAACAAGAACAATAAACCAGCAACAAAAATCCCAGTTTAACACAAAATAAGACAGGAAAAGAGAAACAAAGGAATAAATCACAAAGAAGAAAAAGAAAAAAAGGAATTTCTCGTAGACTTAATTTTAAGAAACATAATTACATTAAAAGAAAAATGAGTTACAACTCTAATGAAAAGTTAGAAATTGTTAGCCTGGACAAAACAGTAAGGCTCATCTGTGTACTTTGTATATGATACTTTTTTTTTTTTAATAGTAAAGATACTGACAGGTTAAAAATAAAGGATGGGAAAAGATATTACATGCGAACAGTAGGTATACAAAACCTGGAATTTTTGTATTAATATCAGACAAAGAGGCTATATTGCAAGATAACAACTTCTCAAAATTACAAAGGGTCAATTCATCATGAAGAAAAAAAAACAAAAACAAAAAACAAAACTGAATGTGTTTGCGTCTAAACAGAGATTTGAAATACAAGAATCAAACCCTGACAGAAACAAAAAGGGAAGAAACACAGCAGTGACAGTTACAGTTGACTTTTAATATCTTCCCTCATAACTGATGGAGCAAGTGGGAGGAAAAGCCAGTGAGGATATAGAATATTCAAACAGTGAAACCAACCTAATTACTCTTCATAGAAGATTGAACCACTGCAGATTAGATACATTGTTTTCAAGCACACATGGAACATTCACTAAGAAAGATCCTATTCTATACCATAAAGAACTATACTTTGTTTTCTGACCACAATTAAGTTCAGGATTAATAATAATAAATTATTTAGGAAACCCTCAAGTGTTTGGAAGTTAGTCAACACACTTCTAAATTACCTACAGGTCAAAGAAGAAATCAAAATGGAATCTAGAAAATAGTTTGAATTGAATAATGATAAAAACACTTTTATCAGCATTTCTGGAACACAGCCAAAGGAGACCTTAGAAGAAAGTATGTGGCTCTAAATGCTTTTTTACATAAGAAGAAAGAAGTCAAGTTAAAAAAAAAATCTACATTTCCATCCCAAGATGTGAGAAAACTAGTAAATCCAACTCAGAATATTAGTAGATTAGATTACTACTCAGTAGTAAAAAATAACCAATAGCACCTACAACAAACCATGTGTTGAGCAAAAGAAGCCAGCCCTGAAGAGGGCATACTGCATGATTCTATGTTCATGAAGTTCTAGAAGGGGCAGAACTAAGCTCTGATGATAGAAACTGAATCAGTATTTTTTTTTTTTTTTGATGATGGGAGACAGAAAAAGACTACCAAGCCCATCCATCAACTCACTTGAACAGAATATCCTTGTGAGATAGAAAATCTGTATTATCTTCATTTTAAAAATAAGACAACTTAATTTTGGAGAGTTTAAATTGGATCATAAATCCTAAATCACGAAATTACCAAGTTGAGACCGGATTACAGAGACTCTGATGAAAGTCCAGTGACTCTGATTTAATTCCCATTATCACTGCATATGTCGGGTTTCTGAAACCAAGTATTGCCCCTGGCACAATAATAGCTCCCAGTTTTGTGGGGCTGCTCCACACCAGACACGTCCTAGGCTGGCCTCTGCATATTTTAGCTCACTGCACATATCATCAGGAAGGTTGAGCCAGCTTCCTCACTAAGGAGGCCCCCTCACCCCCGCACATGTACATTCAAACTTTCTGAACTTGCAGTACATCTTATAATTGTGTAGCCAGCCCATATAGGGCTCCCCACCTCACCAGCAAACCCTGGGAATCAGAGAGGTTAATTTTGAACGTCATTATATATAGTATTTCTCAGAATAGTTTGTTTTGTTCTCATCCCACATCAAGCAGTAACATACTGAATTTGAGCACAGACCTTTTACTATTGTCATACTGTTGGATAAATGGCATCATGATCATCATTATTATTATTGTTATTTTTATTATTATAAAATATCATGCATATGGTTCTTGACAAAACTGTTCATTGATTTTGTCCCTACATAAGAACACAGCGCACTAGGTAATCTTTCTTCCCCCATGTCTCCCCCTATAGTTAAAGAAATGTAAGGATCACAGAAGTTCAGTTCCTGTGTGCTTATAAGAGAAAGCAACCACATAGAAGGGGGCTCACCAGGGAGAGCATGGAGGAGAATGCACAAGAAAATGAGAGTGCTTGAGTCAGCATTCAGCAACTTCCACTTAGGCATTCATTCCCTGACAGTAAACAGCATTTGGGCTTCTGAATGGAAGAATCGTTGGTCATACTGAAGGTGCTGATGTTCTTCGTACTCTTTACTAGGCAGCTAAATAGAGTAGGCACAAACTAGGAGTCTAAGACGGGACAGTAACTGACACTTATCAGTGGAAAGTAGAAGGGTCTGGGTTAGCTGCCACCAGAGCAACTCACTTGGCTTCAACAAATACATCACATCACAGCCAACCCCACTGATGACTTGGAATGGCAGCAAGATCGTAATCAACCAGGTATCATAGGGAAGATGTCATTAATTTGCCTAACTGCAGTCTGAGCAATAACTAACAAGAGCAACAACCAAATTCTGCCTCTGTAACCTTGACAGGGAATATCAGGAATCCTCAGGGAGACCTATTTCAAGTCTGGTGCTCTGCCAAACACCATGCTGCCTAGGGGTCTCTTTTAAAAGAAGCAGTAGAGTGGGAGAGAAAGGAGATGAACTTGGAGGGCTAATCCTAACCATCCTTCTGATTCGCTCTGTTGTCCCCATACTAGGACTGTAATTCCTTTGGGGATATAGACTGTATCTTTATTTTAAACTGGAATGCATAGTGCATGAAACACAGTATTTCTTTAAAGATTTTGTTTTATTTATTTGACAGAGAGAGAGAGACAGCTAGAGAGGGAACACAAGCAGGGGGAGTGGGAGAGGGAGAAGCAGGCTCCCGGCTGAGCAGAGAGCCCAATGCGGGGCTCGATCCCAGGACCCTGGGATCATGACCTGAGCCGAAGGCAGACGCTTAATGACTGAGCCACCCAGGCGCCTCGGAACACAGTATTTCTTAAAGGTATGGTTGAAATGGCATTCAGTAACCTAAACTAAATTTGTGCATTGTAGTAGTCTCAGAATCAGTGAATTACAAACAGCACCTTGACGTAGCTCACACGGTTATTAGTAAGTTGCTGAATTCACTGAGTGAATGAATGAGCAAAGGAGCGCAACTTTTTTGACTCTTGGTTTTCTCATCAGGAGAAGAGTAAAAATAAAATCTCCAAGGCAGTTGTGAATATTACATTAAATGCTATATGCATATGACAGTACACATAGTAAACTCTCACAGATACAATACATTCACACAGAGAGAAAGAAATTTCAATCACTAATTCTTGCATAAAAATATCTTTGTGTGAGAGTATATTCTAAAGCAGTGACTTTATTAATACTCTCAAGCCCCATGCAAGACATTTGTCAATCATACTTAAATTTTCTGAATGACATTCAAAGGGTTTTCCCAGGAGGAAAAAAAAAAAAAAACAGTACAAACTAAAGATAAGGAAGGACTAGCAGCTCAGAGCTAATTAGAAATACATTTTTTAATTTAATAAGATATATTTAATAAGGCAGAGGGTAATTAAAATGCAAACTGCAGAGTTAAAACTAAAATTGATAGGGGCGCCTGGGTGGCTCAGTCGTTAAGCGTCTGCCTTCGGCTCAGGTCATGATCCCAGGGTCTTGGGATCAAGCCCCACATCGGGCTCCCTGCTCCGTGGGAAGCCAGCTTCTCCCTCTCCCACTCGCCCTGCTTGTGTTCCCTCTCTGGCTGTCTCTATCAAATAAATAAATAAAATCTTTAAAAAAAAAACAAAAAAAACTAAAATTGATAAACCCACTCAGGCTTGTGTTCCAACTGCTATGCAGGGGTATGTGTGGAAATGGATTTCAGGCAGGCACTTAGAGAAAAGGAAATGAGAGAGATATGTATAGGCACTGGACACTATTGGCTGACAGGAATTCTTTTTTTTAGCACTTATTTTTTATCATTTTTTCATTTGAGTATAATTGACACACAGTGTCACATTAGTT
The DNA here is from genome assembly GCF_002201575.2 of Neomonachus schauinslandi. Lineage (NCBI taxonomy): Eukaryota > Metazoa > Chordata > Mammalia > Carnivora > Phocidae > Neomonachus > Neomonachus schauinslandi. The sequence continues at coordinate 87,676,576 of NC_058405.1, forward strand.
TCAGGTGTACAACGTAGTGATCTGACAAGTTCATATGTTATGCCATGATCACCACAGGTGTAGCTACCATCTGTCACCATAAGGCGCTATTACGACAGCATTGACTCTATTCCCTAAGTGATTGATTTTAGGGGTGTAAAAAGGAAAATTAAACTGCTGAATTCTTTTTTATTCTACTCTGGTTTGTAGTACGGTGTCCATGACATCATTATATCATTATAAGTGCAGATGTCCTATATCTATTTGAACTTCATAGGAGCAGTTATTGAATTGGGCTAGAAGACTACCCTGAACTTGATAGCAGTATAAAAAGGGCCCCGCCTCTGTCGCTTGATCCCAATAGTTGGCAAAGAGGAAAACTAATCCATGCCATTATCCACTCTGTCTCCTTTGCCAGTGTGGCCTCCAGAGTAGAAGAACAACTCAAGGATTCAGAGCAACAGTAGAGAAAAACTGTCACTCCGACTTGACCTTGAACACAAGTAGAGTGGGGCTCTCAGGTGGAGCCCTGATAGTTACAATCACACACTCATGTCCTGTTCCCTTCTTTTAGGAATGATGTGTTCTCTCATGCTCGCTTCGGCAGCACATATACTAAAAATAGGAATGATGTGTTCTTGCTCTTTCCAGGTTGTGTGACTGTATCACTGAAGAAATATTTGTTTCCGCCTTGGCTTCTGGCATTAGAAATGCCCTCCAGCATGAGGTGTGAATGCTTCCTCATTCCCATACGAACCCTGACACAACCTTTGTCACACATGCTCTTGTGCAGTCAATGGTCAATTGTCATTTTGCTCTTACTCTCTCCTTAACTGCCAGTCATCCTCTTGAAACACGGTTACTGCATGGCCAGTTCAGAAAATGGAATCCTATGTGAAGTCCTAATATTGGCCACTTTATTATTAATTTACCAATATTAAAGTTATTTGCATGAAAATCTCATCAGGTATGAAGTCTCCAAATGCAATAACCCATCACATGCATTCTTGCTTATTCCCAGTAAAGGGAGATAGTGAGACTTGCCAGCAGAAGTTAGTAAGTAACTAACCTGGGGGTTGCCAGGAGAGCCTGGTCTTCTATTATAGGACCTGGGGTGAAGGGACATTGCAGTAAGGGCCAGGGCTAGAGATAGAAAGGGACTAACCGCTGTGTCCAGGGTAAAGTCATGGGTGAAAACCAAGATGGAACGACTGTTGAGCTCCTCAGTCCTTTTATGCTCACTGCAGTGGCTTTAGTAGGGTATCTTGCCAACTCCTTTTCCCTCTCCAGCACAACCTGTTTTCCTATCTTGCTTTATTTTCTTTCCTAAAATCATCTTGCTTTTTTTTTTTTTAAAGATTTTACTTATTTATCTGACAGAGAGAGAGAGAACAAGTAGGCAGAGAGACAGGCAGAGGGAGAGGGAGAAGCAGGCTCGCCAAGCAGGGAGCCCGATGCGGGGCTCGATCCCAGGACCCTGGGATCATGACCTGAGCCGAAGGCAGCCGCTTAACCGGCTGAGCCACCCATGTGCCCCTAAACTCATCTTGCTTTATTTGTTTCTCTCTGTACATGCACTGCAAGCTCTAAGAGAGGAGGGTCTTCTGGAATCACAGGTGAGGCCCGGAAAGATCTGCTGAATGAAGGAAGGATCCATATTTGTTCTCCTAACTTGTTTCATTATGGAACCTGGTATTTTTTTTCATGGAATATCTTAAAGGGATTGTGCTCCATAGAAATGTGCACATAACATCATCTTGAGAGAATTTCATATTCACCGATTTCGGTTGACAAGCCAAAGATAAGATTTATAAGACATTTTCTCAATGAAAGATAATTAGTCGAAGGGGGGACTGAAACAATACTACATATGGGAGTTCCTTCCACTACCACCGCTGACTTTATTTTATTTTTTATAAAGATTTTACTTATTTATTTGAGAGAGAGAGATATAGAGCACAAGCAGGGGGAGTGTCAGGCAGAGGGAGCAGCAGACTCCCTGCCGAGCAGGGAGCCTGATGCAGGGCTTGATCCCACGACCCTGGGATCATGACCTGAGCCGAAGGAAGACTCAAGTAACCAGTTGAGGCACCCAGGAGCCCCAGCCACAGCTGACTTTAATGCTCTTTCTTTTTCCTCTTGAAACAAATTTAATTTTTTAAATTTTTTTATTATTATGTTCAATTAGCCAACATATAGTACATCATTAATATACGATGTAGTGTTCAATGATTCATTAGTTGCATATAACACCCAGTGTTGGGGCGCCTGGGTGGCTCAGTCATTAAGCGTCTGCCTTTGGCTCAGGTCATGATCCCAGGGTCCTGGGATCGAGTCCCACATCGGGCTCCCTGCTCTGCAGAAAGCCTGCTTCTCCCTCTCCCACTCACCCTGCTTGTGTTCCCTCTCTTGCTGTGTCTCTCTGTCAAATAAATAAATAAAATCTTTAAAAAAAAAAATAACACCCAGTGTTCATCACAACAAACGCCCTCCTAATACCCATCACCCGGTTACCTGATCCTCCCACCACCCTCCCCTCTGCAACCCTTGGTTTGTTTCCTGAAGTCCAGAGTCCCTCATGGTTTGTCTCCCTCTCTGATTTCTTCCCATTTAGTTTTACCCTCTTTCCCCTGTGGTCCTCTTCACTATTCCTTGTATTCCACATATGAGTGAAACCATATGATAGCTGTCTTTCTCTACTTGACTTATTTCACTTAGCATGATCCCCTCCAGTTCCATCCATGTCGATGCAAATGGTGGGTATTCATCCTTTCTAATGGCTGAGTAATATTCCATTGTAATATGAACCACATCTTCTCTATCCATTCATCATGTCCACAATAGCCAAACCGTGGAAGGAGCCGAGATGTCCTTTGACTTTAATGCTCTTAATTCCTAGACTAGAGCCCTTCAGAGAGGCAAAGGGACAGCAAAGTCTCAATCTATATAGTTGGAAAAGCCTGTGCTATCCACACTGTCAGAAACTACCTGAGGGACAAGTATCACAAGGAGAGAGTGGGCGACACATGCTGTGCATAGTTCTTCCTTGATGTTATTCTGTGCCTGTGAGGGTCCAATTGTTGGCCTCACAAGCTATTTGCAGACTGTGGGTCTGGTTCCCACTGTCTTTTATATTTAACTAGCCAGAGAACAGGCTAAGCCTGATGCTAGTCCTATGAGGACCAAGTGAGGACCAAAAGGTTCTAGGATGCCGTTACCATTATTTCCTCCACAGTGCTTTATGGGCTCACTTCCAAATAGCAATGTGTATACCAGCTGATAAGCCCCAATTCACCTGTCACGTAGCTGATTTTCTGCTAAGATAATTTAACTTCGCTGAATAGAAATCTTCGAGGACAGCAGATTTCTCTGGAAATAGGAGCATGAAAGCAGACAACATGTGTCTTTTTTTTATTATTATTATTCATTTTCCTGAGATTTGGATCTCAAACTAGCACTCTGAAGAGAAGTTAGCTCATTGTCAGCTGTTGGCAAAACCATATTATAGGCCAAGTTTATCATGGTCTGCTTCTCTTCTCCTTTCCTCCTTTGTTCCATTTCTGCTCTTAGCTGACTTTCAGCTTTTTTTCTTTTAAATTATGGGTAGCTGAAGCAATGATCCTTCCTAGGGAAAATCAGAACTTCCATTTTTTTTCCAGTTTTACTGAGAAATAATTGATATGCATCACTATATAAGTTTAAGGTGTACAGAATAGTGGTTTGATTTACCTATATTGTGAAATGACTTCCACAACAGGTTTAGTTAATATCCATCATCTCATAGAAATACAATAAAAAGAAAAAGGAAGAAAAAAAAATTCCTTGTGAGGAAAACTCTTAGGGTTTACTCTCAACAACTTTCCTATATCACATAGCTGTCATCATGCTGTGAGTCGCATCCCTAGTACTTATTTATCTGATAGCTGGAATTCCATTTGTAGCTTTTGACCACCTTCCTCCAGTCCCCCTCCCCCCCCACACCTTCTTTATCCATTCATTTGCCAATGGTCCCTTAGGCTGTTCCCAGGTCTTGGCTAATTGTAAATAATGCTGCTGTTAAAATGGAGGTGCAGGTATCTTATTTTACATTAGTGTTTTCATTTCCTTTGGATATATTCCCTGAAATGGAATTGCCAGACTATATGATGGTTCTATTTCTAATAATTTGAGGATCCTCCATACTGTTTTCCATAGTGGCTGTGCTAGTTTATAATCCCACCAGCAGGGCACCAGGGCTCCCTTTTCTCCACATCCACGCCAACAGTTATCTCTTGTCTTTTTAATGACGGCCACTCTAACAGGTGTGAGGTGATATCTCACTGTGGTGGACATTTTTTTTTTTTTTTTAGATTTTATTTATTTATTTGACAGGGAGAGACACAGCGAGAGAGGGAACACAAGCAGAGGGAGTGGGAGAGGGAGAAGTAGGCTTTCCGCTGAGCAGAGAGCCCGACGTGGGGCTTGATTCCAGGACTCTGGGATCATGACCTGAGCCGAAGGCAGACGCTTAACGACTGAGCCACCCAGGTGCCCCTGTGGTGGACATTTTTAAAAGGAACACTTGAAGCACAAAGGAATGAAGGAGAAAGGAAGGAAGGAGGAAGGAAGGAAGGAGGGAGGAAGGAAGGAAGGAGGGAAGGAAAGAAAAATTATATGCAAAAATATTTCATTTCTGCTGACAGTGTGGCTAATAACTTGAAATCACTGAATATTTGCTGTAAGCCCTGAGGTGTGGCCATGAGTAAATGAGAAAGAAGAAAACATCTGGTGTATGGTTCACTTCTTTCTTTCTCTGCACCACCTTCATCAGCTCTTAATCTTTCTCCCTCTGGTGTTACTCCATTTAATCAATCTTACAAGAGAGTTTATTACCTTTAAAATCAAGGATAAATTTCTAGTATTCCCTATTATAAAGCCCTCCGTTTTGTGAACCATCTCCTGCTGCTTCTCTCCTTACCCATGCCCTTCTTCTACTGTATCATTCTGCTAGAGTTTCCCTCAAACACCTGCAAACTTCTCCTTTAAGGATCTCTGCTATGCTCTTCCCAACCTCTTTGTTTAAGCTGGCAACACTCCCCTTGTGGATCCCTGCTGCCTCTTCTGTCATGGCATCACACCAACAACAGGGCTAAAACCTGTGCGCTATACTGGTCCCCTCCTGTAGACAACAATCACTTTGAGGACCTCCACCCTGAATCATTTTGTGTCTCTAGCACCTGATACATGGCAGGGGGGAATGCATGACATTTTCATTCTTCATTTCACTTATTATCCCTAATACCTCTTGAGATGTGTTACAGGTTCCTCGACTGCATGATGCAGTATGAAGCTGCGGGGCTTTGGGTGGAGGTACCCTTGAAAACAACCTCCTACCATTATTGCATATATAGCCAAAGGCCATTTATTTTGTCTTTCAGAATCTTGGTTTCTTTATCTATTAAATGGGAGTAATCGGGGTGCCTGGGTGGCTGAGTTGGCTAAGCATCTGCCTTCAGCTCAGGTCATAATCTCAGGATCCTGGGATGGAGCCTAGCATCAGGCTCCTTGCTCAGCGGGGAGTCTGCTACTTCCTCTCCCTCTGCAGCTCCCCCTGCTTGTGCTCTCTCATTCTCTCTCTCTGTCAAATAAATAAATAAAATCTTTAAAAAATAAAAATTAAAAAATAAATGGGAGTAATAATACTTATGAAAGGAATTATATACTAAAACTTCCTTTTTCCAGGGGCACTGGGTGGCTCAGTCAGTTAAACGTTTGCCTTCAGCTCAGGTCACGATCCCAGGGTCCTGGGATCAAGCCCCTCATCAGGCTCCCTGCTCACTGGGGAGTCTGTTTCTCCCTCCACCTGCCATTCCTCCTGCTTGTGTGTGCATGCACTCTCTCTCTCTCTGTCAAATAAATAAATAAAATATATTTTTTAAAAATCTTCCTTTTTCAAAAAAAAAATTACCTAGAACTATAAATTGATAGGCCCTTCTCCAATAGTGTGCACTGGCTTCCACTGCTAACGTTAACTGTCCTCCCAGCTGCCCCTGCAACTAACTACCATGGAGGTCTTCATGCTCCGCAGAGAATGCAGAGGATTAAACTTGGGTAATGCCTTTGGACCTCATTGTGTCAAGGAACACTCAAGCCCTGTCTGTACTCTGCTTCATCCCCAAAATGAAATAGTCATTTTCAGACTATCCATCTTGATAATTCTACACTTGGTCTGACTTCATTGCTGACCATATCTGAACGAAGTCGAACGGGCAATTTCAGCTCTTTAGCGTGGCATCCAAGGCCCTGTTAGCTGACCCTATTCTATTTTTTATGAGTCTTATTTCTCACAATCCCTGCGTGCCTTGTAAACTCCAAAAACTAGGCTCTTCACTGTCGTTGGCCATGGATATTACAAAGAATTTTCTTTCAGTACCTTCTTGCTATGCCTTTGCAGCAAGTCAGTACAGACTTAAGAGGACAGACTCTGGAGCATGTGCCTAAGTTCAAATCCTTACTGGGTGTGAGGACTCGGACGAGTACTTAACTTTTCTGTACTAATATCTGCCCAAGTTTAAAATGAGGATAAGAATGCATTCCTTGGGATTGTTGAAATGAGCGTGCGTGTGCACGAGCGCATGCACAGGCATGTCTGTGTGTATATTTGTTAACACACACATCTCATATATCATGCCAGAATGATCCTAAGTAATACATATATTCATATAGACAGCTTGGATATTGCTTAGAATAGTTCTTGCATCAAGTATGAAGTTCTGACCTAAAGTATTACCTGTATAAATATTAACTATTATTATGTTAGGTCATAATTATTTTTCAAACCCATGTCAAATGTCAATTTGTTAATTAAATGAATCCTAATTCCCTAGGCAAAAGAGGGAGGAGAACTCACATTTATTGGATGTCAATTATGATCCAGGCACGTGTTCTCCAATCAGTCCTTGTCCCATCCTACATTGTTTCTGGGCATTTTGGAGACAGACTTAGAGGTCTGGTGAGTCCCTGACAGTGGAGCTAGGAGCGAGCACAGGGCTGCCCATCTGCTCAAGCCTCCATTCTCCTTGACCCACACAGTTGCTTTTCAGGAGCCAAGGTCTCCCTGTCCTCTGAACTGCAATTGTATGTTATTTCTAACTGTCAGGGCACTTAATACTTTATCTTTTGTATTAAACCAATGCATGTGCATGCATGACTTTTACAATGAAAGAATAAACACTTTTCAGTGCAAGATTTTATATATAATTCCATCTGATAACCTCCACACTTGTCTAATATCATGTATTAAACATGTGCTTAAACCTTGACCTTATACAGCACACACCCAGCTCACCACCCCGCTGCCCCCTAACCCCCTCCGCTTTCCATCTTTGTTCTTTCCTTTGCTTTATTAATGGGTATGTTTGTTTCCTTTATTAGAGTCTATATTCCTTGAGTGAACTTAATGTTTGGAAGACTCGTTCACCCTAGCATTTATCAAGGGTAACGTCCAAAGTATTTTAATATGCATGTAAAAAAAAGTAAATAAATAACTGCTATGACAGGGGGTCTTAACACTTTCATCGGATTTTAAGCCTAAATCTGAGCTCTACTAGATTCCTATGGAGTGTAGGTAGAATGCATGATTCAGGGTAGGAGTGCATTCAAAAGGAAGGGTGAAATGCAACACAATGGAGTGCACTCTCATCTCCATCACAATGGGGTTTCCATAAGTTACCTTACCTCTCTGTGCATGCCTTTGTCTCCTCCCCTGTAGAATGGGGATCAGGGCCCTGTGCACATCGAAGGGCTATTGTAAGGATGAAAGATGATGGTACGTGTAAAATACATAGTAATCCTGCATGCAGCAAATGCTCCTTACATGTTCATTATCCATCTCCTCCTTCTCATTAATAATGTGTCATTTGTCAAGATAGGGTCAGGACGGAGGGGGGTGGAGCAAGATGGCAGAGGAGTAGGAGACCTGGATTTCATCTCCTCTCAGGAATTCAGCTGGATAGGGATCAAACCATTCTGAACACCTACAAACCCAACAGGAGATCGAAGAAAGAAATAGCAACAACTCTCTGAACAGAAAAGCGACCACTTTCTGGAAGGTAGGACATGCGGAGAAGTGAATCCGAGGTGATATTCGGGGGATAGACGGCGGGGGAGGGGCCTCCGTCGGCCGCTTCTGGCAAGTGATAGAGCCGCAGAACACAAAATCGGAACTTTTAAAAGTCTGCTCCGCCAAGGGACATCACTCTGGTGGCTAAGCAGGGGGTGGAACCCTCCGGGACAGTGTGGACTCAGGACCCTTGGGGTCACAGAAAGACCGGGGGTGCCTGAGTGTGGCAGAGCTCCCAGGTAATGGAGCAGGGAAGCCGGCTGCAGAGGCGGAGCCCAGGCGCGGGCTCTCAGCTCGGGGTTGCCATAAACTGATCTGTGGCACAGTCGGGCCACTGCTCCTCCAGCAGGGACCCAACAAGCGGCAGATCCGGGGAGACTCACCTTCCTCCCCCGGGAGGAGCCGCGCGGGAGCGCACCACAGGGATCTGCTGGGTTTGGAGAATCCACCCGGGGTCGGGTGCCCGAGATAGAAACGCGCGGTCACAGGCCGGGTGAGCACAGAGTGCAGCCAGAGACCGGGGAGATGGGAGAGACTGACAGCTTTTATCTGGGGGTACACTGAGGAGCGGGGCCCCAAGTTCTCGGCTCCTCCAGGGCAGAGATTGGGAGGCCGCCATTTTCACTCTCCGCCTGCAAAGCTGTGCGGAAAGCTCTCACGGAACAAAAGCTCCAGAGAGCTTGTTCTCTCATTAATCTATTCTCCTCTGCACAAAATGACAAGATGGAAAAAATCCCCTCAACAAAAAGAACAAGAGGTAGTACCGACTGCCAGGGACCTACTCAATACGGACATTAGTACAATGTCGGATCTAGAGTTCAGAATCATCACTTTAAAGATACTAGCTGGGCTTGAAAAAAATATGGAAGTTATTAGAGAAACCCTTTCTGGAGAAGTAAAAGAACTAAAATCCAACCAAGTAGAAATCAAAAAGGCTATTAATGAGGTGCAATCAAAAATGGGGGCGCTAACTGCTAGAATAAATGAGGCAGAAGAGAGAATCAGTAATATAGAAGATGAAATGATGGAAAATAAAGAAGCTGAGAAAAAGAGAGATAAACAACTACTGGATCACGAGGGCAGAATTCGAGAGATAAGCGATACCATAAGACGAAACAACATTAGAATAATTGGGATCCCAGAAGAAGAAGAAAGAGAGAGAGGGGCAGAAGGTATAATGGAGCAAATTATAACAGAGAACTTCCCTAATTTGGGGAAGGAAACAGGCATGAAAATCCAGGAAGCACAGAAAACCCCTCTCAAAATCAATAAAAATAGGTCAACACCCCGACATCTAATAGTAAAACTTACGAGTCTCATAGACAAAGAGAAAATCCTGAAAGCAGCTCGGGAGAAGAGATATGTAACCTACAAGGGTAGAAACATTAGATTGGCAACAGACCTATCCACAGAGACCTGGCAGGCCAGAAAGGACTGGCAGGATATATTCAGAGCACTAAATGAGAAAAATATTCAGCCAAGAATACTCTATCCAGCTAGGTTGTCATTGAAAATTGAAGGAGAGATAAAAAACTTCCAGGACAAACAAAAACTAAAGGAATAGGCAAACACAAAACCAGCCCTACAGGAAATCTTGAAAGGGGTCCTCTAAGCAAAGAGAGAGCCTAAAAGAAACATAGACCAGAAAGGAACACAGACAATATACGTTAACAGTCACGTTACAGGCAATACAATGGCACTAAATTCCTATCTTTCAATAGTTACCCTGAATGTAAATGGGCTAAATGCCCCAATCAAAAGACACAGGCTATCAGACTGGATTAAAAAACAAGACCCATCGATATGCTGTCTGCAAGAGACTCATTTTAGACCCAAAGACACCCCCAGATTGAAAGTGAGGGGGTGGAAAACCATTTACCATGCTAATGGACACCAAAAGAAAGCTGGGGTGGCAATCCTTATATCAGACAAATTAGATTTTAAACCAAAGACTGTAATAAGAGATGAGGAAGGACATTATATCCTACTTAAAGGATCTATCCAACAAGAAGATCTAACAATTGTAAATATCTATGCCCCTAACATGGGAGCAGCCAATTATATAAGGCAATTAATAACAAAAGCAAAGAAACACATCGACAACAATACAATAATAGTGGGGGACTTTAACACCCCCCCTCACTGAAATGGACAGATCGTCTAAGCAAAAGATCAACAAGGAAATAAAGACTTTAAATGACACACTGGACCAAATGGACTTCACAGACATATTCAGAACATTCCACCCCAAAGCAACGGAATACACACTCTTCTCTAGTGCCCATGGAACATTCTCCAGAATAGATCACATCCTAGGTCATAAATCAGGTCTCAACCGGTACCAAAAGATTGGAATCATTCCCTGCCTATTTTCAGACCACAGTGCTTTGAAACTAGAACTCAATCACAAGAGGAAAGTCAGAAAGAACTCACATACATGGAGGCTAAAGAGCATCCTACTGAAGAACGAATGGGTCAACCAGGAAATTAAAGAAGAATTAAAAAAATACACGGAAACCAATGAAAATGAAAACATAACTATTCAAAATCTTTGGGATGCAGCAAAGGCAGTCCTAAGAGGAACGTATATAGCAATACAAGCCTTTCTCAAGAAGCAAGAAGGGTCTCAAGTCCACAACCTAACCCTCCACCTAAAGGAGCTGGAGAAAGAACAGCAAATAAAGCCTAAACCCAGCAGGAGAAGAGAAATCATAAAGATCAGAGCAGATATCAATGAAATAGAAACTAAGAGAACAGTAGAACAGATCAACGAAACTAGGAGCTGGTTCTTGGAAAGAATTAACAAGATGGATAAACCCCTGGCCAGACTTATCAAAAAGAAAAGAGAAATGACCCAAATCAACAAAATTATGAATGAAAGAGGAGAGATCACAACCAACACCAAAGAAATACAAACAATTATAAGAACATATGATGAGCAACTCTATGCCAGCAAATTCGATAACCTGGAAGAAATGGAGGCATTCCTAGAGATGTATCAACTACCAAAACTGAACCAGGAAGAAATAGAAAACCTGAACAGACCTATAACCACTAAGGAAATTGAAGCAGTCATCAAAAATCTCCCAAAAAACAAAAGCCCAGGGCCAGATGGCTTCCCAGGGGAATTCTACCAAACATTTCAAGAAGAATTAATACCTATTCTTCTGAAACTGTTCCAAAAAATGGAAATGGAAGGAAAACTTCCAAACTCATTTTATGAGGCCAGCATTACCTTGATCCCAAAACCAGACAAAGACCCCATCAAAAAGGAGAATTACAGACCAATATCCCTGATGAACACGGATGCAAAAATTCTCACCAAAATACTAGCCAATAGGATCAAACAGTACATTAAAAGGATTATTCACCACGACCAAGTGGGATTTATCCCTGGGCTGCAAGGTTGGTTCAACATCCACAAATCAATCAATGTGATACAATACTTTAACAAAAGAAAGAACAAGAAGCATATGATCCTCTCAATAGATGCAGAAAAAGCTTTTGACAAAGTACAGCATCCTTTCTTGATCAAAACTCTTCAGAGTATAGGCATAGAGGGTACATACCTCAATATCATAAAAGCCATCTATGAAAAACCTACAGCGAATATCATTCTCAATGGGCAAAAACTGACAGCTTTCCCCCTAAGGTCAGGAACGCAGCAGGGATGTCCACTATCACCACTGCTATTCAACATAGTATTGGAAGTCCTAGCCACAGCAATCAGACAACAAAAAGAAATCAAAGGCATCCAAATTGGCAAAGAAGAAGTCAAACTCTCACTCTTTGCAGATGATATGATACTTTATGTGGAAAACCCCAAAGACTCCACCCCAAAACTGCTAGAACTCATACAGGAATTCAGTAAAGTGGCAGGATATAAAATCAATGCACAGAAGTCAGTGGCATTCCTATACACCAACAACAAGACAGAAGAAAGAGAAATTAAGGAGTCGATCCCATTTACAATTGCACCCAAAACCATAAGATACCTAGGAATAAATCTAACCAAAGAGACAAAGGATCTGTACTCAGAAAACTATAAAATACTCATGAAAGAAATTGAGGAAGACACAAAGAAATGGAAAAACATTCCATGCTCATGGATTGGAAGAACAAATATTGTGAAGGTGTCAATGCTACCTAGAGCAATCTACACATTCAATGCAATCCCCATCAAAATACCATCCACTTTTTTCAAAGAAATGCAACAAATCATCCTAAAATTTGTATGGAACCAGAAAAGACCCCGCATAGCCAGAGGAATGTTGAAAAAGAAAAGCAAAGCCGGCGGCATCACAATTCCGGACTTCCAGCTCTATTACAAAGCTGTCATCATCAAGACAGCATGGTACTGGCACAAAAACAGACACATAGATCAATGGAACAGAATAGAGAGCCCAGAAATGGACCCTCAACTCTATGGTCAACTCATCTTTGACAAAGCAGGAAAGAATGTCCAATGGAACGAAGACAGTCTCTTCAGCAAATGGTGTTGGGAAAATTGGATAGCCACATGCAGAAGAATGAAACTGGACCATTTCCTTACACCACACACAGAAATAGACTCCAAATGGTTGAAAGACCTCAATGTGAGACAGGAGTCCATCAAAATCCTAAAGGAGAACACAGGCAGGAACCTCTTTGACCTCAGCGAAGCAACTTCTTCCTAGAAACATCGCCAAAGGCAAGGGAAGCAAGGGCAAAAATGAACTACTGGGACTTCATCAAGATAAAAAGCTTTTGCAAAGCAAAGGAAACAGTCAACAAAACCAAAAGACAACCGACAGAATGGGAGAAGATATTTGCAAATGACATATCAGATAAAGGGCTAGTATCCAAAATCTATAAAGAACTCATCAAACAACACCCAAAGAACAAAGAATCCAATCAAGAAAGGGGCAGAAGACATGAACAGACATTTTTCCAAAGAAGACATCCAAATGGCCAACAGACACATGAAAAAGTGCTCAATATCGCTCGGCATCAGGGAAATCCAAATCAAAACCTCAATGAGATACCACCTCACACCAGTCAGAATGGCTAAAATTAACAAGTCAGGAAACGACAGATGTTGGCGGGGATGCAGAGAAAGGGGAACCCTCCTACACTGTTGGTGGGAATGCAAGTTGGTGCAGCCACTCTGGAAAACAGTATGGAGGTTCCTCAAAAAGTTGAAAATAGAGCTACCATATGATCCAGCAATTGCACTACTGGGTATTTACCCCAAAGATACAAAAGTAGGGATCCGAAGGGGTACGTGCACCCCGATGTCTATAGCAGCAATGTCCACAGTAGCCAAACTTTGGAAAGAGCCAAGATGTCCATTGACAGATGAATGGATAAAGAAGAAGTGGTATATATATACAATGGAATATCATGCAGCCATCAAAAGGAATGAGATCTTGCCATTTGCAATGACGTGGATGGAACTGGAGTGTATTATGTTGAGTGAAATAAGTCAAACAGAGAAAGACATGTATCATATGATCTCAGTGATATGAGGAATTCTTAATTGTAGGAAACAAACTGAGGGTTTCTGGAGTGGGGGGTGGGGTGGGAGGGATGGGGTGACTGGGTGATAGACACTGGGGAGGGTATGTGCTCTGGTAAGCGCTGTGAATTGTGCAAGACTGTTGAATCTCAGATCTGTACCTCTGAAACAAATAATGCAATATATGTTAAGAAAAAAAAAAGAAGAAGAAGAAGGTAGCGGGAGGGGAAGAATGAAGCGGGGGAAATCGGAGGGGTAGACGAACCATGAGAGACGATGGACTCTGAAAAACAAACAGGGTTCTAGAGGGGAGGGGGGTGGGAGGATGGGTTAGCCTGGTGGTGGATATGAGGAGGGCACATTCTGCATGGAGCACTGGGTGTTATGTACAAACAATGAATCATTGAACACTTCATCTAAAACTAATGATGTAATGTATGGGGATTAACATAAGAATAAAAGAAAATTAAAAAAAAAAAAAGATAGGGTCAGGATGGACTCAATCTATCCCTGGGGATCTAAGCCATGTTCTGTCAGGGACTGTGTTGCTGAGGCTGGCCTCGTGATGTATCATTTCTGCCTTTCCTGTTTCCATCTCCGTTTTCTCTTGTATTAATGGCTAGAGAAAGCACGCAATGGCTGTAACAATTAAGTCGTATTAGAAATGCCTAAAATATGAGTGATATCTCCTACAGAGGGTTCTCTAATTTACTCCAAACATTTTAAAACCTTGGTGTCTGGAATCCAGGATGAGCTGCTCATTTAAAGCTGACTACATTGATTCATTCATGTATAGAAGGAAATTGCACAATTGTTTTGTGTGCAATGCGTCATTTGGCCCCTTGGTCTTCTCAAAGCAAAGCCACAATCCGGTTTGGGTGAGGTGACACCTGGGACAATGACCTGTGTGGTTGCTCTGCATATTGACTATGCCCAGGGTAAGCCTCCTCCCGGAGCGGGGGAAACTGTATCCTACCCCCTTAGAGTAAGCTGGGAGGAGTGGCACCCTTGGTTTTGGAGCAGTCCAGTCAAAGGCACCCTGTAGGGGCAGGCAGTCACCTGAGTGTCTGCAACAGAGTGATATGCCAGGGATGCAAGAGAGAGATGCCCTGCAGGATAGCCAGCTGGAGGTGCTGAGCAAGCTGGTCTAGGATCTTTAACACGTGATAATCGGTTGGAAGTTTTACTAGGTTGTAATTTTCTTTTACTTATTTCCAAGCTGCCTTCTTATGTCCAAACCCTACAGTTGAGTTTTAGCTTGTATTTAGATAATTCTCCGAGGGAACTGGATCTTCACTTGGGGGAACCCGGAGACAGCAAATCCTGATACAGTAAATCCTGATACAGCAAAAGGCCTGGAGTCCTGGCTGAAATGAAGAGTAACCACCAGGATGGACTTGAGGGATGTGTAAATATTTTTTAGCATCTCAGAAATATTTAGAGGTCAGAGAAAGTCACGGGAAATGAAGGTTTGACTAACGCCACGTGGGAATTAGGGGGAAGGGTGGCCCCTGCAGACCAGGAGCTCAGGCACACCACACAACACAGTCTCCACACTTTACAGTGTGCAACGGTATACAGGCATGGCCTCGGATCTGACCAAAAACTATGCCCATTTTACCATGTTCTCTCGTTCCTGAGTTTAGATTAAATGATCAGGAGGAAAAAGTAACAAAAGATAAAATAAGCTAATATTTGGAAATTGGTTACAAAGAAAGTAAAAAGCCAAACAACTTTTAGGAGTGTTCTGAGGTCAAGTAGATTAGTCTCAATTGTCTGTACATCCCAAAATATATTTAAGGAAGAGTTCTGAAAAGTGTTAAATCGAAAGTGCTTTTTCATAATTCCTCAGTCAACCTGATACCCAGATTGCCAAGACAAACTGATCAAAGCACGATTTTTTCCCTTTTTGTCCTTCCCTCCCCCCTTCCTTTGCTTCCTTCCTCCTTTCCTTCCTTCCTTCTTTCCTTCCTTCCTTCCTTCTTCCGTATTTTCTCTTAGTCAAAAAACAAAACAATATAAACCAAAAGTCAGTCTTATTCAAATATTACACTTAGGAAACATATCTGAGCAAATTATTCAAAGCAGGAACTAGGGATTCTGAAAGAGATGGCAGGATCAAGTGAATAAATTTCAGTATGGCTTTATTTTGTTATGATATAATCTTGGTCTTAATTTCCAGTGTGGCTGTCAAAATGCATGAGAGCTCTCTCTCCATTGAAGAGATTTTGGTTTTGTGAACTGACTTACTGAGCTATTTGGAGATTTCATTTAACTAACCCATTCCTAGAGACTTGTAAAGACAACTGGCTTAAAGGATTAGCATCCTTTTAACTGTTTTCCTTTTAAAGGAAATCAAAGCCATTTCTTTCCATCATCAGGGGTAATTGTTGAGTATATACCATTTTATCCTGTTTAGATTATTTGACCTTTTCCTTGTCAGCTTTTATAGTTCTTCATTCCTGCTAACGTTTTCTTCCCAGTAAGCAGTCTTGTTATATAGTAAATGCTAATTGGCCTTTAAAAGGTTCCCATGATAAATATCCTTAAGGTTTCTGGGCACAAAGCAGAAATGGGAGAAGCCACTTTGCTCTGTGTCTTTCATCCAGATCCATGTCCTCTGTCACCTTTCTCACTCTGAGCAATGTTTGATTATTTGCTCCTGGCCTTTTTCAGCAGTCGTTCCTGTTGCCTGGTCTCACCTTGCTTTTTTTGGTGAGAACAGCAAGTGTTCTGGATTAATGACACTGTCACTCTTCCTGTTTGGAGTTTCTTTACCAGAGCTAAAACAAAAGACTCAGAGATTACAAAGAAAAGCGCTGAGGTGGACTGCCACATAACCATTCCCCCAGTGCAAGTGGCAATTTCCTGAGGGCAACGAGTGAAGGGGGTCACTTTATTCTATGTTTATTGCCTGAGTTAAGTCAGGTACAAAGTGATGTGAACAGGTCGATGAGTTGAACTCAACAAGATGACTTTATCAAGTCCGTCCATTTTTATGATCAAGTTGTGTCTACTTTCAGTTTAAAAATTCTATATTTTCTATCCTTCTTAACATAAATATGTTAATAGTTAAACATTTAAAATATCTTAAGTATGCAAAACATCTTCCTCCTTGTATCCTTCTTAGCAAATATTATGCATCTATTATGTAATAGCTTTTTCCCCCACACACACTAGAAATCTGTTACTTTAGCTAATTCCCCAGTCTCTGTGAGATAGATTTATTTATTTATTTGTTTATTTATTTATTTATTTATTTTAAGATTTTGTTTATTTATTTGACACAGACAGACACAGCAAGAGAGGGAACGCAAGCAGGGGGAGTGGGAGAGGGAGAAGCAGGCTTCCCAAGGAGCAGGGAGCCCAATGTGGGGTTCGATCCCAGGACGCTGGGATCATAACCTGAGCTGAAGGCAGATGTTTAACAACTGAGCCACCCAGGTGCCACCTAGATTTATTTATACCCCATCTTTCGATGAAGACTCAGACCCCCAAAATTCAAGTAACTTCTCCCCGGCACACTTCCTGTAATTCATAGAATCGAGATCTAAACCCTTGCTGGTTTGGTTTCAAAATTTAACATTTCTACTGGACAATGCAGAATAATATGTGAAGCCATAGCTCTCAAAACTGATGTCCAGCACAAATTCTCATTATATCTTCCTGCAGAAATGCCTTTACAAACTCTTGATTCCAGTTCTATGTCTTTACGGAGAGTGGATATGCTTTCCTGATCTTGTGGAAAAATATTGCTGAACAGCATTTTTATCACAACTTTTATGCATGGTGTGTAAAACTACTATTTAATGCACTGTCCATGTGACATTCAATGACTTTATACACAGGTGTGATTTAATGATTACTTCTTGAGTTAATCATAGCAAAAATAACTTACTACAAAGCTGACTATGTATTTTCTATTAATACAGGGAAGAGTATGCAACTCAACATGTTATCATTTTTGCCTTAGCTGCTACACAAATAAATCTTTCCCAGGTGGTAGTCAGTTTAGTTTAGTCAGATAGGTGCTTCCAACTATATTCAGCTATATTTTTCTTCAGTATGTTCATCTCCAGTTGTCTTTGTCTTCCATGGTTTCATTTCTCATAAGCTGATTGGAATCAGTAAGTGTAGCCAAGGAGAAAAGCAGGGACTGGTGGGCTGCTCTGGCCTTTCAGAGAACCTTCTGCTGGAAAGTCAACTTTCCTACCTAGTGGAACAGATGTTACAAAATTTAGGAAGTCAGAAGTCACTCATCGGGGTTGGCTGTCAAGCTGTTAGGTAGACAGGTTAGAGGTGAACCAGAGGATGCAGATGAGGAACTAAAATCACCCACATGAACATACACACACAATAAATAAATAAAAAGCATCTAGAAGTTGACTTGGTTAGCAATTGGATTATCTGAAAGCAGGGGGAGGGCCTAGCACATGGTTTGTTAACTGGGAGACCAACCAGACCAAATTCTCTTCCCTTTTGCTATGATTAGCCATGCTTTGGGGGTACTTATACCTCTGATTCTTTAGCTGGAAGATACCTTGGGTCTCACCTTCACATCAGTGACCAACCGACGCTTTGTTGTTTTCACTGCTGTTGCTATTGTTTAGTTTTTTGTTTTATTTTGTTTTTGTTTTTGTTTTTGTTTTTAAAAGAGGGTCTACCAATTCTTTGCATTTGTTTGCACCTGTATTTTCTGTGAAAGGCAGAAATGCCTTGGTTTTGTTTTTTCTTTTCTTTTTTTTTGTCTCAAAGCAACTAATACCAGAATCCTATTATGTGAATAATTCATTCATTTGTTAAGTATATGTGTGCCTTTTGCTTGTCAAAAACTAGTACTGGTGTCAAAAACATAGAAGCAAAAGCATATTTTAGAAGACAAGATACATAACCTATGGGCTAATTAACCATACTAGAGGCTGTGAAAAGTGTCAAATGAGTAAGAAAGACACTAAGTGTTATGTTCTTACTACTGGTAAAAAAAAAAATAATCAACATAAAAAAAAAAAAAAAACCTTGTAGAATTTTATTTTGAGTGGGATTGGAAAGGAAAACTATGAAATGTTGCTATTTCCAGTAGACAACTTTTTCTCCCAAAATGTAGGAATCTATCTATCTATCTATCTATTTAAGCAATGCATTTTATTAGATTTTCAAAATTTTTGTTTGCATTTCCTATCTGCACCTAAACATTACCCCACATTAAAGGTGGTTTCTCTGTTTTCTTTTCAGCTCTGTTTCCTTTAATTTGTCCACACTGAGTTGGCTCTACTGAATCAAGGTTCTGGAAAGAAGATGTTTTTGGAGAAATGGGTTCCTTTAGTCTCTCAGGTCCCATGGACATAGTTCATTCACTTTGACTCATGGATGAATAAACCCTGAGCCCTTTTGTGTGCCTGGCATTCTGTGAAGCACTGGGGATAATGGTGAGAGCAAAACTAAGTCCTGTGCTAGGGTCAAAGTCAGGCCCAGGACAGATATGCTGTAGTATTCATTCGCACATATGAATGTGTGATAATGAAGGGGAAGGAAAGGTGCATATCTATGCCTTGACAGCACATAATCCTGGTACCTGGCCTAGAATGAAGGTTCACAGAATGCCCTCCCATGGGGCGCCTGGGTGGCTCAGTCAGTTAAGCGTCTACCTTCAGTTCAGGTCATGATCCCAGGATCCTGGGATGGAGTCCCAGGTCAGGCTCCCTGCTCAGTGGGGAGTTTGCTTCTCTTTCTCTCTCTGCCTCTCCCCCTTCCCCCAGCTGGTGCTCTGTCTCTCACTCACTCTTTCTCTCAAATAAATAAATAAAATATTTTAAAAAATGCCCTCCTAGAAAATTGATGTTTGAGCTAAATGAAGCTTGCTCCCTAAGCTTCTTAAAAGCCAAGGTTTTTTGCTAAACCTGGGAAGGAGGAAGGACATAACCCACTAAGGTGTGATGAGTTGCATCCAGAGGTCCCTTCAGAGCCCCACACCTACAGTGCAGGAGTGCCCCCTCCCCCTCCAGGGCTCTACATGGCTCCCAAGTTCTGGTGGCTGTGGTAGTTGCTACTGCTGTAGGGCAGGATCACTCTAGCACAGCTGCTCTCCCAGCCCCAGACCTCCCAGCCACAGACTGACAGCACCTTGACTAGAGCCCAAACCATGCATCTCTGCACTCCTGCCCCAGAGGCACAGTCTGTATTCACAAATGCTCAACTGAATGTGTGAGCAGTTACCACGTGGAGAGGTAACTGATCTAT
This sequence comes from Neomonachus schauinslandi, assembly GCF_002201575.2. Classification (NCBI taxonomy): domain Eukaryota; kingdom Metazoa; phylum Chordata; class Mammalia; order Carnivora; family Phocidae; genus Neomonachus; species Neomonachus schauinslandi. The sequence goes on from NC_058405.1 coordinate 87,696,390, forward strand.
GGCATAGAGTTGATGGATACATTCCTCCCCTTAGTAATTAGGCACGCTGTTAGGATGTTCCGTGGCTCCATAAGGCCCCTTGAAAGCCTTGAGGAGATGTGGCCAGCTTGGAATTCCACTCCTTTGTAATGGCATTCCCTCTTTCCCCTCTTCCATCCCCTTTTCCTTCACTCTTGCTTCCTGGGAATTGCATCTGTCAAAATAGCTTTGGCCTCAGGCTTGTTTTTCTCAGGAAACACTGGCTAAGATAAGAATGAACTCAAAATTAGCCTCCATTCTATTTGTTTTGATCTCAGAGTACAAACCCAGAGATTTAATTAAAAAACAAAACCAAAAACCCTCTTCCTTGAAAATAATGGATTGTAAGAAAATTAGCAATGGAATATAGTAGCCAAAATAGGCAATGCCTATCCCCAATGGAGGGATGGCCTTCTAGTTAGGCTCTACTTAGGTCAAATCTGAAGCATGTGTATTTGGGGTGGGTGAGGTGGGCACTGGTGCATTTTTAGGAGAGCATCTACCAAGCATGATCAGAAGAGGCTACAAGGGGGGCGGAGCAAGATGGCGGAGGAGTAGGAGACCTGGATTTCATCTCCTCTCAGGAATTCAGCTGGATAGGGATCAAACCATTCTGAAAACCTACACACTCAACAGGAGATCGAAGAAAAGAAGAGCAACAACTCTCTGAACAGAAAAGCGACCACTTTCTGGAAGGTAGGACGTGCGGAGAAGTGAATCCGAGGCGATATTCGGGAGGATAGACGGCGGGGGAGGGGCCTCCGTTGGCAGCTTCTGGCAAGTGATAGAAACATGGAGCACAAAATCGGAACGTTTAAGTCTGCTCCGCTGAGGGACGTCACTCTGGTGGCTAAGCGGGGGGTTGAACCCTCTGGGACAGTGTGGTCCCAGGACCCTCGGGGTCACAGAAAGACCAGGGTGCCTGAGTGTGGCAGAGCTCCCAGGTAACGGAGCAGGGAAGCCGGCTGGAGAAGCGGAGCCCAGGCACAGGCTCTCAGCTCGGGGTTGCCATAAACCGTGATCCGCGGCACAGTCAGGCCACTGCTCCTCCAGCAGGGATCCAACAAGCGGCAGATCCGGGGAGACTCACCTTCCTCCCCCGGGAGGAGCCGCGCGGGAGCGCACCACAGGGATCTGCTGGGTTTGGAGACTCCACCGGGGTCGGGTGCCAGAGATAGAAACGCGCGGTCATAGGCCGGGTGAGCACGGAGTGCGGCTGGAGACCGGGGAGACGGGAGTGACTGACGGCTTTTCTCTGGGGGCTCACTGAGAAGCAGGGCCCCAAGTTCTCGGCTCCTCCGGGGCAGAGATTGGGAGGCCGCCATTTTCACTCTCCGCCTCCAGAGCTGTACAGAAAGCTCGCAGGGAACAAAAGCCCCGGAGAGCAAACCCGAGCAGATTACTTAGCCGGGAGGGGGCAAGAGCGGGGCAATTCCGCCTCAGGCAGAGACATATGGAAACCACGGCAACAGGTCCCTCCCCAGAAGATCAGCAAGAACAGCCAGCCAAGGCCAAGTTTACTGATCAATGAGAATGGCAGAACTCCAGCGCTAGGGGAATACTGCACATAGAATTCATGGCTTTTTTACCATGATTCTTTAGTCTTTCAAAGTTAATTTTTTTTTAACTGTCTTTTTTTCTTTTTTTTTTCTTTTTGGATTTTTCTTTTTCCCTTTTCAACCAACATCTTATCAATCCTTTCTTTTAAAAAAAAATTTTTATTTTTCATTTTTAGAGTCATATTCTATCCATTCATAGTAGTTACCCGTATTTTTGGCTTATATATATAAGTTGTTCTCTCTTTAAAATTTTGAGATAGTTTCTTCTAACAGATTAAAATATACCCTAAATCTCTAGTATATGGTGTTTTCTATTCCCCTGCCTGATCACATCCTCTCCCTTTTTTTTTTCTTTCTTCTTTTTTTAAATCCTCTTCTTTCTTTTTTCAAACAACTTCTTATCAATTCCTTTTATAAAATTTTTTATACTTTCCATCTTTACAGTCATATTCCATCCCGTCATCATATCAACCCTTATTTTTGTACATATATAAGTTTTTCTTTCTTTAAAATTTTGGGAGGCACTTTCTTCTAAAAGACCAAAATAGACCCCAAATCTAGTGTGTGGCACTGATCTATATACCAGCCTGATCATATTTGATCACATTCTGTTTTTTTGTTGTTGTTGTTTTGTTTTGTTTGTCTTTGTTTTTATCTTTATCTTTTTCTTTTTCTTTTTTGTCTCTTTCCCTTTCTTTTCCCACTGCTTCAGGTCTTTTCTGATTTGTTTATATTTTCTGGGGACACTGTTACTCTGTTAGCATTTTGTTCTCTCATTAATCTATTCTCCTCTGCGCAAAATGACAAGATGGAAAAAATCACCTCAACAAAAAGTACAAGAGGTAGTACCGACTGCCAGGGACCTACTCAATATGGACATTAGTACGATGTCAGATCTAGAGTTCAGAATCATCACTTTAAAGATACTAGCTGGGCTTGAAAAAAATATGGAAGTTATTAGAGAAACCCTTTCTGGAGAAGTAAAAGAACTAAAATCCAACCAAGTAGAAATCAAAAAGGTTATTAATGGGATGTAATCAAAAAAGGGGGCCCTAACTGCTAGAATAAATGAGGCAGAAGAGAGAATCAGTAATATAGAAGATGAAATGATGGAAAATAAAGAAGCTGAGAAAAAGAGAGATAAACAACTACTAGATCACGAGGGCAGAATTCGAGAGATAAGCAATACCATAAGACGAAACAACATTAGAATAATTGGGATCCCAGAAGAAGAAGAAAGAGAGAGAGGGGCAGAAGGTATAATGGAGCAAATTATAGCAGAGAACTTCCCTAATTTGGGGAAGGAAACAGGCATGAAAATCCAGGAAGCACAGAGAACCCCTCTCAAAATCAATAAAAATAGGTCAACACCCCGACATCTAATAGTAAAACTTACGAGTCTCATAGACAAAGAGAAAATCCTGAAAGCAGCTCGGGATAAGAGATATGTAACCTACAAGGGTAGAAACATTAGATTGGCAACAGACCTATCCACAGAGACCTGGCAGGCCAGAAAGGACTGGCAGGATATATTCAGAGCACTAAAGGAGAAAAATATGCAGCCAAGAATACTCTATCCAGCTAGGCTGTCATTGAAAATTGAAGGAGAGATAAAAAGCTTCCAGGACAAACAAAAACTAAAGGAATTGGCAAACACAAAACCAGCCCTACAGGAAATCTTGAAAGGGGTCCTCTAAGCAAAGAGAGAGCCTAAAAGCAACATAGACCAGAAAGGAACACAGACAATATATGGTAACAGTCACCTAACAGGCAATACAATGGCACTAAATTCCTATCTTTCAATAGTTACCCTGAATGAAAATGGGCTAAATGCCCCAATCAAAAGACACAGGCTATCAGACTGGATTAAAAAACAAGACCCATCGATATGCTGTCTGCAAGAGACTCATTTAAGACCCAAAGACACCCCCAGATTGAAAGTGAGGGGGTGGAAAACCATTTACCATGCTAATGGACACCAAAAGAAAGCTGGGGTGGCAATCCTTATATCAGACAAATTAGATTTTAAACCAAAGACTATAATAAGAGATGAGGAAGGACACTATATCCTACTTAAAGGATCTATCCAACAAGAAGATCTAACAATTGTAAATATCTATGCCCCTAACATGGGAGCAGCCAATTATATAAGGCAATTAATAACAAAAACAAAGAAACACATCGACAACTATACAATAATAGTGGGGGACTTTAACACCCCCCTCACTGAAATGGACAGATCGTCTAAGCAAAAGATCAACAAGGAAATAAAGACTTTAAATGACACACTGGACCAAATGGACTTCACAGACATATTCAGAACATTCCACCCCAAAGCAACGGAATACACACTCTTCTCTAGTGCCCATGGAACATTCTCCAGAATAGATCACATCCTAGGTCATAAATCAGGTCTCAACCGGTACCAAAAGATTGGAATCATTCCCTGCCTATTTTCAGACCACAGTGCTATGAAACTAGAACTCAATCACAAGAGGAAAGTCGGAAAGAACTCACATACATGGAGGCTAAAGAGCATCCTACTGAAGAATGAATGGGTCAACCAGGAAATTAAAGAAGAATTAAAAAAATACATGGAAACCAATGAAAATGAAAACACAACTATTCAAAATCTTTGGGATGCAGCAAAGGCAGTCCTAAGAGGAAAGTATATAGCAATACAAGCCTTTCTCAAGAAGCAAGAAAGGTCTCAAGTCCACAACCTAACCCTTCACCTAAAGGAGCTGGAGAAAGAACAGCAAATAAAGCCTAAACCCAGCAGGAGAAGAGAAATCATAAAGATCAGAGCAGAAATCAATGAAATAGAAACTAAAAGAACAGTAGAACAGATCAACGAAACTAGGAGCTGGTTCTTGGAAAGAGTTAACAAGATGGATAAACCCCTGATCAGACTTATCAAAAAGAAAAGAGAAATGACCCAAATCAACAAAATTATGAATGAAAGAGGAGAGATCACAACCAACACCAAAGAAATACAAACAATTATAAGAACATATGATGAGCAACTCTATGCCAGCAAATTCGATAACCTGGAAGAAATGGAGGCATTCCTAGAGATGTATCAACTACCAAAACTGAACCAGGAAGAAATAGAAAACCTGAACAGACCTATAACCACTAAGGAAATTGAAGCAGTCATCAAAAATCTCCCAAAAAACAAAAGCCCAGGGCCAGATGGCTTCCCAGGGGAATTCTACCAAACATTTCAAGAAGAATTAATACCTATTCTTCTGAAACTGTTCCAAAAAATAGAAATGGAAGGAAAACTTCCAAACTCATTTTATGAGGCCAGCATTACCTTGATCCCAAAACCAGACAAAGACCCCATCAAAAAGGAGAATTACAGACCAATATCCCTGATGAACACGGATGCAAAATTCTCACCAAAATACTAGCCAATAGGATCCAACAGTACATTAAAAGGATTATTCACCACGACCAAGTGGGATTTATCCCTGGGCTGCAAGGTTGGTTCAACATCCACAAATCAATCAATGTGATACAATACATTAACAAAAGAAAGAACAAGAAGCATATGATCCTCTCAATAGATGCAGAAAAAGCTTTTGACAAAGTACAGCATCCTTTCTTGATCAAAACTCTTCAGAGTATAGGCATAGAGGGTACATACCTCAATATCATAAAAGCCATCTATGAAAAACCTACAGCGAATATCATTCTCAATGGGCAAAAACTGACAGCTTTCCCCCTAAGGTCAGGAACGCAGCAGGGATGTCCACTATCACCACTGCTATTCAACATAGTATTGGAAGTCCTAGCCACAGCAATCAGACAACAAAAAGAAATCAAAGGCATCCAAATTGGCAAAGAAGAAGTCAAACTCTCACTCTTTGCAGATGATATGATACTTTATATGGAAAACCCCAAAGACTCCACCCCAAAACTGCTAGAACTCATACAGGAATTCAGTAAAGTGGCAGGATATAAAATCAATGCACAGAAGTCAGTGGCATTCCTATACACCAACAACAAGACAGAAGAAAGAGAAATTAAGGAGTCGATCCCATTTACAATTGCACCCAAAACCATAAGATACCTAGGAATAAATCTAACCAAAGAGACAAAGGATCTGTACTCAGAAAACTATAAAATACTCATGAAAGAAATTGAGGAAGACACAAAGAAATGGAAAAACATTCCCTGCTCATGGATTGGAAGAACAAATATTGTGAAGATGTCAATGCTACCTAGAGCAATCTACACATTCAATGCAATCCCCATCAAAATACCATCAACTTTTTTCAAAGAAATGGAACAAATCATCCTAAAATTTGTATGGAACCAGAAAAGACCCCGCATAGCCAGAGGAATGTTGAAAAAGAAAAGCAAAGCCAGCGGCATCACAATTCCGGACTTCCAGCTCTATTACAAAGCTGTCATCATCAAGACAGCATGGTACTGGCACAAAAACAGACACATAGATCAATGGAACAGAATAGAGAGCCCAGAAATGGACCCTCAACTCTATGGTCAACTCATCTTTGACAAAGCAGGAAAGAATGTCCAATGGAACAAAGACAGTCTCTTCAACAAATGGTGTTGGGAAAATTGGATAGCCACATGCGGAAGAATGAAACTGGACCATTTCCTTACACCACACACAAAAATAGACTCCAAATGGTTGAAAGATCTCAATGTGAGACAGGAGTCCATCCAAATCGTAAAGGAGAACACAGGCAGCAACCTCTTTGACCTCAGCCGAAGCAACTTCTTCCTAGAAACATCGCCAAAGGCAAGGGAAGCCAGGGCAAAAACGAACTATTGGGACGTCATCTAGATAAAAAGCTTTTGCAAAGCAAAGGAAACAGTCAACAAAACCAAAAGTCAACCAACAGAATGGGAGAAGATATTTGTAAATGAGATATCAGATAAAGGGCTAGTATCCAAAATCTATAAAGAACTCATCAAACTCAACACCCAAAGAACAAAGAATCCAATCAAGAAATGGGCAGAAGACATGAACAGACATTTTTCCAAAGAAGACATCCAAATGGCCAACAGACACATGAAAAAGTGCTCAATATCGCTTGGCATCAGGGAAATCCAAATCAAATCCTCAATGAGATACCACCTCACACCAGTCAGAATGGCTAAAATTAACAAGTCAGGAAACGACAGATGTTGGCGGGGATGTGGAGAAAGGGGAACCCTCCTACACTGTTGGTGGGAATGCAAGCTGGTGCAGCCACTCTGGAAAACTTATGGAGGTTCCTCAAAAAGTTGAAAATAGAGCTACCATATGATCCAGCAATTGCACTACTGGGTATTTACCCCAAAGATACAAAAGTAGGGATCCGAAGGGGTACGTGCACCCCGATGTTTATAGCAGCAATGTCCACAATAGCCAATCTGTGGAAAGAGCCAAGATGTCCATCGGCAGATGAATGGATAAAGAAGAAGTGGTATATATATATATACAATGGAATATTATGCAGCCATCAAAAGGAATGAGATCTTGCCATTTGCAACGACGTGGATGGAACTGGAGGGTATTATGTTGAATGAAATAAGTCAGACAGAGAAAGACATGTATCATATGATCTCACTGATATGAGGAATTTTTAATTTTAGGAAACAAACTGAGGGTTTCTGGAGTGGGGGGTGGGGTGGGAGGGATGGGGTGACTGGGTGATAGACACTGGGGAGGGTATGTGCTCTGGTAAGCGCTGTGAATTGTGCAAGACTGTTGAATCTCAGAACTGTACCTCTGAAACAAATAATGCAATATATGTTAAGAAAAAAAAAGAAGAAGAAGAAGGTAGTGGGAGGGGAAGAATGAAGCGGGGGAAATCGGAGGGGTAAACGAACCCTGAGAGACGATGGACTCTGAAAAACAAACAGGGTTCTAGAGGGGAGGGGGGTGGGAGGATGGGTTAGCCTGGTGGTGGGTATTGAGGAGGGCACATTCTGCATGGAGCACTGGGTGTTATGCACAAACAATGAATCATGGAACACTTCATCTAAACTAATGATGTAATGTATGGGGATTAATATAAGAATAAAAAAAATAAATAAATAAAACCTAAAAAAGAAAAAAAAAGAAGAGGCTACAAGACTGAAAGGATATTGGGAATGATCACATGAGGAACACTGAGGCCCCTGAGGCATGAAAGAGAGGGTGGTGAAAAAGGGAGGTGAAAATTACCATCAGATCATTATTGAAGAAAAATGCACCTTCTGTGTATAGTTTTAAATTATAGACATAGAACAAACTGGAAGGAATTTTGGGGAATAATGCTGTTCTAGAATGGAAGAGTCTGCATGGTGAGGTAGCAGCATCACCTGCAGGCTATCAGGGCTATCCAGGGATGACGCAGGAGGGGGGATTCCTGCAGGGGGTAGACTGGGTTGGAGGATTGCCAAGGTCGTTTCCAGTGTGAAGAGTCTGACCCAGGGTCTCAAACCTGGTTAGTATAACGTGCCTACCATTTATTTGCTGCATTCACCCCCAGGAAGCTCACTTCTTCACTCACTCATTCGTTCACCCGACAGACATGGATGCTGTTTGCGTGCTGGACACTACAGAGATACAAGGTGAATGATGCATTCTGCAGGAATCCACAGTCAAAAGGAAGGAAGCAGGAAAAAGAGAACAAACACACTGTCACCTAGCATGTTAAAGAAGGGAGTGGAGATTGGGGAGGGTACTGTGCTCCCATATGGGCTTGAGTGCTGGGAGGACTCTTCTCACTTCTCAGAAAGGGACATTTTACTTGTCTTGAAGGTATACATATGATTGTTCTTGGTCAAGAAGGAAGCAAAGATTTGTTTAATGTAGCACTTAAGATTCTCAGGTGGGACTGAAACTGTATCCTGATTCGGCCACTTACTTGCTACTTAAGCATCTGTAAAAGCAGATTCATTTACCCCCCTAAAAAATATTTTTGAGTGCCTAATCATGTGGCCAGCATTGTTAAAAGCACTTAAAATAGAGTTATGAAAAGACAGACACAGACCCTGTCCCTGCAGAGGGTATAGCCTTATGGGGTAAGTAGTCATTAATTGCACATCCATCCCTAAATACTTGTATGGCATAATTGTGATAAGAGGAACAAGGGCCTAGTTTGGCCATGGGTGCCAGGGATAATAAACACACTTATCTCTCAGGATCGATATAGGGGTAAAATGTGACAATGCATGCTCAGTGTTTAGCACGGTGGCTGGCCCACAATACATGACGGAAACACGATCGCTATTGACATAATGATGATGATGATGATGATGAGTGTGCCTCTCCCATTAATGCCTCTGAGATGAGAACAAACATAACCACTGACCTCATCTACCAACAGACTTTTGTTTCCTGATTTTGAAGCTGAACGTCCCTGGTACATCTACAAAATTAATTTATATTTTCAATTTGTGTTCAAATAATATGCCTTTTATATCAAAAAATGAGGTGTGGTGGGGACCTCTTGCTCCATGGCTAGGTGTCTGCCATCTGCAAAGTGACCTCTAATCATTTGTTAAGTACCAGCTGTTTCTGTAGAAATAGTCAAGAGTGTGAGGCCCATGTCCCACCCAAATTTTAGTCCATATGGCATCGGTGTCTTTTTCTGCAATCTCACTTGTAGGAGCACAGCCGTGGATGGGAAAGGCAGGCAAAGTGAGGTGAACAGAAGACCATGAGTGGAGGCACCTTTAGCTCTGAAAGTGTACCTGCTCCTTCCTTGTAGGTTATAAGACTGAAGAAGTCAAATAGCAGAGGAAGAACAAAACAAATCCACAATTCATTTAAGATGTCTATATATTTTTTTCTATTTAACTGGAGGAAGGATCTAAGTTTGGGATTCAGAAGAACTCAGACTGAAACTTACTTACCTTTTATAAGTTTTGGTTTCCTAATCTTTAAAATGAAGATAATATGCCTTTATCTCAAATGGGGATTAAAATGCAACATCTATTATACATAATAGTTATTCAGTATATATCCCCCCCTTCCTTATTGCCCAAGTTTACCTCCTTTCTCTATTCTCTATACTACATTGGACATAACATCTCCAAATTAGCTCAAGCAAACCTCCAAATTCCCCACTACAACAAAGTATACATACATATGTTTCCATATGAGAAAGAGAAGTGACATGAAATGCTGAATTCTATATGTAGGTTAAATTAGATAAAATGTGGCCATGTAAAGTCAATTTAACAAAGAATGCCCATTCTTCTCTGGCATGCTTGGAATATTTATAAATACCTACCCTACCAAAAGAAAAAAGAATCTACCCTACATGTCAGAAAAGGGATTTCAATAAATTCCAAGAAATTAAACACATATAGACCTATGTTCACAGACCACAAAGACAGACAATAAAAATACATAATCAAAGAATAAATTTTAAAAATTATATACCTGGAGACTCAATAACCCACTAATAGTAAATCATGGGGAAATAATAGGAGAAATTTATACATTTAAAGCTGAACAAGTGATGTCCCACATCCAAGTTAAAGCATTATCTAGAGAGAAACATGTAGCTTGGCTACACTTCTTAGAAAATGTGGAAGCATGAAGGCAAGTGAGCAAAGTCAAACCTAAGAACTCAGTTCTTACAATGTGATATCCATCATATCCTGCAGGACCTTATTATTATCAAAAAGATAAAAGCATATTCATGTGAAACAATTAGCAAATGATAAAATATATGTCGATTACAGTTCATGAGTTGTAATTCACTGAGCCCAATTATGGTAAGAAACATGCTCATGAAGCGCTTTGCATAAATTAGTCTTGACCTGCATAATAGCCCTGCAATTTCTACAAATAAGGAAAAGGGAGGATCAGAGATTTTATGTAACAGCTAGCAAATGATGGGCTTTGCTTGAAGCTCCAGTTTGATTCTGATGTGTGTTGTTTTTCATTCTACCAGAACACATTGCCTCCCACTGCATCACCGTGCTTGGGGCCGTCAACACAGTGATGGAGGTGTTTCAGGAACAGTGTCGATCATTGCTGCACTGATTAGGGAAGGCTGCGTGGTGCAGAGGGGCCGCAATGGGCCTCGGAAGGCTGCTAGAAGCTGGTGAGTTAGGAAGAAGGACATTACAGGCAAATGATATAGCTATGCCTGTAAACTCTCAAGACCTTGGTTTCCCTGTCCACACGTCCGAAACTAACATTTGCTTCAAGATGGTAATGGAAGAGTAAATCAGGTAATATGAATGCAGATAGTAGGCTCCAGGGAAGGCTGTAGCTATGCAAACCTAAAGAACTGTTATTACTCCAGAGATAATGTTTGCCAAGTGCTTTAAATTCCTTGAAAAGAAGGTGACTGGGAAATGCATAGGACCATCGTGATCCTTGGCATGGGAATGTAGGGCTGGGGCTGTGGGCCTAGAACATAACTGAAGATGTGTTTGCAGAACATACTGAAACAAAGGGAAAGACTTTGCAGCTGGTCTGCAGGGGGGCATTTGAAAACTTGGAATTTCAAAATACTTACCTAATTTCATTTCAAGAAAATGCTAGACTTTGAGGAGTGTTAAGAACACTTTAAAAGAAAAAAAAAAAAAGATAGTCTTTCCTGTGTTAAATACCTTGTTTTGCTTTAAAAGAAACACAGGTTCAATTTCCAAACTTCTGACAAAGGAATTAAATAGGAGTTCTTAGAATCAATCAACCACCAAATAGTTTGACATAAGATTTGTGGGTAAAAAAAAATGGTAGCAAAGTATTTTAATTGCTTGTTTTTTTTAAATAGTTTATATTGCCCTTTCAAATATATATTTACTTTCTCCAAATAATCTCATAGTAACTGTCATTATCCTCATTGTACAGATTAAATGGAAGTGTGTATATGAAAGTGCCTGACATCTCGGGGCTTCTATGCAAAGGTTCTCAATAATTATTTTAATTGTATTGACGGAAGAGACTAGGTTAAAATATTTAAGCAGTTTTTGCAAGATTGAGAAGCTGGGGAGGGGAATAAATTGAAACTCAAATCTGTTGTTCAGAGTTTTAAAACCATCGCTGGGTAAATTCACTCTCCCACTCTACAAGAAGATAATTTCATGCAATCTTCTCTCTTCTCAAACCTCCAAAATTCCCTCCTCACTCCCACACTTGGCTGATGACTCCTTCATATTTTTAGAACACAACAGAAACAGACTAGAACTAGCTCATCTACCCAGCCCCAAAGCCATACCCTGCCGGAATCAGCTCACATAGGCCACCTGCCGTCCAGAGCAGCCAGCTGAGCCGGGGGTCCACCTTGGCACATGGGACCAGCTAACCACTCTCATCTTCACCCTTCTGCCCACCTTCCCTTCTGCACTTACTCCTTGTCATCAGCTTTCTCTTTCTACTGCATCATTCACGTGGGCATGTTAAGTATGCCTCAAAGACCCTCATCTTATAAAGCAAGTAACAAAAATAAAGCAAATAATAAAAATGACCTAAATTGCACTTCCCCTTGTTGCTATCACCCTGCTTCTCTGTTTCCCTGCTTCCTCACATTGCTTCCTTGATATCCTGTCCTCCTTGCTCACCTAAACTTTCACTCTCTCTCTTTCTCAGTCTGCTCCCTGGTCCTGCTATTCTAGCTTCCTACCACTGGAGGCCCTGGAGTTTAGTGTCCTGTGTCCCATTCTCTTCATCACCAAGAGGAAAGTTTTCCTAGATGATCTCATTCACCCACAGCTGTTAACTACCCCTGATATGCTCAGTGACTCTGTGTCTGTAGGTCGAATTTTCTAGCACACCTGCTTGCAGGCCCTGCTCCACATCTCCCAGGCTGGCAGCTCAAATGTTTTAGAACTGAAATAAAACCCTCCATTCTCTCCCCACCCACCAACAAATGATCTTTTTCTGGACGCTTACTCAGGTCAGTAAGGGCGCCACCATAAGATGTTCTCAAGAAGCTCAGTCTTGGGGACACTCCTATTCCTGTCTTTTTCTGATATACCAGAGATAATTCATCAGACTTTCCCATTGGCTCTATCAAATATGATCACTTTTCAATTTCCTCACCGTTGCATTCTTATCCAAGCCATAATCACATCTTTCTTGAGCCGCTGCAATGACTTTCTAACTGATCCTATTTCTTTTGCTCTTGTTCTGCCTGCTGTCCATTTTCCCAGTCAGTATACTTGTTCTCACAGGTAAAACAAATCACACCACTCCCCCAGGTAAAACATTGTATTGGCAGCCTGTTCCAGTTTGAATGAAGTTCAAACTCCAAACCTTTTACCAAGTTCTACAAGACCCCTACATATTGGTGTCTACCTTGTTCTCTACGACTCTTGCTGCCATAGTGTCTCCATCCACCCAACTACATCAGAACTGTGTTGATCCCCAAACACACCTAACTAGCTCCCACATCAGATTCTCTGCCCTTCACATTTCTTCTGGAGAGAACTCACTTCCCCCAGACCCACCCTCCTCCCACATAGCTATCTGTTTTGAGCAATTAAGTACCAGCTCAAGAGCCAGAGATTCCAACTCTCCCCTCCCCAGTGAAATATCCCTCTCTCTGGGTTCTAAATCATTTTCTACTCCATGGATCAGTATTTTACATTTTTGCAAGATATGTATCATTATATAAAATCATTTATTTTTGGTATGTTTGTTTTCTTTATTCTTTCCAGATGAATATGAATTTTCTGAAGGCATGGACTCTGTTTTGATTGTTGTTCTATCCCCAGAGTCTACAATGGTGCCTTGCATTTAATAAGATTCCCAAAGAATATTTGTGTTATGACTTGCTGTCTGCTCCAAAAATGCTTGATAGTTTTTATTAGAAATTTGGAAGGAGATGATATAAACCAATGGAAAAGAGAAAAGTTAACAACAAAATATGTAATTAAGTGTTAAAATGCATGATATTATAGCAAATCCTATAAGGGATATGCTTATTTGATGATGATGGAAATGAACTGAAGTCTATGCTTTTATGATTTCAGAGATTTACAGCGTTTATCTGTCTTCCTCTCCACCTCAGTACAGAGGGATCATACTACCCAGTCTGCTCAAGGGCAAGTTCAATATAAATTGGGCAGTATGGTAAAAAAAAAAACTATGAGCATTGCAGGAAGAATAACCTGACTTTGAACCTTTAAGCTCAGCCATGTACCAGCTCTTGCAATTTTCCTTATTTCTTAAATCCTCAGTTTTCTTATATTACAAGATCGTTTTTTAAGATTGAATGAGATGATGTACAAAATGCAGTTCTTGGGGTGCCTGGGTGGCTCAGTCAATTAAGTGGCTGCTTTCAGCTCAGGTCATGATCTCAGGGTCCTGGAACTGATGGAGCTTCAGGTCCTCAGGCTCCCTCTTCAGCAGGGAGTCTGCTCCTCCCTCTCCCTCTGCCCCTCCCCCCCATTCATGCTTTCTCTCTCTCTCTCTCTCTCTCTCATAAATAAATAAAAATCTTTTTAAAAAATGCAGTTCTTGCCATATGGTTTGTCTTAATAAACTAGAGCTATTAATATCTGGAATAACATCTTCAAGTCTTAAAATTTATATAAAATCTTCATTAATTCCAATAATAAATCAATAAATAGGATGGGAGTTCTGGACATACAAAACAAATGGACTGTATTCAGAATGACAGAAAACCAACTTAAGGAAAAACAATAAAACAAACATAAGACAAATATGTTAACCCAGGTCCTAATTCCAATTCTGATATATGTCTTAAATTTTAAGGGTAGAAGTGGGGTGCCTGGGTGGCTCAGTTGGTTAAATGTTTGCCTTCAGCTTAGGTCATGATCCCAGGGTCCAGGGATGGAGCCCCACATCGGGCTCCCCGCTCCACAGGAAGCCTGCTTCTCCTTCTCCCACTCCTCCTGCTTGTGTTCCCTCTCTCACTGCATCTCTCTCTGTCAAATAAATAATAAAATCTTAAAAAAAAAATTTTAAGGGTAGAAGTTTCCACAACCAAAGTATGAGAAACAACAAGTTTAATTGTAACACCCTTGACCATCTGCTGTCCCTGTATATCATTATGGTATTCCATAGGATACATTATGCCATCTACCTTTCTGCCCAAACATGGACCTACGGTCAGGATAGACTCTATTCAGGAAGCTGCATTTATCATCTACAGGAGCAGAATCTCAGGGATGGATGCAGAACTCTTGTATTGAGCGTAAAATTTTCAGGGAGGTCAGCACCAGCATGCTGCCAGACCTCATAAAAATAATAAAAAATTAACTAGCTATTTTTCATAGGGCATTAGAAGAAGCAAGCCTCCCATGTGGGATAATTCATATGCAAAGTGAGCTTGTCCCCTGGCATTCCGAGATGGAACACTGTTTCTCTCTATCAAGATGTAAACAGAGATTAACAAATGTTCCCAAATGTCAGTAATAACAGGTCAACAATACCTCAGCACAAAGCAACATCCAATAATAATAGATATATAAATGCTTACACCCAGTGCCTTAACAGTTCTACTCCTAGGAAATGACCCTCTAGCTATTTCTCACACAAGTATGCCAAGAAAAATTTACAAGGACTGTGTCTGCACTATTTTTGAAACATGAAAACCTAGTTGAAATCAACCTGATTGTCCAAAAATCAAGGAAATAGTGGTAAGACCATATAGTGGAATTGTAAGCAGCTATAGAAAAAAAAAAAAAATCAGGCAAATGTACATGTGATGACAGAAAAATTTTTAAAAATATGTATCCCTTGACATTTATATGTATATGGTTATGCTTGTATATTTTGAGAAATATCTGGAAAAAACACATGCAAAAACACTAAAAATAGCCACCTCCACTTTATATATATAATTATTTAAATATGTGATACAGGGTTTATTCCTTGCGGTGAGTTCATTCTTTCTCAGTCTTTTTGTTGTCTTCATGAAGTCCCTATTTAAGAGATTAAAAGGTTTTTTTGATGTATTTGTGTGACCAGTTCAATCCTCTTAAACTATCTCATAAAAATTCTAGATAAGCATCAGTCTTCATGTATAAAATCTTGTGAGCATATGACATGTGATGGTGCCAAAATGGTACAAAGGAATTAGAAACCCTGAAACAACATTTCCAGGAATTAGCATTGGGTCCTAGAATCACCAGTGGCAAAGAGGGTGAATCGAAAGGCTGGCTGTCCACTGGCCCATCCAAGAGCCCCACTTGAATCCAGATAGTACTTAAGATTTGCACATAAGGTACCTATGAAAGCTTTCCTTTCAACATCATTTACACATTTAGATCAGAAATTCCTATGTTTCCTGGTACTAAAAAGAAAGTTTAATTTGTAGGTACTTCATTCTCTTTAACCACAAAACTTTCCAAAATGAATTTCTTTTTTTTTCCAGTGATGTATAAGACCCTGTTTTTGCTTACAGAGATTTTTGGTGGCTGCTTACTATGATGTTTCTCTATAATTCTTTCATTTCTACACATACTACTCTTTATTCTTTCTCTCAAGTAAAGAGCGCCCCATATACTAACCTTTATAAACATAGGAAGAGACCCTTTATCCTTCTACAAAGCAAATAATTATTTCTAAAGTGGAAGAAAGTGTTCATAACGTAACTAACCACTTCCTTAGTTACCTACTTGGTAAGCTTGAGTTTTGCCTACCACATTATCTCGGGCTGCTTTAAGGCTATTAGCAAAGATTTTTTTTTCCTGCTTCTTTCTCCCTAGAAACTTTTATTTTAATTCCTCACATTTCTGACTTTAATGCTATAAAATCTAAATCTTACTTTGATTCAAATACCAAACACAGCCTCACATTCCCCAAAACCTCAGGAGAAACCTGTTTACAGGTATCAATATTTCCATTTAAATACAGGAAATGAGTTGAAGAAAATAAATCGATAGTGCCTTCCCTAGCACTTCTCTGGAGGCATGAAGCCTGACTCATCAAAGAACTCTAATTCGTTTCTCATTACTTTCTTAAGCTTAAGAGAAAAAAAGGTTGGACCATCTGGACCCTTTGTGGAAGCTCACACCAAAGTAAATATCTTCTCAAAAAAGAGGAGAAATTGGATATTAACATGGAATGGCATGCTCACAAAAAGACATTTATGCAACCCACAAACTGCCATCCCTCCAAACGTCAAACTTTATAATAACAATAATATCGCTTACACATTCAACTTTGTATCACACACACATACACAAAGCATACACTCTAATGTCACAGCATTTTCGTTTAGACAGACTCTTAGGGATCATGAAAAACTCATCCAAGCACAGAGAATCTTGGCCAATCAGCCACAAAGGGACTACCCCCCTCCTCTTGAATGTAACCACATACCTGCGACACACTGCATCTTTTAAGTAACCACTGTGAGGGCTACAGTAACTTTTATTATTGTTCCTTCTGTCTTTGAGAATAATATTAAAAACTATATATTCTTCATTATGGATTTTCAATAAAGAGAACTCACTTTTGTTAAATGAATGGCAGCTGTCACTCATTCTACTTCACCTGAGCTCATGACAAGCAGCATCTTTCCATTTCCATACCGGTGTGAATGATTATTTTGAACCTAAGGGCACTATTTTCTCTTCCATTTCATTAAGTTTGGCACCCAAGTTTTAGTATCTATTATACTTTTCCTCTTTCCCAGTTTTATATTTTATGAAAAATTTGCAAGCTTCCTACCTGTCCCAACTTGATTACAATGCTGAGCAGCATGCCAAAGGTCTGCAATGACCTTGTGATTCCTTCTTAAGGGTGATGCTTCTTCAGGGTGATGCTCTCAACAAGGCATTTCGAGTATTATGTGGTCAATGGTTTTGAATTCATCAGTGTTAACATTTAGTACATTTTAAATTGTATCTATATAAATATACAAGAACATGTTAAGCTGGATTGCTCTATTTTTTTTCTAAACTTTTTATTTTGAAATAATTTTAGACTTACAAAAAAATTGCAAAAACAATACAGAAAGTACCCAAACACTGCTCAGCCAGATCTCCCTGCTCTTAACAACTTGAATAACCACAGCACAATTACCAAAACCAGAAAAGTACACTGGGGTCATTCTATGACCTCTAATGTAGTCTTCCATTGCATTTCACCAGGGTCTCCACTGCTGTCCCCTTTCTACTCCAGGATCCAATCCATTCCACTGCCATGTCCCCTTTGTCCCCTGTAATCAGTGACGGTCCCATAGTCTTCCCTTATCTTCCATGACCCTCAGACTTAAAGAATGCTTACTTGTCAGTTATCTTGTAGAATGCCCCTCAGTTTGGGCCTGATGTTTTTTAATGATGATACTGAAGTTACACATTTGGGGCAAAGACCCACAGAAGTGACATTGTGCCCTTGTCAATGCATCATGTTGGGGGATGGTGATATTGTTATGCTTTATTATTGGTGATGCTAACCTTGATCACTGTTATGGAGGAGTCTGCAGGTGTCTTTATTGTAAAGTTATAATTTCTTTCCCTTTGTAATTAATATTTTTGGAGAGATAATTTGAGGTTTTGCAGATATCTTGTATCTCCCCAAACTGTTACCCACTAATTTTAGCATCCATAGATGACTCTAGCCTGCTTATTACTGTGGTATTCCCATGGTGATTTTCTATTTGGTTCACTCAATCTTCTTTGTTAATTAGAATTCTTCTATAAGAAAGAACAGTCCCTTCTTTCACTTTATATTTACTTATTCAATTATTTATTATATCAGGATGGACTCATGATTATTTAGCTAGTCTATAGGTTATAATCCATTATGGCCATGATGTATTATGTTTCTCAAATTGTTCCAACTTTAGGAGATTTAGGAGCTCTTTTAGGTTGGCTCCTGTGTCCCTGTGACATATCCCAATCTTTTTTTCAACACTTCCTTACTTTTTTGGTATCACAAGATGTTCCAGGCCCACCTTGTATTCTGTCCCAGCTCTGGTATCAATCACTTCTTGAAGTGGCTTCTGGTTCTGTTTCCTGGAGAATGGTATTTAGAAACCAAGATCTTGCCACCAGGTGTGCTCATTCCTATTGGAGCAGGTCTGACTTATTCCAAATGACCTCTTACCAGCTTGCAGTAATTAGCATTTCACTTACGAGGCACTCACACATAATTTATTAACTAAGTCATTCTATAATTTTGCCTAATAAAAATATTTCATTCACTAGAATTTATTTTATTGGCTCTCTTACTTTTATTTTACTTTCCTGTAAATGAAGGTTATTTGAGACCATTCCTAGTATTCTCGTACATCTGCTCTCCATAATTCCTGAGAGAAAAAGTATTGACTCTTTCTGGAAGTACAGTCAGTACCCAGGGATGTAGCATGTCTGGAGAATAGGATCCAGGAGTCTTGATCTAATTTAGAGCAACTAGAATCTCTTTTATAATCTCTCTACTAGTTGAAGTTCAATTCCCTACTAATCATGTTGGTTCGATTTTTACCAATCTGAAGAAAGTTAGATATGATAAAACAGTCCAGGGGTGCCTGGGTGACCCAGTCTGTTGAGTATCCGACTTTTGATTTCGGCTCAAGTCATGATCTCAGGGTCATGGGATTAAGCCCCAACATTGAGCTCCAAGCTCAGAGTGAAGTCTGCTTGCCCCCTCCCTCCCTGACTTGTGCTCTCTCTAAAATAAATAAATAAATAGAATATTTTTAAATAAATAAAAGCACTACATAACTTTCACTTTGCATTTGATTGTTATTAGAACATAGTCCTCCTATATAACTTTATGTAAACTTATTTTTCTGATACAATTTTTTCCTTAAAATAACATTTTAATCTCATTTTATATTTAAAATTTAAGAGTTTGTCTTTATTTTTTTAAGAATGGGTGGCTCAGTCATTAAGCATCTGGCTTCGGCTCAGGTCATGATCCCGGGGTCCTGGGATCGAGCCCTGCATCGGGCTCCCTGCTCGGCGGGAAGCCTGCTTCTCCCTCTCCCACTCCCCCTGCTTGTGTTCCCTCTCTCGCTGTGTCTCTCTCTGTCAAATAAATAAATAAAATCTTAAAAAAAAAAGAATTTGTCTTTATTTTAAAATAATACCAAGCCCCTATAATATAAGGTCACTGTAGAATTAAAAATTGCTTATCACCACCAGAGATATATATATTACCTATTGTGCACACATACACACATATACACAAATATACATAAAGGTGAGATTACACTGAATATATATTACGATATTCTGCTATTTTCATCTAACATGATATCATGGGAATAATTTCACATGTAAAATTATTCATCATTATAATTTTAGTAATAGATAGTATATCATGGTATATATTCATTAGAATTAATTTAACTAAATCTCCATTATTAGATTGTTAGTTTTCTTTCAATATTGTACTATCATAAGTAACAGTGTAATAAACATCTTTGTACCTAAATCTTGGTCCACATTTATACTCACCTATTTAAAAAAGAGCCTTACAAATAAAATCACATAGGTCCTAATTTTTTTTAATTTTATTTATTATTTGTCAGAGAGAGAGAAAGCAGGGGGAGCAGTGGGCAGAGGGAGAGGGAGAAGCAGGCTCCCTGCAGAGCAGGGAACCCAATGCAGGACTCAATACCAGGACCCTGGGATCATGACCTGAGCCGAAGGCAGACGCTTAACCAACTGAGCTATCCAGACATCCCACATAGGTCCTAATTTAACTGAAAATGCACTATTGAAAGTGTTTGTTTTGTTTTGTTTTTGTTTGCACTTTTTTGAAAGTCTCATTTATTCTGGGCTTTAGTCTTCTAGGTAGTATTTCTATAATCCTGTGCCATGCTTTTTTTTTTTTTTTTTAGTTTTTTTTGTTTGTTTGTTTTGACAGAGAGAGACACAGCGAGAGAGGGAATGCAAGCAGGGGGAGTGGGAGAGGGAGAAGCAGGCTTCCCGCCGAGCAGGGAGCCTGTTGCGGGGCTCGATCCCAGAACCCTGGGATCATGACCTGAGCCCAAGGCGGACACTTAACCATCTGAGCCACCCAGGTGCCCCTGTGCCATGCCTTTGTATTCATCCTTAATGACGTGTCTTTTTTCAGATGACTTACAGACATCTTGCTAAAATCTCAGTTTAATAGTGAACACTTCATGCAACCACTTGAAATATTTCAGTTCCTCCTTGTCAATTAATTTGTCAAGGTCATTGCTGATTTTTTAAATCATAATTTCATGTTGGACTGTGTCCCACCTTTCTTGATATATTCCCTTTTTAATTCTCCTTTCTGGAAATTGTGATTGTGGTCACCATTGAATGAGTGTGTTAGAATCTTTGATATAGATGAGATTCAGTGCTTTTTCTTGAGCCTTCTTTTGTTTCTAATTAATAAACATCCTCTTGTGAATAAGAAATAATAGTATTCTTTATCCTTTCTTACACATTCCAAGAGTTTAAGGTTGTCTGTAAAGCAAATCAAAAATTTATCAAATGTTCCTCTCTATGCTGAAACTTCAAGCTAATATCAAGAATAGTGATGTTGCTCCAACACAGTGGTACCTTCCATATGTGACTATTCTGTTATCTATCTTTGGACTGCCATATCTCTGTCTCGAGGTTGAATGGTAGTATATCCCCTCAAGAATATAATTTCTGTTGCCTTTGTTTTGCATGTATGCAAAGTTCCTCAAATTTGCTCAAGCCATCAGGTCTAAGGAACTCTAGACAGTAGCATATTTTTCTCACATGCATATTCAATTCCATCTTTCTTTTTCCAAAAATTTCTAATTCTTTTGGACATAGGTACTCTTCCATTCTGTGTTACTGAATGCCATATTATTAATTCTTTGTGGATGTGCCAGTTAGCATAAACACTCAAATTTGTTTAAATAAAAGGGAATTTAACACTTTACACATTAGCAAGTCCAGAAGTTGGGGAAGCTTAGGGGTTGATTGACTGAGTAGTACCGTGATCTCTTCAGAAACTTTAGTTCTCTACAACTGCTTTTGCTACTGTCCATAGGTGCAGCTTCATCCTAGGGTTGATTCATTTCATTGTCAGAAATTGGCTGCTAATTGGTACCAGGCAACTTGTTTCCCAGGTCTCTTAAGTAGGGAAAAATTATATCCTTTCAACAATAAAATATAAATCCTCCTTTGCAGTCCTATTTCAAAACTTAGGACATATGGTGTTCCCCAATGCAGCAGAATCTTTGTACTTTTGGATCTATCCCTGAAACTAGGGATGGTGTAGACACATTCCATCTATGTCTTCATTACCCATAAGTTGAGTATTTGTCTATAGTAAGTTAAGTCAGATCTACAATTCCCTATATCCTTCAGCATCTTCCCCCACATTTACTGTTACTCAATTTTATTCTTACCAATGACTGCCATGTTTCTCAGAGTATTTCAGTTGTGTGAGTCTCACAACTTTATGAAACCCACGTGCTATATCTGTCAGAGGGGAGTCACAGTTCATATTAGCATGCTAAGTCTATGAGAAGCTCTGTGATTAAAAGCAAAAGTCCCTTTGGCGTATTTAACCCAGCATTTCCAAACTAACTCTATCATGGAACTTCCATGTTTCATATAGTTTCTTTGATCTTATGGTAATGTTTCCCAAAAGGACACTTTGGTAAAACTTCTCTATTTTATATAATAGTTATTTTAATTAGATATTTTATCTCTCATGCCATATTTTGGTAGACTAAGACAATTCTGATAAGATTTCAAATGTCAGAGCAATCATATCCTTCCCATACCCCTTGAGGTACACTCAATCTCCAGCTGAGGTCATCTAAAGCATGATTCTAAAAAAAATCAAATTGTGATGTCAAATATCAAATCCATAACCAACAGTTTGTACTTTATATCCAACTTTATTTCCCTAGTTCCCTCTTCCTTGATTTGGAGTGGGAAGTAAGAAATTAAAATGACCCAAATATCCAAGAGTTCAGGTTTCTCTCAAGGACTACACAGTCTCAAGATTTGTCCACTGAACAGAAATTTCTCCAAAAAAGATATATGCAAGGCCAACAAGTATATGAAAAGATGCTCAAGGTCACTAGTCATTAGGGAAATGCAAATTAAAGCCACAATGGGATATTACATTATACCTGTTAGAACAATAATCAAAAAGACAAGAGTAATAAATGTGGAGAAAAGGAAACTCTTGCACTGTTTGTGGAATTGTAACTTGGTGCAGCCACTAGGAAAACAGTAAGGAGTTTCCCAAAAAATTAAAACTAGAAGTACCATATGATCCAACAATTCCACTTTTGGGAATATATCCAAAGGGAAGGAAAAAAAATAACTGTAAAAGATATCTGCACACCCATGTTCATAGCAGTATTATTTATAATAGCCAACACATGGGAAACAATCGAGAGTCCATCAATGGATGAATGCGTAAAGAAGTTGTGGTATACATATATACATACAGAAACATGGATGGACCTTGAAGGAATTATGCTAAGTGAAATAAGTCAGAGAAAGACAAACACTATATGATCTCATTTATACGTAGAATCTAAGGAAACGGAAAACAAAATACCAAACTCATAGAACAATAAAACAGATTTGTGCTTACCAGAAAAGGGGGGCCAGGGGAAGGGAAACTGGAGGAAGATGGGCAAAAGGTACAAATTTCCACTTATAAGATAAATAAGTATCGGGGATGTGATGTACAACATGATGACTACAGTTAACACTGCTCTATGGTATACAGATAGAAAAATTGTCAAGAGAGTAAATCCTAAGAGTTCTCAACATATTTTCTTTATTCTTTTTTTCTTTTTTTACTGTATCTATAAGAGAAGATGAATATTAGCTGAACTTATTGTAGTAAGCATTTCATAATATATGTAAATCAAACCATCATATTATACAGTGATGTATGCCAATCATTTCTCAATAAAACTGGAAAAAATTAAAAAAAAAAAGATTTGTCATATGATCCTGTAGTTCCACTACAGTGTATTTACCCAAAGAACACAATAACACTAATTCAAAAATATATATGCCCTGCAGTGTTTATTGGAACATTATTTACAATAGTCAAGATATTGAAGCAAACTAATTGTCCATTGATAGATGGATGCATAAAGAAGATGTGGAATAAAGACAATGGAATATTACTGAACCTTTAAAAAAAGAATGAGAATGTGTAACTAGTGCAATTGACCTAAGATGGCTCTGATTTTAATTTGATGCTTTTTCTACTAAGCCCGAGGAAACAGCTTTTACTGGATTTTGCTGTGCATATAGTATAATTGCTACAGGTGTAATTAGGACCTCCTTACATTTGTCCCATCGACATTTTTAAAACATACACTTAATAAATGTATATATACCGTTTGCTGAACACTTTGTATGTGCTGAAAACTGTGGCAAACTCTTCAGAAAGGTCTCCTTATTCTTAGAACATTTTATGGACTAAAAATGTGTCACTGACCATTTATTATTTCATTTGATGCTTAGAAATCACAATTTGACAAGTTATACAACTGAAGCAAGAAAAAAAAAAAAAAAAGATTTTTTACCCTGGCTCCAATTTGAAATCACTTGGGACTCTTTTTAAAAATATCAATGCCGGGCACCTGGGTGGCTCAGTGGGTTAAGCGACCGCCTTCGGCTCAGGTCATGATCCTGGAGTCCCGGGATCGAGTCCCGCATCGGGCTCCCTGCTCGGCGGGGGGTCTGCTTCTCCCTCTGACCCTCCCCCCTCTCATGTGCTCTCTCTCATTCTCTCTCTCTCAAATAAATAAATAAAATCTTTAAAAAAAAATATCAGTACCTATGTCCCTTTAGAGATTCTGTTTTAATTGGTTTGAGGTGAGGCCTCCAGCATGGGTATATTTTTTAAAAGCTCTCCAGTTATATCCAATCTTAGCAAGAGTTAAGAACCATGAGATTAAATGATACAACTAAAACCACATAACTGACTGCTTGCAATTAGAACTAGACTCGCCTGATTTCTATTCAAGTTATCTTTCTTCTAGGTTCAGTAGTGTCCAAGATTTTTTTCTGTGCAAATATACAGAATCCTTCAAAGACACTGAGATTATGAGTTTCTGACTCTTCTGAAACAACGGGATGACAAGTGTAGCTCACTTGTTCCCTTTCCCCAATAATCGTGCTCTCTCCCCACTGTCCCCAGTGCTCTGGGAAAACCCTGAGACTCAGTGGAACCACCAGACTCATCCAGGTAGGGGCTACCAAGTTCCCACAGCCCTTCTTTTTCTCCCTCTTATCCCTTTCTAATTAAACTCAGCTTTTCTTCAAACTACCAGCTTTCTTAAGCTCTCCAAAACAATGTTTTTTGGTTTATACAGACACTAATTCCCCATGGCTAAGCACTTTTTAAAACATGGCTAAAAGTTGAATGCGTTTTCAGTAAAGATTTCTCTCCCAACACTGCATGCATCATTGCCAGCCGTTCAGCTTCTTTGCCCAGAAGTGACAATGTCTAATTTCTTCTGTATCTTTCCAGCGATGCCTATACCAAAAAGATATGTATCTTTACACAGATGATATTACCCTATATAAACTGTTTTACATCTTCCTTTTTTCAATGAATAATATATTTTGGATATCTTTCCATATCATCATATGAGGT
This sequence comes from Neomonachus schauinslandi, assembly GCF_002201575.2. Lineage (NCBI taxonomy): Eukaryota > Metazoa > Chordata > Mammalia > Carnivora > Phocidae > Neomonachus > Neomonachus schauinslandi. Next base: position 87,721,452 of record NC_058405.1, read on the forward strand.
ACTTCCTTATTCTATTTAATGCCTTTGTGTTTTCAATTATATCTCACTCTCTACTGATGATGGAAATGTGATTTGGTCCCATTCTTTTGTTACTACAGGAAAAGTTGTAAACTAATTTATTCCATTAGTTTGCCCATGTGATGTATATTTCTAAGATAAATTTCTAGAAATGAAATTGCTGGGTGAGAGTATGCACATTTGCAACTTTGATGGATATTGCCAAATTGATTTCTTTGGAGGCTGCACCAATCTTCACTCTGACCAGCAAAGCTGAGAAAGTGGCTTTCTTTACACCCCTACCAGCACGCTGGGTTATAAAGCCTTTTGATCTGTATGCCAGTCAGACAGGGGGAAATGGCTTTCCCACATAGTTTCATTTTGCTTAGCTCTTATTATGATCAAGTTTTAGAAGGTAGGTTTTAAAGGTATATCTTTGTGTGTTTCTCTTATATTAATTCTTAGCATTTCACCAATCAAACTTGCTATTTATCACTACAACTGTTTCAATATAAGCTTAAAAGGCTAATACGTGGGCTAGTCAGGGAATTTTGCCAGTATTTACAACAGTATTTTTTTAATGTGAAAAAAATCAACTATTGTTCCGTATAACTGAATTATAAATACACATTTGTAAACCATGCAGTGTAGAGCACTGGCAGATTTGTGCTGCGCACCACGCACGTGATACATATTCGACGGGAACAAAATATCTGCTCGGGTTCACAATGCTGAAAAGCAAGTGCATTCAGAAATTATCTGCTAGTCCCCTTCCAAGAATTGATTTCTTCCCCTAAGTAATTGCTCTTTGAATGAAGGTCATTAAATGGCCATAATAAAAGAGTTAGCATTTTAGAAGGTTTTGTGAATTTTATAATTTTCCATCACATCAGGGAGCCAAATCCTTTCTGTGGTTCAGATGGAGCACAGTTTAAAACCCAAGGCCCTCAGAAATCAATTTTTGCCAACATACAGCTTTCAGATGTGAAATGGAGGGTAGGAGGCTAGTAGTGTGCATATGATCAAGCTGCAGGTGGACAGCTGGAATCAGAAACCAAGCCTCCAGCCCCTAGCACAGGGTTTCTCCTTACCCCTCTCTGCCTTCACCAGTTCAAATGCACATGTCTCTGTTCAGGAAGCAAAAGTCCCAACCTTAAACTAATAATTATCCTAAAGGGTCATTCTGAACTTCTAACTGCAATTAACCCTTGAACAACACAGGTTTGAATTGCGCAGGTCCACTTAAACATGGAGTTTTATTTTTTTTTTAAAGAGTTGACAGCAAGAGCCTCCAGGCATTTATTTGCAATTGCCCACCTAGTTTCCAAGAGATCCAATGGAGGAGACTGGTGCAGGGGTGGCACTTGCTGCCCGCTCAGCGCCCAGGAGGTTTGGCCCAGCCATCAGCAGCCCCTGGACCAGGCCCAGGCCGGTCTGAAGGTCCCCGGGAGTGCCACTGGGGTGGTCAGGTCTATCACCAGGACCGGTGGGCAGGGGGCTAGGCTGATGCAGAACGTTCCCAGATCGCAGGGATGGCGCAGTGCTGGTTGCCCTGTGCCCTAGAGCCCTTGGCCCCAGGCCTCCGCAGGCCTGCTGCTGGGCTGCACTGGGGCAGTCTCAGGCTTGGTTCCTCCCAGGCCTGGCCACCTGCCCCGAGCAGCGCCCCAACTCCACCCTGCCACCTCCAACGGCCCGCAGCACTCACATGTGGCCTCAGGTGCCAGAGCCTGGGACTGGTGGTACAACTCAAGGCAGATGGGGCAGCTGTACTCTGCCCTAGGCAGCTGCTGCTGGCAAGCCTCAGAGGACTGGTTAGCAAAGGCTCTGGGGGCTGTGGTCCAGAGCCCTCCAGAGGCCAGGCCCCGCCCTGCAGCCCCGCCCCTCTGTTGCCCCGGCCCTGGCCCCGCCCACCTGCGTGTGAATTCTTTTTCTTTTTCTTTTTTTTTTTGTGAATTTTTTTTTAAAGATTTTATTTATTTATTTGAGAGAGAGAATGAGAGAGAGAGAGCACATGAGAGGGGGGAGGGTCAGAGCGAGAAGCAGACTCCCTGCTGAGCAAGGAGCCCGATATGGGACTCGATCCCGGGACTCCAGGATCATGACCTGAGCCGAAGGCAGTCGCTTAACCAACTGAGCCACCCAGGCGCCCTTTTTTTGTTAATTCTTTATCAATAATATACATACACTACTGTAAATGTATTCCCATTTCCAACATTTCCTTTTTTTCTAGATTAACTTATAGTAAGAATACAGAATAAGATAATAACATAAAAAATACATCAATGGACTGTTTACGGTATCGGTAAAGCTTCCAGTCAACAGTATACTATTAGTAAAGCTTTAGGAATCAAAAGTTATAGGCAGATTTTTGACTGCCTGGGGGTCAGTGCCCCTGCTCCCCACCTTGTTCAAAGGTCAACCATACTTTTTTCTTTCTTCTGTGTAAAGAATGAGTATCTTAACTCATTCATGGTATTTACTTTGTTACCAATGGTACCTGTGATGGGTGCTGAGCCCTAAGGGCCCAATCCCCACTCGGGATTGAGACTCTCATTCTCTCAGCTGATGAGGATGTTGCACCAGACAGCCTTTGGCTAGGTGCATCCCTGGGATTTGCCCTGGTGGAATAAAACCTCCTTGTCCAAGGTCATGTCTCCTCCCTAGGGTCTGCACCCTAAGACTGGTCCACATCTGTGGGAGATTAGAGTTAGGCTCAGCCCCCTTTTCTCAATTTGGACAACTCCGATGGCTCTCCCAGGTCTAGAGCTTCTATGAGCTCGGCTATGGCTTTGACTATGGTTATATCCCATATAACATCCCAGCCTCTCCTTCTGCCTAGTCATGCTGCCTTTTCTTCCCTTCAACTGCTACTGACTTCCAAAGCACCTTCCAATAATCTTTCTACACACTCATCTCTGTTCCAAAGTCTGTTTCCCAGGCAACATGACCAACATACCTGTCTAGTCTGGAGCACTAGTTCCCTGGCATGTGCACATGCTGGTCAATATTAATTGATGCATTCAACATTGCATATTTATCCAGAACCTATTATGTGGCAAATACTAACTAGATCCTGAGAATAAAGACATTAACAAAAACCAAGTCACAAGTAAAGACTCCTGTGCCTCAATACCGGACATGTTGTATCTGGTAAAGAGGAAACAATGAGCACAGAGTCATGGCCTTAAATATGTCACTCTGCCTTGTTTTCTGTAATCCTAGACAATATCTGTGCTGGTTCTTTCTCATGTTTGTGTACCAGGTATAGCAATTATTATTCTGCATATGATATTGATCTCTTCTGACAGCATTTTGCTAATTTCAGAATCAATGAAACTATCATGGTGAGAATCAAACACCAGAGACATCTCATTTCCTTATTATTGTTACAATGAAAGGAGATGTGTGCAGGCTTCTGGTAATCCAGGATACATCGTGAATATATAATGCCTGACTTTTAGTCTAGCTATATCACCAAGGATCTTCCGTTTGCAGGCATAGAGATTTCAACATCATATTTTGTTTTCTCCTAGCTCCTACTCCGTTTGCTCTGGGGATCCTGTTGGTCCTGGGGGGTACTAACAAATTTTAAGAAGTGACATATCAAGTTTGCCGTTGACTATAATTAAAAAATCTGAAGACTATGAACTTTGGAGGCAGACTGATGAAGGATTGAATCCTGACTCAGCCTCTGATGACCCAGGTGACATGAGACTAATTATTAGTCCCCTTTAAGCCTCAATTTCTGCATTTTGAAAATGGGGAAATGTTCTCGACCTTACAAAGTTTCCAAAGACAGAGGATTAGGGGGTATCCTAGAGTGTCCAGAAAATGAATAGTTTTAAATCAATAATCCTAACTAAAATATTTTATTGGTGAGGCTAGATACATTTTCTACTAGACTTGTAATTGGAGTATGTCCTTATGTTCCCGGAGGAAGAAATGGCTGGTGAATTCTGCTGCTGTGATTTGTCTTTAGAATAACATTTGAGAAGTAAGATTGTGTGAAGCTCAGGCTGCCACTTCTCTTCAGAGAAAGTTTCTCTGGAGCCAGGGCTTCAGCCCAGGGTTGGTTTCCTTCTCCTGAGGCTGCAGACTTTGCAATATAAAGGATACTCACCTGCATTATTTTTCCTATGAATGTCCCAAGATGGCTACTGCCAGTCTTACCCCATAAATCTCAGTGTAGATTAGAATTGAGTGTGATTGTGTTTTGTTATATTTTTAAATTGAATACATTTGACTAAAAGAAATAACGCTTAATGAAGAGGAGGAGGAGAATAAAAAGGGGAAGGAAGAAGGGAAAGCCTATCAGTTGGCCCCTATAATCCCCACAACCATCTGGTGAAGAAGTTCATTAACAACTTCATGTTTCAGATTAATAAAGTGAGCCTCACAAAGTAGAAAGGACTTTCCAAGAAAACTTTTCTAAGTAGTAAAACTAGAGCTTAAATTCAGGTGTCTGAATTTAAAGTCTAACTTTTGTTCTGCTTCCCTATAGTGTTACTATTGAAAGAGATAATTCAAGACCACACTTTCCAATGTTTCCCACACCATGCAGCAATGCTGTCTGAGACATTTAGAAAATAATCAGCTTAACTTTACTAAATTCGTTTCCTTGTTGCAATATGACCCTGAAACCTAACTTGATTCATGTGAATCATGCATTTCCGAAAAGTGGCAAAGTATGCAAAAATTCCCCCAAGTAGATTCCCCACAGATTCCCCATTAACATTCTTCCTATTATAAGGAATATCTATTAGGATTTTTAATATTTCTTGAAAAAATCCATTCAAGAACCACTAACTAGTGTTATGTCAACTTTGTGGTCATTTTTGATAGTTAATTCATATCTCTTCTAGAATTTCAGTTTAGTTCAGCAAACATTTATTTTGTGGCTACCATGTGCCATACACCATGTGAGAAGGAAGGAGGTGATGAAGAATACCTTAAGAAATTAACTGCTTTGTCTCACAACTGTTAGAACCAAAGTTCTACTGTATTATCCGTCATTAATTTCCTTTCTCTCCTCTTGTACCTTTTTTTTTTTTTTTCCTTTCTGGTATTCTACTTAGTGCAGTCACTATCTGACTTCAGAGTATTCTAAGGATCCTAAGTCAGGTAATTAACCAACATGATGGCATCAGTTTCCTCCTTTAGAAATTAAAAAAAATAATAACTAAGTGTATTGATTTTTTCATCCATTTGTTTGTTCACTGAATGTTCCTTGAGTACCTACTCTGTACCAGATATTCTTTTTTTTTTTTAAGATTTTATTTATTTATTCATGAGAGAGAGAGAGAGAGGCAGAGGCAGAGGGAGAAGCAGGCTCCCCGCGGAGCAGGGAGCCCGATGCGGGACTCGATCCCAGGACCCTGGGATCATGACCTGAGCTGAAGGCAGACGCTTAACTGACTGAGCCACCCAGGCGTCCCACTGTACCAGATATTCTTCACGACATTTGTGGTACAGCAACGTACAAATCAGAAAAAGATTTATGCTCTCCTGGAGATTAAATTCTAGCCAGACAGAAACAGAAGTCAGTGAAATAATATGATAGGAAGGTACAGGTGCTATGGACAAAAGAAAAAGCTATGCAGGGTAAGGAAAGCCAAAGGTCATGGGTGAAGGGGGACAGTTTGCAACATGAAAGAGGTTCATCATGGAAGGATCTATTGAACGAGCGAGATCTGAGCAGAGAATTAAAGGAGCAGAGAGTGAGCCATATGTTACCAGAGAAGTGATCCAGAAATAAGAAGCAGCCAGAGCAAAGGCTCTGGTGTGTTCCAGCAGGAGGAAGGCAGCCAATGCGGCTGGGGTAAAAGAACAGCAAGACCAGAGAGGTCTCAGGAAGTTATGTATATCGTGCACGTCTTTATAAGCCATTCTAAGGACTTTGTCTTTTACTATTCTGAGTTCAATCGGGAGCCACTGTTTGGGATTGAACAGAGGAGAGACATAATCTGACATGAGCTATAAAGGGTTGCTTCAGACTTCCGGGTGGAGATTAGATTGCAGAGAGATAAAGAGGGAGGTAATGACCTTGGGAGGGGAAGGGCGACAGTGGCTTTGAGCAGGAGGTAGTGATGGGGTGGTGGAAGTTAGGGGGATATTTTTGAAGGAAGAACTGATGGATTACTATGAGTTGTATGAGGGAGAGAAAAGTTGGAGGGGTACAGCTAAGGTTTGGGGGCTGCTGGAAGGATTGGGTTGCCATCCACTAAGATTTCAAAGGCTGAGGGTGGAGCCAGTTTGGAGAGGAAGTCATTTTGTTTCAGGAGTACTGAGTCCTTACAAGGGAGATGTTGAGAAGGCAGGTGGACTTATGGGTCGAGAGGTCAGGAGGGGGTCTATTTGGAGATATATATTTGGGAATATGAGAATAGTTGAGATCAAGTAGGAGAAAAGAAACTAATTTTGCAATCACTTATAAGGATCTACCCCCAATACAAGAGGAGAACCCAAAGGGTGAGGTATCCAGGGAGCCAATGAAGAAAGAAGTGACAAAATATGATTTACAGTGGAATTACATCTGCACATGTCCTGATTGATAGCCAGCAACAGGGTAATTAATGTGAGGCATTACAAATAATCATCCTTTCATAAAACTGAAACAAGTAAAACTTATTTGTGTATTTATTTGTTTAGTGTTTGTTTTCTTCACCCTACCATAAGTCACATTTTTTATTGTTTTCTGCTGTATCTTGAACTCCTAGAAAAAGACTGACTGACACACAGTAAGTGTGGTCATAAAAACATATTGAACAGTGATTGAATATGTACAGACAAATCAAATGTAGTCAGTTACTTATTGACAATACAATGGGTGCTTGTCCGACACAAAATCTATTGTTACGCGATCAAGTATAGAGTGAGTTAATGGAGCTGGACTGAGGAGATACAGAAGCACTCTCAATAAGGTCAAACCTAAGCCTGGACTTGGAGGGTTGAAACAATGAAAACTGACAGCCAGGTGAAGGCAGAGATATCCAGCCAGGTTGCTAAGATGTTTATTCCCTCACAGTCCAGTGTTCTTTTGCTGACTTTATGCACTGAAATCATTCTTGGTAGAGAAGCTCAAAGACGTGCCCAAAGTTACTGAGGTAAACAATGGTTAAAGAAATCCGAACGGGGGCACCTGGGTGGTTCAGTTGGTTAAGTGTCTACCTTAGGCTCATGTTGTGATCCCTGGGTTCCTGGGATCAAGCCCCAGGTCCAGCTCCTTGCTCAGCAGCGAGTCTGCTTCTCCCTCTCCCTCTGCCCTTCCCCCCTGCTCCTGCTAGCTCTCTCTTGTGTGCTCTCTCCTGTCTCTCTCTCTCTCAAATAAATAAATAAAATCTTAAAAAAAAAAAAAAAGAAATCAGACCGGGAGCCTGGATTTTGGTATAATTGCGAGTGATATAAAAGTAAGCTGAACTACTTGTTAAATTTATGATAAGACAGAAAACAGAGAGATAAGATTCTAGAAACTCCTAGGCACATGATACTTACTGCTTTCAGTAGTACTTAACTGTTTCTTCTTCATGAAATTTAAGTTGTTGGGTTTCTATGCATCAACATCTGTCACGATATTTCTAAAGAGAAGTGCTAAAATAATTGAATGTGTACATATTTTAATGGAAACAAGGTATTATCTTTAATTTTTACATCTTCAAAGAATTTGTTATGATTTTATCATATTTTATAATGGTTTTACTGAAGAGAGCTTTCAAATCATGCGACAATCTTGATTCTGTCATTTGGTCATAATATACTGATCCGTACTACTAAGGTTTAGAGAGAAGAAATTGTGTTTATGTTTCATCTACAAGCATTGTTTATCACCTACTCTTAACACCTACAGAATTATAAAATTCATGAGGGAAAGCTAGAGATACTTCCAGGTCATTGGCAGATACATTATCCTGGCATTACATCAGTCCTTGTTGACACTGGATATGCCAAATGCAAAATGAAGCTCACAGCTACGGTCTTTCCAGCCATGGAAATACCCTCCTTCCTCTTGGATATCTATGGCCTTTTATCATGTCTAGTAAATACAAATTAGAGAGATCCAAGCTTCACCTCTCTGTTTAGATCTCATAAGTTGGACAAATAAAAATGGACCCTGGCTGTAAAAACCATACATTTATGATGAGATGGACTACTGGAAAGTCACTCAACTTTTGTCAGTTTTCTACTGAAGTTGGCTCATGTAGCACCAAGAGTTGATGTGAAAAGGTTTGTTCCATGGGACGGAAGTGGTGCTGCTACTGTGGGACTGTTTGCTATCACACTGACCGCCTCTACTCCCTTCCACCAGCACATTCTCTCGCACACGAATCGCACTCTTGCAAAAGTTAAGAGTAGGAAAAGAAGGCTTGAAAGCTTGTACATCTCTTTTGTTATTTATTCTTTATAAAATTAAAATGAGGTTCCCACCGATGGCCACAATTATACCTAGTCCCTAAAGGGATATGGAAAATAAGAATAGTAGACTTTAAAAATTCACCTAGTTGGCCCATTTTCCAAAATAAAACAGACTTTGTAAAGATTTTAGAACATTTATCCTCTGATCCTTTTTTGTACACATATATTTAAATGTGTATTTTTAAGTTTTGAAATTATCACTCACTTCTTTTAGAAAACATAAATTATACAGAAAAGAAAGAAAAAAAATGATGAGGAGAAAGACGATATATATGGAGAGTACAGAACATGGACTGATTTAGGGAGATTCAGGGAATGAGTTTAATGCCACATTGTCTTCTTAGATGCTATTCTGACTTTCACTTTCTTTCTCTCTCTTTGTTTTTCTTTTTGTGAGAAATTGGGAAAGACAGAGTCAAAGACTGATCTTAGATTCCTAACAACACCCTAAGTCCCTGAGAATGAGGCACAGCACATCAAACTCATTGTATTGATCATAGTAGTGTTATCTTACATTGAAAATATGTTTTCTCCGTCTGTCATCTATTGTGATCTTTGTAGCATTTTGCAAGATGTCAGTTAAGTCTCTCTTTTCCCTAAAAACCCAGCTCTGTGGCTGTTTGAGGGTCCAGCACATTTCTTTCCCTTTTGGTTTTCTCTCTGTCTATGTTCCAGGACTGGACATCCTGCTTCAGTTCTGCCGCACCTTGATCCAGTCCTGAAACACAACCACTTTATTGGTCTGTCTTCGTATTAAAAACAAAACAAAACTGAACAACTTTACCCAAGTATTTTATGAGTTTAATAACTTTACCAAGGATTTGTGGAGTTTGAAGGAAGGGTCAATTCATGGATTTCTAGCTTTCAATTATCCTGCTGGCTCTACTCACACTCTGAAGCAACACCAAACATTTTTCTTTTGTCTCATAAGCACAGAAATTCAACCTATATTTAGGCCCTGGAGCCTAAACTTTTATCCAGAAATGTGCTTATAAAATCATAGTTTTCACTAGAGATGCAAAAAAAACAAAAACAAAAACAAAAACACACACAAAAAACTTTCTCTATACTTCTATATTTACTGCACCTTTGGGTTGATGTCCTTGCTTTACAAAACAACTGCAAAAGCTTAGAGAAAGGGACTCCCTTAACTTGCACAACTGGTTAGTGGCAGATGTCCCAACCAGTAGTTGTAGGACCAGAGTCTTTCCTCCAGACATGGCATTTCTCTGTTTCCAAGGTGCTAAAAAGAGCTCCAGCCCTTGCCTTCTATATGTACCCTTCGTAAGCTGCTTAACTAAAGTGAAGCTCAGTTCCTCATGTGTGAAATATTCATGTAGAGAATGGTCTTGTGATACAAAGATTCCCCATGGGTAAGACTGTGTTGCACACATAATACATGCTTAATATTAATATCTTTCTTTCTCCCTTTATAATTTTCTTCTCAACACAACAACCAGTAGAAAACATCATGTGTCATAGGGAAATGGATCTTCATAACAATGTTTATTTCAGATGGATTTGTTGAAATGAGGAAAGGCCATTGTAGCAAATAATTGCCTTGTGTGACTCTCTTATTTGTACATCAGGGGCAAAAGTGCACTGGCATTCTCCAGAAATTTTCTCTAGAATTATGGCTTCATCCTACTACTACAGGTCAGTGTTGCCTATTCTTGGAATCCTTCCCCTACTCCCAAGATTATGCTCAGTGTACTTCCTCTGTGTTTCTTCCCTAGCTCTATCCCTGTAGTTACCATATTAAATTGTGTACTAATTTACTTCTCCATGTAAATATCAGCTTTTAGAGCTGAGTATTTATTTCTTTTACTTCTGTAATATCATTATAAAAATTAATTATAAGTAATATAATAGACATTTGATGAATGAGTAACTGTCAATCTCCTTTAACACCAAAGCAAAGTATTCTTTGGCACTATAGATTGTTACACAATTTTCCCAGATCCCTTAACTATACCGAGACAGATTACTCAACAGATGTGGGAAAACGATTCTTTCTTATTCTTCAAGACTGTACTTCTGCTCCTCTTATTCTTTCTGCTTCCTCAATCTTTTTTGTTCTGTTATCTTCCTCCAATCCCTAACCATCAACAGGTACTTCTTGCTTTGAAAACTCATTCAGATGAGATTTTTCAGTATACTCATTTGAACCCACACTTTGCACCTTTCATTGGTCTCCCTGCCTGTGGCTGAGGTTAAAGATGAGATCATGATGCTTCTATCACACCAACAAGAGCACTGCCAGGGTCACCTGCCTGCCTGCCACAGAAAATGAGCTTGACAAATGGTGGACAGACAGTAAAGATGGGGCATATAGCCACAGAACAGAAAGAACTATCCCAATACTTTGCCCTTCTCTTGACTTTAACCCCAGCATTGAGGTGACAGAAAGAGGTTGCCTGGAAAGGGATCATTTCTGAAACCAGGACACTCTCAAGGATCTGCAAAGTGTTAGGGAAAGAATTTAAAGAATATCTTTGGTGTTAAGAAACATCTTTTCTATGACATTTCTGCAAACACTTCTCCCAACCCCCAAAAGGAATAAGTTCTTGGTATGATGTTCAAAACTTGTTCTCTTCTCTAGAGAAATGTAACTATCAAAGGCACTATCTGTGGTGTACAGATAAGGTGAAGTCTGGGGATGATACAGAAGAGTATAAGGCAGTGTAACTTGAAGTCTTTGTAAAAACAGAAAGTTTAAAGGGAAACATTTCTAATGATGTTCAGGGCAGTAGCCTCTTTGGGGAGACACGCAAAAGCCTGGCTTGTCTGTATTTTTAAAATATCAGGTAAAGCACCAAAAAAGAAGTCTTTGAAAGACAGGGCCATAAGGTAACCAGTCCTAGCTACTTTCTTAGAATGCACAAAGACTTCATTATGTGTATTTTGGGGGTCCAGGCATTTTACTCTTAAGCATTTGCACCTGGGTAGGATGTGTAGAATCTTACATGTAATATAGACACAATAAATTTCCATTAATTGATCCAGAAATTGTAGATAAGCTAGCAAAAAAAAAATCACATCTTCTTATTCTTTGTTAAAGTTACTAAAGTCATGTTTCCTCACAAACTCTAGATATTGAAATTTGTTTTTTTTAAGAGATGTGGAAAAGGTTGATAGCTTTGAGTATATTTGTTGAAGAAATGTGAAAAAAAAAAGCACCAACATTTTATGAGTGTAGAGGTGTAAAAACTGACAAGAAGAAATGAGGGATTAAAACAAGGAACAGGGGCACCTGGGTGGCTCAGTCATTAAGCGTCTGCCTTCGGCTCAGGTCATGATCCCGGGGTCCTGGAATCAAGCCCCACATCCGGCTCCCTGCTCAGCAGGAAGCCTGCCTCTCCCTCTCCCACTCCCCCTGCTTGTGTTCCCTCTCTCACTGTGTCTCTCTCTGTCAAATAAATAAATAAAATCTTTAAAAAAATGAACAAATCATTTGCATTTCTATAAAATGCATATATTTACATGGGTATTTAAAAGTATCAGACAGCATAAGGAATATTTTAGCATTTCAAGTAGTCATGGGTAGGAGGAGATTAAATTTTCCTGATAATTCTAAGTTTACTTAAGAGTTTATAACTCTTTTTCTTTCTAACAAATTTACTTTGGAACTAAGATCTCATCCTTTTGATGCTATCAATAGCAGCAAATATTCATCCTTTCAAGGTGGATTTTAGTTTAGAAATAGCCAGAAGTCATTTCAAAATCAAGTCTGGGAAATAGGTGAATGAGCAACCTGGTTACACTGAATTGGGTTCACAATGATGAAAAAGGCTGGGTTAATTCTGTGGTTTGCATTAGAGATTGTAAGGTCATTCTACAATGAAAATATGTCACAGTGTTATAATAAATGGAAACATCATCGAAATAAGTGCAATTTCCCATAGTGACTATTTTGAAGGAAATGCTACTTAATTGGAAGTATAATTTCTAATATTTTAAAAAGAGTCAGTCTTCTTAGAGTTATGGTAGACAAAGGATTGGTGCTTTTATTATATACAGGGCTCAAACAATTTAAGAGAAAACATTAACAACCTAATAGATGTGTAAAGGACATGAACAACAATTCACAAAGGGAGAAAATTGAATGGTTCACACAATCTGGGAAATATGTAGTTCAAATAACATTTTAAACTAGAGATGCCAGATCAAAGCAACAATTCTATACAATTTCTACTTGTTAAATTAGCAAATATTAAAATAAAGAAAAGATAATACTAAATGTTTACAGGATACCAAAGCATGGACACACACACTTCTGAGAGGAGCATAGATTGAAACAAGAATTCCTGAAAATAGGGGACCCTGGGTGGCTCAGTTGTTAAGCATCTGCCTTTGGCTCAGGTCATGATCCCGGGGTCCTGGGATGGAGCCCCGCATCGGGCTCCCTGCTCCGCGGGAAGCCTGCTTCTCCCTCTCCCACTCCCCCTGTTTGTGTTCCCTCTCTTGCTGTGTCTCTCTCTGTCAAATAAATAAAAATCTTAAAAAAAAATTCCTGAAAATAAATTTTAATTTTATATGTATTTACATGCAGAGATATATAGAGAAAATTATATATGCAGCTAGATACTTAATATATATATATGATAAATGGAGAGATAGGTAGTTGACAGATAGACAAATGATAGTGAATAGATAACAGCGATAGATAAGAAATTGAAACACACACAATATTTATGTTCTTTGATCTTAAAGCACAACTTCTAGAAATCTTTCAAAAATAATTCATAATAATGGGAAAAATGTCGTGTACACAAATATATTAATTAAAACATCTACAAAAGTGAAAACTAGGGACAAAGCTTGAAGTCTAATATTTTCCTCTTGGTGTGTGACAGATTGAACATTAATGATGGTTTGGTTTATGTAGTGTTCTGATGATTGATTCAAAATATTCTTCTTTCTACATGTCTGCATTTTCTAAATTTAATATAATCATCATGCATTTTTAATAATTAAAAATGAAGATTTATTATTAGAAAATCCCTTTTAAAATGTCTCCTATTTCCTCAAATTGATAAAGGGCATCTACTAAAAATATAACCAATACTATATTTAATAGTGACAGACTGAAAGCTTTTCTCCTACATTTAGGAACAAGGCAATGATGCCCCTCTCCTCACTTTGATTCACTTAGGTTCTAGCTCCAGCAATTTGGTAAGAAAATGAAATGAAATGTTTTCAGGTTGGAGAGAAATAAGTAAAACTATCTCTGTTTACAGCTCACAGGAACTTCTATGTAAAAAAACCCTGAATGACACATACAGACACACAGTAGAGATTGAATTCAGCAAGACTAGTGCCCAAGATCAATATACAAAAGCTCAATTTTATTTTCATACATTAACAATGAACAATCAGAAAGTGAAATTGAGAAAATGATTTACAATATAGTAAAAAAAAAATGTTAACAAAACAAGTATGAGATGTGTACACTGAAAACTACAAAACATTGTTGAAAGAAATAAAACATCTAAATGAGTGGAAAGATATACTGTTTTCATGGATTGAAATACTTCATATTGTTAGGATGGCAATACTTCCTGAGTTGATCAACAGATTCAAGGCAATCCCTATTGAAGTGTGGACTTTTTTTTTGGAAAAAAATATATAAATTGATACTAAAATTCAGCATCCTGAATGGTCAAAACAGTAATGAGAAAGAAGAACAAAACTGGAAAACTGATACTTCTCAATTTCAAAACTACTACAAAGCTATAGTAAACATGACAGTGTGGTCCTGGAATAAAGACAGAACTACAGATAAATGGAATAGAATTAAGAGTCCTGTAATAGGGTTGCCTGGGTGGCTCATTCAGTTAATCCTCTGACTCTTGGTTCTGGCTCAAGTATTTATTTCAGACTCTGCACTAATCTGGGAGTTGGCTGGATATTTTCTCCTTCTCCCTCTGGCCCTCCCCCAACCCCTGGCTCCTGTGTGTGTGTGTATGTGTGTGCGTGTAGGCACACACAGTCTCGATCTCACGCTCTCTCTCTCAAATAAATAAATAAATAAATAAATAAATAAATAAATAAAATCTTAAATAAAAAACAGTCCTGAAATAAACCCTTATACTGATTTTGACAAAGATACCAAGACGATTCAATGGAGAAAGAACAGTCGTTGCAAGAAATGGGGCCAGGACAACTGGATTCCACATGCAGAAGAAAATATTTAGATCCCTCTATTATACCATCCATAAAAATTTGCATCAAATGGATCTATGACCTAAATGTAGGAGTTGAAACTATAAAACCCTCAGAAAAAGATATGGTGTAAATCTTCATTACCATGGATTAGACAGCAACTTCTTACCATGACACCAAAAGCAAAAGTGACAAAAGAAAAAAAAAAAAGTAGAGAAATTGGACTTTATTTTTTTTTTAAATCAATAATAAGAAAGTGAAAAGATGGTCCATAAAATGGGAGAAAATACTTGTAATCATATATCTGATATGGGTCCCGTATCCAGAATACATAAGGAACTCTTATAAGTCAACGATAAAAAGATAACCCAGTTTAAAAATGGGCAAATAATTTGAATAGACTTTTCTCCAAAGAAGATCTACAAATGGTCAATAAGCACATGACAAGATGCTCAGCATCCTTAGTCATTAGAGAAATCTAAATCAAAACCACAATGATGTACCACTTTATACCCGGTAGTATGACTAAAATCTAAAACCAAAAAACAGACAATAGCAAGTGTTTTCAAGGATGTAGATCATGAATTCTGGAAGGCATGGGTATGTACGTTTTTTTCACTCCCCGTTTTCCCTCCTGTAAGGTGCTATGTAGAAGTAGTATGTGGACTCTTATGGTAAAATCTTTAAGGAGGACGAATTAAGAGTGCGTGAGTTGTTTGTGTCCATTTGAGTGTATATGTAAACATACAGACACACTTACATATTCACCTTTCTAAATGCCTAAGGTGATGGCAGTAAAGGGCATTATTTACAAAGTTAATTTTAAATTAGCAGCTGATAAAGTGTCTGAGTTAAATGGTATGTGATATTAAGTAGAAATATCAGTCGAAGTAGGACACCCTGAATACAAGGTAAGTGTGAGAGAGCAGGGTACCATGTACCCTCACTGTGGAGTTGTGCAAATGATGGGCCATCATGTGGCCATCTCTGCTCACCTCAAAAATACACACATAGTTAATTCAGGGAAAACAGATAAAAGGAATCAGATCCTGCTTCACAGCTTTCTTCTGTGAAACTCTATAAGCCTCCCCCTGCCCTCCTCTCATCTGTCTGTTTTCTAGAAGTGCTCTTGGACCTGAACTCCTGCTCCAGGAGGCTTCCTTGTGAGTCAGTGACCAGCCCTTAACCATCAACCATCAAGAAGCTTCTTTTTATCTTTCTCCTTCACTCTTCAGGACTCTTTCAAGTTCACCAGTTAAGAAGGGGTAGGAAGGAAGAGAAACAATAAACATTTAAGGAAGCCATAGCTTTTCTTCTGCCAGGGGTCCCCCTAAAGAGCTGAAGGCTGGGCTGAGAAAAAGTTAAAGAAGCATTCAGACTTTGACAAATGTATTAGTTTCCCATTGCTGAGGTAACAACTCTCAGTGGCTTAAAACAACACAGATGTATTATCTTATTGTACTGGATTTTAGTGATGCTATATACAGTTATTTACAAGCATCTCAGTATTGAAATCAGTAGAATATCTTCAAAATTTGTTATTTAATAAGTAATTATGATTTCAGTTATTAAAAACAAGCCTTGATATTCTTCCCTATGATTCCACTTTACCTAATACTAATTAGAAGAGCATGTCTTAAACAATAATCATTTGTAGTTTATGTTTTAATATTATAATCAGTAGAATTTACACATTTTTTTTTTTTTTTTTAAGATTTTATTTATTTATTTGAGTCAGAGAGAATGAGAGACAGAGAGCATGAGAGGGAGGAGGGTCAGAGGGAGAAGCAGACTCCCTGCCGAGCAGGGAGCCTGATGCGGGACTCGATCCCGGGACTCCAGGATCGTGACCTGAGCCGAAGGCAGTCGCTTAACCAACTGAGCCACCCAGGCGCCCGAATTTACACATTTTAACATGTTATTAGCTAGATAATACTTTTAAAGTGTCCATCTATGTCACCCTTTGCATTTCATGTTCGAGTCATAGGGTCTATGTTATTGCTAATTGATACGCTTGTAGTGTTTATACTCATATGTAATACTGATGCGTTATTTTACATTCTTCCTCCAACTTACTTTCTTCCAGATTAAAAATCTATCCATGGTTAAAATTAAGAAGAAACCAGTTAGGGCACCTGGGTGGCTCAGTTGGTTGGGCGACTGCCTTCAGCTCAGGTCATGATCCTGGAGTCCCGGGATCGAGTCCTGCATCGGGCTCCCTGCTCAGCGGGGAGTCTGCTTCTCCCTCTCCCACTCCCCCCTCTCGTGCTCACTCTCTCTCTCTCTCAAATAAATAAATAAAGTCTTAAAAAAAAAAGAAACCAGTTAACCATAACAATCACAACTCACAATCCTGCTGATAATTTTGAACTTCAAGACTCATACTGTAGCTCAGTGACAGTTACTTCCCCAGTGCTGGATTTTTAAATATTTCTCTATTTTGTTCACTATAATGTCAGGCTTTTTTGCCCACTGAAGAAAATACATTGGAATTCAAGTAAGCAAGTGAGTGAGAGTAATATTTATTCTAGAGATACTATTGAGATAACCTTGAATGCACCTTAGTTTATTTTAAAAAGTAAATCAGTCACAAACTTTAACACATGATTATGATAGAAAAATATTTGCGGTATGATTTAGAATTGATCTGGTGTGGCAAGCTGTTGATTTAAAACCAACAGATCCACGTGTTTGGAACTTGTCTTATGCTCTGTCATCTTCAGAGTATGGCAAGGTCAAGAAACTTGGTATTTTCCTTACTGTTATTTCTCAGTTTTAGTAACTACTTCACGTTGATTGGGTAAATGTATGTGAGTGGGAGGGAAAAAAGCTAGAACTCGATGGGCGGAAGGATCATTTTACTGAATTCAAAAAGAAAAGGAGGCCATACTGAATCAGGAAGAATGTTGGCTGTATCTTGGCAAGGTCATTCAGCGTTTTGGTCCTCACTTTCTTCTTTGCTCTATTCCAATTATGATGATGAGTAAATGAGATGGTGGATATGAAAAACACTTTGAAAAATAATGGTTATCATGTAAACGTAAGGACATATGAAGAGAGTTAGATCTGTATTGCAAATACATCCACTACATTATTTTACTTATGAATGCTGACATTTTCATAAGCACTTCTTTCCACTTCTGTTCAATTCTAAGCCCCTATTCAATTTGCTGTTTAATTCCTCTTTGGGAAAGTCAGATTTTAGCATCTGTCCTCCCCCATGCTAATGACAGCAGGTCTCCACCTCCACACAACTGATAATGAGCTTGCTACAATATTGTCCTGGTTTCCACTGAGTTTTTATTTGGGTCACAGTAATAGAGCAAAATATGAGCGAGAGGATATTATTTTTTAGAAGCCTGCCTGACTACCCCATGATGGAGGTGACTAAAATACATATTCTGACATAGTTAAAATATTGTAGGAGGTAAGTGCATTCAGACTCCACCAGCTACAACAAAACCTTCAATGGCTTAAAGTCAAAGGACTGCATTGCCTTAGATCCAAAGGCCTTTGTAACTGCAAGGTTACACACAGTTATCCTCTGCTTTCCTTTCCCACAGTATTCAGGTATTTCTGGCCCAAGTTTACTTTTCCTTGTATGACTATATTACTTTCACAACTGGTCTCCCACCTCTTCTTTTTCTCTTCTCCAAGCTGGTCAACAGACTTCTACAGGATTTATCTTCATCTACAGCTTTAATCACATTACGCTCCTGCTTCAAAAAGGTCAACGACCTAATATAACTCATTATTGAAACATTTCTGGCCATTCAGCATAGGATGGAAGGAGCCAAAGAGGTCTACGACGTTCTAGCTGAGCAATCTTTGGCATGATTTTCAACACTCCAGTGATTTTCTTCAGGTAAAATGGATGTGAAATTTACCTCTCAAAGTTGGGGTATGATCGGATAATACGGAACAAAGTATAAAGCATCCATCAAGAGGATCATTCTCTTCCTCTCTCTGCAGTCTCATCTAACTCTGACCCCCCCCACAGGCATCCCAAGTCTCAGACAGAAAGGGTTATTGGCTGTTCTGGGAATAGGACCCCTCTGACCATCCACCCCTTTTCTGGCCCCTGCTCATGATGTTCCACCCACTGGGCGGTTCCTCCCCCTCTACCATATGCATAAGACCAAGTCATGCCCATCCTCAGGGTTCAATTTCAACAGTACCTTTTCCACGAAAACTTTTTATTCTCACATTATCTAGATTAAAAATTTCATACTCTGGCTCTCCCTAGCTTTCCTTTTATATTTCTGTTATAGAAATACTTGCCTCAGCCAGTCTTATTAGAACTTTTCAGCAAAAATCTTATTGTCTGGTGATATTGCATACTCCCATCTTCTCTATACCCTATGCAGGGAGAGAATAGTTGCATCCATTTGCATTTCTTTGAGGAGAGATCTTGCAAAAGGACAATGCTTATCTGCATTTAAAAGGAGTGATAAAAAGTGGGAAACTCCTGAAGGGTGAGGAGGGAGAAGTCACTAATTTAGAGAACAAAAAGGAAGATTTTTTTTTTTTTTTTTGGATAGAGCTCTGGGCTAAGACCAAGATTTGAATCAGCTCATAGAATTCTGAGTAAAAGCAAGATATTATGAGCAGTATCCATGATGTGAGCAAGGTGAGCTAGTAGCTCAGAGCCTCACTTGGGGAGGGGGAGTGAACGCGAAACTACTGGTTTGAAGAACAGAAAAGAACAATATAAAATCTGCAATTTAGAAACTATTATTTCCCCTACGAAATTTCCACTATAAGGAGAACAGTTCCTAGAACTTCTTTGTCTTATACATGATATAAGAAAAATGAGAGCAATATTTATCCTTCAAAATATAACATATATATTGTAGGACCTGAAATTAAGCTAACTGGAAAAAAAAAAAAAGAAAAAAACACTTTGTTTTCCCTAGAACTATGCATCTTACATGTTTTTAAAACTCTTTCCATTAACGCTTTCAGCAGTTTTGAGCACAAACTTAGGCCCTGCTCTAAGTTTTTGTTTTTGTTTTTATGGAACACTCACTTAATTCTCACTACAATCTTGTGTGTGAAGAAACTTAGGCCCTGCTCTAAGTTTTTGTTTTTGTTTTATGGAACACTCATTTAATTCTCACTACAACCTTGTGTGTGAAGCATTTTTATAATACTCATTTTATGCACAAGGAAGGTGAAGCAGAGGAAAGCTAAGTGCCATGTGCTTAGGTCACACAGCTAATAATAAATTTCAGAACAGGGATTTCAACCAAGAAATCTGCCTCCAGAGTCTATGTATTTAATTGCTTTAATAAACTCCCTTTCCAATATAGTATAATTCTAATTGATTCACAGTCTCTGTCAAGCAAATGCTTAATACTCAGAGTTGGGGCCACGTATAAAAAACTTGATGCTTTACTTTAGGGGTTTCCTCCCCTAACCATCACGTGTGCACTTGCACATGCAAACACACACCACTAGTTTTTAGCCAAAAAAGCAAGCTCACTGCTTTAAAAATCATACTGAAAACTTCCTAATTGTAGTACAACTTCATGGAGGAAGTGTATTTTGTGAAGGCCAAGCACATAGCTTATCAGGACTTTTAAACCCCATGCACAGGCTCACTAGGAATGCATTCTTCATGATGAGCCTTACAAAGAAACCTCATCCCCCCTACCTGCCTCCTTGCCTCCTTGCCTACCCTCCTGTGTCTAAACTTAAATGTTCTCTTGGCTCTGTCCCATGACTGCACTCCACTCTGATACATTCTGCAAACATTTCATCCTATTTATTACTTGTTTGTTATCTGCATTTATCCTCCTTATAGTCATTGTGTGTTTTCATTGTTGGAGCCAGAGTGGCTGTGCTTAAATCTTAAGCCTCTGGCTGGTGTGGCTCATGTATATCCTCTCAGTACAAAACCCTGAACTGCCCCACCCATGTTAGAGGTACTTGAGGGGAGTGGGGCCCCAGCAGGGCAGCTCACTTTCCAGGGAAGGTTGACAGTTATGGTTTCTTCTATGACTCTAAATAAATTTGAGTTAAAGTAGTCAGATTCCTACTTCCGCATCCTCATCCTTATTTTCGACATGTGAATAGTTAGAATATAAAATATTCAATTGGGAAGGAAGCTTGGAAATGTGCTCATTTCCCTTTTTCATCTTATGGAGAAATAAGAGCCCAGGCAGGAGAAGAGACTTGATCAATGTCTTCAATTATGTTAATGAGTGCCAGATTTGGAGGTCGGAAGAAGTTTTTGACTCCAAGATTAATACTTTCTAACCAGTTGCACTGTGGGCCAAAAAGAAACAAACAAAAACAAAAAACAAAACAAAACAAACAAAACAAAACAAAACAAAACCTTTATGGAGACACATATCATTGATGAGATAAAGCTTTTACAGGATGCCATCATATGATTGTGTATTGCTTCATCCCTTCCATATAAAGAGTCATGATACCGGTTCAGTCTCTCACCACCCATTCTTGGAAACCCTGTTGCCGAATGAATGGTTCTGTTTCTTTTTCCATTCATTTTCAAACTATCCTGCTTAGAGCTGTAATAAAGCAATATTTCATAAACTGTGTGCTTATGTCATTCCCACTCAAAGGATTTCTAGAAGATCTAGTTAATTGCCTTCAAAGTCATAGAACTACAAAACCCTTGAGGTTGATGGGAACTTATTTTACAAATGGCTCCCTTTCTATTGTGAAGAATTAATTTTCCTTTTCTGCCCCTTGAGGTCTTCAGGATGTCCTCTTTCCTGCCCCGTCTCTCTGGTCAGCAATCCTACTTGCAGTCTCTTGCTTCCATTGTACACACCATGTTGCTTTGACGTTGTCAGCTGACAGGACTGCCTGGCTTCTTGGACCACACACTCCTTGAAGGAAGTAACTCACTTCACTCTCAAACCCCCAGGGGTTAGCATATATCTAAACTGACTCACCACTTTTTACCCATACCCTCAAGCTTTGCAGATCCAATGAATTATACACATGAGCACTCCACGCATTCTCTCTGGTGTCTTGCCTTTCAATTGCCACAGATCTGCTCATTCCCTTTTGCAACCTTCCTTTCAGTCCTATTTTCTCTGACTTTGTTTTAACTTTCCGTAGACCCATTTGGATCTGACATATACACCTATGGACCTAGAAATTCAATTGCTAGGCCCTGTCTTCCATAATCATTGTCAATGCAACTTCACATCCACTCTGGCTCTGGGAACTCTAGAATTGGGCCATATCTCTTTTGTTCATCTGCCATCCTCACTATCTGTCACAGTGCTTGATACATATTAGATGATCACTTAAAAAACAGATTAATGAATGTCAACTAATGCATCCATTTCTGGCTCTGTCTTTTTTTTTCTTTTTGTCCAGATTCTATCTAGTATTTGTCCCAAATTGGACCTCCAGATCCCAACACAAATACTGTGTTTTCAAACTGAGGGGAATGGGGCCCAGTCAGGGCAGCTCACTTTCCAGGGAAGGTTGACAGTTATGGTTTCTTCTATGACTCCAAATAAATTTGACTTAAAGTAGTCAGATTCCTACTTCCGCTTCCCCGTCCTTATTTTCGACATGTGAATAGTTAGAAAATAAAATATTCGATTGGGAAGGAATCTCTTTCTACCCCTATAACTCACCTCAAATCTCTTTTTTCTCTCTGTTCTCCATCTCCCTCTTTCACATACACATGGACACACATACACATCTAGACACATACACAAAGTCCATAATGTTTTCCCTTTCATTCTGACTTCCAATTTGAGTAATTGAAGGAGTAACTGAAGGTCTATGAGGCAATACTAGGATGAGGTAATGTTTTCCTCCCTAAGCTATTGCCATCATCTTGATAAGCACTATCTAGTTAATTCTCAAAGCCCCCCCAGGAGGCAGGGGTTGGCAGGCATGATTAAGTTGGCCCTTTGTTGGGGCGCCTGGGTGGCTCAGTTGGTTAAGCGACTGCCTTCGGCTCAGGTCATGATCCTGGAGTCCCGGGATCGAGTCCCGCATCGGGCTCCCTGCTCGGCAGGGAGTCTGCTTCTCCCTCTGACCCTCCTCCCTCTCATGCTCTCTGTCTCTCATTCTCTCTCTCGCAAATAAATAAAATCTTTAAAAAAAAAAAAGTTGGCCCTTTGCTTGTGTTACATCTATACACACATGATACCCCCATCTCCACTGGCTGGGCGTCTCTATCTCCCAGGGATTAGGCCCCTATGTGCCATCATCCCCTCTCCTAGATAGAACCCCTCCTCCTGGCTGCTTTGCTATTCTTGATTCCCTTGGATAGCTTAGTTGATGCAAGAGATGTGTTGTTGAATTTTATGACTCACAGGACACTGAGGATTCTCACACTTACACCAAGACCTTACTCACATTTGCATATAAAATTAGGTATAGACTTGAGTCTGTGAAAATTCTGTTTTAGGATTTCTCTATAGCCTTAAGATCAAATCAGGCAACTAAAGGGCCAAGAATTAAGGGTCTAGGGGCACCTGGGTGGCTCAGTCTTTAAGAGTCTGCCTTCGGCTCAGGTCGTGATCTCAGGGTCCTGGGATCAAGCTCTGCATCGGGCTCCCTGCTCGGCAGGAAGCCTGCTTCTCCCTCTCCCACTCCCCCTGCTTGTGTTCCCTCTCTTGCTGTGTCTCTCTCTGTCAAATAAATAAATAAAATCTAAAAAAAAAAATTAGAGCCTCGAATTCAATAGACTCCAATAGAATCTGCCCCAATTTTCTATTTATTCATATTTTTAAAATCCGGAATACATAAAAAGTCATACTGAAAATTGGGACTGACAGTCAACCCAATACCAGAATCTGGGAGGCATTTCCACTAACTTCCAATCAAACTCGCTTGAAAAACACAATTTCCAAACTATCACTGCTAGATAGCCATTAAAAATTATTTTTCAGATTTCCTCTAATGAGCATGTGTTCTTTTATAATGGAAAATATTTTCAAAAAAAGTCAAAAAGGACTTAATATTTTTCCCACTTGTTAGATGATAAAAGGACAAGGTGAAAAAAAGTTCGAATCCTTTCTTTGATTTTTAGCCCCAACACAGAATTGCCCCTACATTGGGGCATCTAGGTGGCACAGTTGGTTAAGTGTCTGACTTCTTCAGCTCAGGTCATGATCTCAGGGTCCTGGGATCAAGCCCAATGTTAGGCTCCATGCTCAGTGGGGAGTTTGCGTCTCCTTCTCCCCCTATCCCAAGCTCTCTCTGTTTCTCTCTCAAATAAATAAGATCTTAAAAAAAAAAAATTGTCCCTACATCCTTCTTGCTTCATTGTAAACTTATTTTCTCCAGCTCATCGTCTGTGGAGCTATATTGTAGTAGCCTGATTTTAAAGACTCCATAAGAGCTCCAGAATGACTGCTTGTCTGGGTCCTGGAGTGCAGTCCCAGAATTCAGTGACTCCAATCTCCCTCACAGAGCATCCTATTTTCCCTTAAACTAAAACCTGCAGTCATCCATTTCATACCAAATCTTGTTGCCTATTGTGGTACATTCCTAAAAACCAAGAATACTTAATGTGACATGAGAAATGCATAGTCCACCAGTGAACACATATCCAGTTTTCTATTTGGAGGGCACACACACTCTCAAGACACAAATGCCCACAAATATAAAATGTGAGCAACACTCAAAAAACAATTCAATCATGAATATAGTTTTTTTTTCTCTGAATGACGCTGAACAAAATATCTAAATCCTCATATATTGTATGATGATGACGATGACAACGATGATGATGATTTGGGATACAGGGAAAGCTTATTTGATGAAAAGACAGAGGACTTACACCCTAGAACATTGTCTTAATGCATGTGAGATGAGGTGAGTTGGTGCCGGCACTGAAGTGTCCAAAGCAGCTGCTCCAGAAATTAAAGGTGAGCAGTGGAGTAGTGATGTGGGGCCCCGGGGGTGTCTGATGTCATGCTACTCCAGTTAGATATTCCATTAAGCCAGCTCTTCAACATCACAGCTAGTCAGGGAAATGCAAATTATGGTGACAGTGGGGCAGCTCTTTAGCTCTATTAGAATGGAAAAAAAAGGTAGAGCCTTGACAACTAGTGCTGATTGGTAAGCAGGCAGGGAGAAGGGTGGATCCACTTCTGCATTGCTGGAGAAAATGAGTATTGTTTCAGTCTTTTAGGAAATCAATCTATCAACATTCATTTCCATTAAACATACACATACTTCACAGTGCAGAAAGCTCACTCCAGAGAAGGTAAGCCCTAGAAATAGAAGCAGCAGCATGTATGGCTGTCACTGCAAAGGTACTTAAGGCAGCATTGCATGTTTGGACCTGCACAGAAACCAAGGGAATGTTTACAAGGAGATGATGGCTAAAAAGACTGTAGCACATATCTACCAAGGAAGCTCGGATGGGAATTCAAAAAGAGCAGGTTGGCGACGCCTGGGGGGCTCAGTGGGTTGAGCGCCTGGCTCTTGATTTCAGCTTAGGTCATGATCTCAGGGTCATGAGATGAGCCCCACATTGGGCATGGAGCCTGCTTAAGATTCTCTCTCTCCCTCTGCCCTTTCCCCAATGCTCCCTCCCTTTAAAAAAAAAAAGAAAGAAAGAAAGAAAGAGGTTGGTGTCTTATTTATTGGCTTAGAGGAAGCCGAGAAGGGGACAGAGCAGGATCTTGATTTATAAAACAAGGAATAACTAGAAATCCTATGCATGTCCTCTAATATACAGTCATAAAATCATTCAAGTAGTTGTAAAAGGATATCCATCAGACCCTCAGTATCGGCTATCCAAGAGAGTGGTTTTCACTTGAGGTCAACCTCCCAGGACCCCAGGCACATTTGATAATATCTGAAGACAATTTTTGTTGACACAGTTTGTGGGGTGGGGGGACGGAGTGCTATGGGGGAGCATCTGGGGGTAGAAGCCAGAGTGCTACTAAACATCCAACAATGTACAGGAAGGCCCCCCATGCCAGTGGATGATCTGACTCAAAAAGTCAATGGTGCCCAGGCTGAGAAACACTGATCTAGGGAATGAAGATAGAAAGAAGAAAGAGGACGTAAGCAGGAGATGATAAAGTGAAAAAAGAAAAATGGCTATATATGGTTTTTTTTTTTAAAGTAGTCTATGCCAACACACACACACACACACACACACACTCACACACACCAAGCACCGAAGAAATAAACAGACACATCACCAAAATGAAGACAAAAGTCAGGCATACTTAAGACTATACTGAAATGTGAGGTCATGCCCCTATCTTGACCTTCCCAGTTTAGAGTCTACTTTTTCTTCATGTTGCCAGGAGACAGAATCCTGACAGGAAAGAGTCTTTGATGTATTCCTCAGCAACCTATGAGACTTCTTCATTTTCTTGATGTCATGTTGAAAATTAGTTGTTTGTACGCATTCTTGCCATTTGCCATATTAACGTCCTAAAAATCCCAAGAGCAAAGAATTGCCATCTGCTTTGGCCTTATGTATTAATGAGCATGTTAATTAATGGAAAAACCATTTACAGAAATTAAAGAATAGAACTACGAGGCAGGAAAACATTTATAGGTGTTTTGTCACTCACTCAACAAATGCTGGCTGATCATCTTGTGTTGGGAGTGTGTCACGTGTCAAGAGCAAGGAGAAAAAGTGAATGCACTACCCATATTTGCTTTCAAAAGGCAAACACACATAGTCAATGAGAGGAGACAGACGTAGTGAAAAATAGCCCCCAAGCTGTTGTGGGAGTTTCAGATATGAGTGATCGGTTCTGCTCAGGTGGAGGAGAAGGTGCAGGAAAGCTTCATGGGGAGCTGAGTCATGATGGACAGTGAGGGTAAGTGGATTCTGTAATTATAATAGGGGCAACAGGTTTGAGAGAAAGGGAGGGAGACATGTTTAAGGGAGAGAAACAACAAACTGATTGGAAGGGAGGGTTGAGAAAAGGTGAAGGAGACTCCTAGGCTTCTGGCTTAGGGAACAGAGTGGTTTTGTGGCCAGCTATTCACACTGGAATAAGCTGAAATACTACAAAAGTATCCTGTCCCAGGATTTTATAAAGATCCTTATTCTCAGACATGATCTGAATCACTAAAGTGAAACTTTAAGTGCTGTTTTCCAAACTCTTCCCTTGGGTTATTAATACCTGCAACAATTAAGCTTAATAGAATTTTAGACATTCTTTAAAAATGATAAAGCCTGACTGTGGAGCATAAAGTAATATAATTATCTCATTATTTCCTGATCACAAGTCTATGCATTGTACCTGGAACGTAAGACAGATTCATCCATACATTGAGGAATTGCTGATTATGTAAGTCATACTGTTAGCTCAGGGCTTTATAAAAATGGGTGGCATAAATATATATGCTCTTTGAATAAAGGCATAGTTTCACAGCGATCTTTAACTTAAGATTATTTAAGTTTGAGATATTAACTTTAACACAAAAATAGTGGCACTGCTTCAAACAAAAGAGGCCTTTGTGATTTGGCCCCCCGTTTGCTTCTGCCTGTCAACAGCCCACCCTGCAGCTCTGCGGTGGAGCAGCACTGAACGGGATACACCTGTGTCCACTGCTCCCACGGACTGCAAGCACTTTCCGCTATTTCCTTCCTCCAGACAAGTGTCAGCTCTTCTTCCTCGTCTTGCTACAATGCTGTGTCTTCTGGGAAAAACTTACTGGACAAGTCTTCCTTTTCATTTCTCCTATGAAGACTTGCACACATTCCACTCTAGGATTTATGGCACATATTGCAATTAAAAAAAAAGTGAGTGTTATCTGCTTATCTGTCCCTACCATATCGCCAGTTCCACATCCCTATAGGGCCCAGGTTCTGGTACATAATAGGTAACACACACACACACACACAGACAAACACACAGGTCCTGGTACATTAAGAGGTAATACGTACACATATATAAAAACAGGCACACACATATCCTGTAAATATAAAGATGTATATATAATAGGTATATGAATTTAAATATACATGTGCATGTCTGTAGTTTAAATCCGTGACTTCAATGACCACCAAACTGGCACCTGCGCTTATATCTGGGCTTGTTCCCTCTCTTAGACTTTTTGTGTGTGTTTCTCTCTGAGACTTTAATAAGTGTCTAACTTCTCTTTACCAAACACAGGTACAGAAAATATGGAAGCAGCAAAGGTAGAAAAATGTATTTGTTTATCCTTCTGCTCTAAAGGCTAATTGCTGAGATTTCTTTAACATAGTTCTGATGTTCTAAAATTCCTCTTGAAAAGGTAATGTAGATTATGATATTAACTGTGAGGCTGGAAACAGAGAAACCTGCCCAGGCAAACTTTGTGAAAAAGGGTTTGCAGTGTGCTTGAGTGCTGAGCTTCTGGAACCAACAACTTGGATTCAATTTCAGCTTCTCCACTTAAAAGCAGTGTGATGTGAGGAAATTTGCTTAACCTTTGCATGCTTTAGTTTTTCACCTGTGAAATGGGATAAGTACAACACAATCCACAATTCTGATTTTCAAAATGGTCTGAAAATTATTATTATCATTATCATTACTGGTAGCATTATTATTAACTCATTTGGTTGCAAAATCTGACCTGAATTTATCCCGAAGGTAGCGTCAGCCCTGTAACAATGTGAGGTCTTAATGAAAACCATTTAATGTGAATAGTCATATATTCTTTGGTAGAAATATTAATGTGTTTGGAAATGATGTGTTGCCCAGATCGCAGAGAAGATTGAACATTATAAATAGCATTTGCTTTTCGTAACCTTTCTAAAACCCAGGACATTCTGGATTCTAAAACACTGGTCCTAAGAGTTTCAGATATAAAATTGAGGGCTTATACCTACATCATGGGTTTTGTGTGAGCATGAAAGGCAAGTATTTTGTGGAGACCCGGGCATACAGAAAAGAGCCCTGAAATGATAGCTATTATTAGAGCAGTCCAGTCACCATGGCCGTGAGAATGCCACCTCACATTTTGCATTATACTTCACAAGCTTGAATGTGAGCCCTTTACAATTCCGTCACTTAGTTATTGCGTAGGTATTTATCACCAATTTGCTCATGTGGTAACTGAGATATAGACTGATGAGGCAACTTTCACATGAAGAAACAGTAGGTGATTCTACTTGGAATCATATCGGAGTCCTCTGGCCTCAGCCCAGCTCACTGTGCAACACTCAGCAGATTTCTGAGCTTGTCTGCAAGCCTTCAATCTGCGGGCATAGTGGGGCTCACATTGTACATCAGCAGATGTGCACCAGAACACGCAACTCCCACTGGCCTGGCTCATTATGGCAATAAAACGTCATAGTGGGGCTTTAAGGGTGGGGCAGGGAAGGATGGGAAGTAGGGCAATTCACCTGGGCTGGTCTGTTTCCACATCCAGGCAGTTCTCTGAACCCTGCCTTCCTCTGTTTCTAACCCTTCCGTAGGCTGACTTGGGAGGTACAACAGTTGTTCCAGGCCACACTTCAGCAAGGTAGGAAGAGGGTTTGTCTCTTCTGTTTTATACATTAGTTTTTTCAAAGCTGAGGAACCTTTTCCTCAAAAGCTCTTAGCGAAATTCTTCTCCTACTGTTCATATAATTGACCCACGAGGAAACATATACCTGGATTCCTGAACTATAAATCACTGGCAAGAGGTGGTAGATTTTTCTTAAATCATTCAGGCCCCTGCCATGGGGAGAGAGCTTCTATATTTCTATGTTTAGCTCAAATTGCTGCAGGGAGGGGGGATTAAGTGGCATCTAAAGGGCCATCTGACAGGCCTGTGGCAGGAGAGGCAACCTCCTTGAGGAAGGAGTTGGACAAGATCAACAGTTTCAAGGACTTTTTTTTTTTTTAAGTAGTAGAAAGCTTTACACACACACATAGGCATACACATACACACAAATTTAAAAAAAATGTTCTGTGAAACAACACTATTTATAAAACAGAAGTGGAGCAGCTCAGGCAACAAGAGGTGAAGCCCTGTTGCCCAAGGCAACCCCTGAGGCACCTTTTTGGAACCCTTGAGATTTGAAAACCACAGGGCCAGATGGTCTCTGAGCTCACTTTCAACCTTAAAATTATACACTCTACAGAACCAAGTTTTCCTCTTATTGAAGGAAGAATTGCACAGGCAAAGCAGAGTTCAAAACCAACCAACCAAACAGAAAGGCTCATTTGCCTATTGTACGCTTTATACACAACACTTACACACACACACACACATATACTGTATACATATTCAGATACATTTCCCTTTCAACTTTTTCTCTCTATATATTTTAAAGTAAAAATTGTCACAGATAATAAAATTATTTTTGATGTATATTTCAATAATTTGATGTGGAAATGTTCATAATATAAAGTAAGCTGTCTTAAGTACATTCTTAAACAAAGCTGGATATGCACAAGTAGATGGATGGATGGATAAATGGATGGGTGGATAAATGGATGGTTGAGTAAAAACATATATGGGTGGTCATTAAAACACCAAAATAACTGAGATTGTGAGAGGTTTTTATTTTCCACTATATATGTTATATTTTTAAAATGAGCATGTATTATTTTTATAAATGGAAAAGTAAACCCACGAATATTATTAATTTAAAATATCAAAGTGGGAATCCTGAGTTCAGACTGGGAGAAGCTGGAGGCCCCTAAGTACATTATCTGCATGAAAATAATTCAGTCATTTGGTGCCTCAGTGTGTCTCCTCAGCTAAAATCATGAATCAACTCAGTGTTGTACTTGCTCCCAAAGACAAAATATGGGTCTCTCAGGGCCCACTATGGAGATTCAAACAAGTCATTGCAAATCATGGAGAAATGGCTGTTCTTATGGGCTTTGGCAAGGCATTTTCTAATTTGAGCTATGCCTTCTTACCCCTGAAGATTTGGAAACTGCCGGTTGTGAGACACAAAAATCAGTAACAGAATGCAGACAGAAAGTCCCCATTTAAGTAATTCAGATGAAGTAGCAAGAGATTGCAAGTTGCCAGCTCCAGGCCCCCACATCTGAAAGCTTGAGAAAACAAGGCATCATGATCACATTATTCTTTGTGAATCCAGTACATGGAAAATATACAGAATATTGGCTTCCCTACAAATCACCCATCCACAGTATTTCTAAAGGGATTCTTTGGGGCAACAAATCAAAGGCAACTTTGAAGGACAAGGAATATAATATAGTATGTTTTTGGTTATTAAGAAAAGCTATTGAAGTCCACGATTTAGCTCTATCAATAAAGATGACAAAATGAAGGAAGTAATAAGTTTAGCTGTAAATACAAATTTTGATGTCCCAGGCAAACCATTAACAATTGAATGGAGAACATGAATGATCTGGATTTGATTTCTGGTATCCCCCATCCACACCTAACCACCACAACCCACTTCCCCTGCTGGTCCCATGGCTTTGTTGGATTCCAAATTATTCTCTTGGGGCTAGCTCACCTGGGGTGTATTCAGCATCCCCAGTTAGTCACATGGACATGAGTGGGATAATCCAGACAATACCACAAACCTCATATTCTTGATAAGTGTCAAGGGTTGAAGGAGTGTGAAAATGAAACCAAAAATTTTTGTTTGTGTTTTCAAGTCAAGAGACAAAAATTAATATATTAAGAAAGAGAAAGAGGTATAAGGAGCAAAAACCAAATTTTGGGTCTCTAGGCAATTCTGAAAACAAATAGAGTCCTTAGAGCTTATCTATTAGTTACTGTTCATCTCTTTCTTGGGTGGGCTTCTGGCCTAATGTACCAACCAGTGTCAGGGCTGGAGGTTGACTATGTCTAATGAATTCCAATCCTGAATAATTTTTTGTGTGTGTGTGGTAAGGGAGAATCTAGAACGTTTGCCTCTTCTGTTAAGAATATATTTAATAATCTGATTCATAAAAGTAACTTAAAAGTATTTTATAGCCAACTGACTATTGATTAATCATATAATAATTGAAAGCAATTACCTCATAGACTGTTTTTGGTATGAATTGAATGCATAAGCCTGAGTAACTCTTAAATATCTAAGATGGCACAAGGTTAATTGAAAAACAATGACAAATGGTTTCTTGATACAATGGTACAAATGGATACACTAATTTCCAACCCATTCAGAGGCCTGGGTCCTATTCATTCAACAGTCTCCTGGTGAAAGGACTGATCACTAGCAATTATAACACTACATTCTTACTCAATTGCAAAGCCCACTCTTATCCCAATTCCACATATCTCCAACCCAATTTTTATTTCAAGCACTATACTTTATTGTAAAAATGCATTTAATGCCATCAAGGACAAAGAAGTTGTTCTTCAGCAAGACATATAAACCAGTTCCCATCTGAAATGCTGGTTTTATGGCTCACTGAGTTACCTACTTCCAATCCCAACTTCTAGATCCTCCAAATTGTCTGCAGATTGTCTATTGCCTTCCTACCACTTGGTTGCTTCTTGCCTTCCATTCTCTCTCCACATCCCTTCCTGCTAATAATTCAAGACTCCCTGGATTCTTCCTTTTCAGCCATAAGTAAGTCTCCCTTCTTTGTACCCCACAGTACTATAAACCTATTTCTGTGATCACATCAGCAATATTCTGTTGCTTCTATTTTTAAGTGTCTCTCTCTCTCCTATTAGATTTCATAAGATGGAGGGTGCCTGGGTGGCTCAGTTGGTTAAGCAGCTGCCTTTGGCTCAGGTCATGATCCTGGAGTCCCAGGATCGAGTCCCGCATCGGGCTCCCTGCTCAGCGGGGAGTCTGCTTCTCCCTCTCCCCTCCCCCCTCTTGTGCTCTGTCTCTCTCTCATTCTCTCTCTCAAACAAATAAATAAAATCTTTAAAAAAATAGATTTCATAAGATGGAGATCATGTCTTATTAATGAGAATAATCCAGATCCTAGTACAGAGCCCACCAGACAGCAGGTTATTAATGAAGTTTTATTGAATGAGTACACGTTACCATTAGGTGACTTGTGCAAATGATTAACTTCTTCCTGTAGGAACATGAGAAAATCAGAGAACCTGAGGACTGCAGTTTGGGAGTTGGGTTGTACTGTGGTTTATGAGCTGTACCTCCCCTCCCCAATTCATATGTTGAAGCCCTAACCCCTAATGTGACTATATTTAGAGATAGGGCTTTTAGTATGGAATTGAAGTTGGATGATGTCATAAGGGTTGGGTCCTGATCTGGCAGGATTGATGGTCTCATAAGAAGTGAAAGGGGCAGGCGCACCTGGGTGGCTCAGTCAGTTAAGGGTCTGCCTTCAGGTCAGGTCATGATCCCAGAGTCCTGGGATCAAGCCCCACATCAGGGCCCCTGCTCAGCAGGGAGGCTGCTTCTCCCTCTGCCCCTCACCTCACTCCTGCTCTCTTTCTCTCTCTCAAATAAATAAATAAAATCTTTAAAAAAACAAACAAACAAAGGTCTTAAAAAAAAAGTGGAAGGAGCAGAGCTCTCGCTCTTTCTTGCTTCACTAGCATGCCCCACAGAAAGGCTGTGTGAGTGCATATCAAGAAGGCAGCTATCTACAAGCCAAGAGGAGATTCCTCACCAGGAGCTGAAAGGGCTGACACCTTGATCTTGGCCCTCCCAGGCTCCAGAACAGTGAGAAATAAATTTAAATCATCCAGTCTCTGGTATTTTGTTATGGTAGCCTGAACAGATTCATACAGGTAACAAAAAAAAAAAAAAAGAAAAGAAAAGAAAAGAAAGTCTACTAGATATAGTTTAAGAGAAAAAAGAATAAAATAACTCATCTGAAGAGATTTTGAGGAGAACTCAAATAAGACTTGAAGTTCTCAAACATGATCAGAGTGAAGGAACTCAATAGTTGTTGGATGACTTTCTAACTACTAGGAATATGTACTGAGTTTTATCTATAAAAGCT
Organism: Neomonachus schauinslandi; assembly: GCF_002201575.2. Taxonomy (NCBI): domain Eukaryota; kingdom Metazoa; phylum Chordata; class Mammalia; order Carnivora; family Phocidae; genus Neomonachus; species Neomonachus schauinslandi. The sequence continues at coordinate 87,754,844 of NC_058405.1, forward strand.
GCCTCGTTTTAATACCCAGAAAAAAAAAAAAAACAGTAAAGGAACTTTCAAAGAGAGGGCTTTGTCCTCAGAGTCCTTAGGTACCTGCATAAGGGCGCAGGGCCAGTAAGTATCAGGATTCAAAACTAAGCCTGCTGCAGTATACCATGCTCCTGCCAACCTCAAGCTCCCACAGCGAATCTAGTTAACTACTTAATGAAACTTTGTCTACTTATCCATAACTTTAAAAATAGCTCTTTTTATGACATTTGACACTGTCCTTGAAATCATTGCCTATTTTTCTTAATGAAAGTTTCCATAAATCCTGTGGGGCCTTTGACAACCCTCTAATAGGAACATTGTTTGAAAAGATCTAAAAATAAAAAGTTTTAACAAAAAGGGGTTTTGAAAGGGTCATTAGGGAAATTGATGAGGCCTGTTTTCTTTTCTCACTCTCTCCAAGGCCTCATTAAGGGAGGGGTTGAGTACAGTAAAGGGGGCAGCGGAGGAAGGAAGGGAATTAAATTATAATGGTAAGTTATGATTCTAGCCAATCTTGACCTTTCCTTCTGAAGGGATGTAAAGATAAAGGTTATTATTAATAGAGGGGAAAGAGTTTACCAACCTGTTGAGTGAGAAGTGCCACACATTTGCATGTTTTCTTTATCACTTGGCACCTTCTCCCTCCTTCCTTCCTCACCCGTTAAAACACAGACACAATCACAAAGTCACAATCACAAATGCCCTTGTGCATGCACACACATGCACACACACACACAGGCTGATCTGTAGGCTACCCATCTTTCCCTTATATAAAAACACATGCTTAGGGATTATCCCAACAAATATTTCTGATGCCTCCTATGTGGGAGATACTATTGTTGGTACCTAGGATAAATCTGTTGAACAGAAAAGAACATCTGCCTTGTGGAGCCAACACTCAATTATATGCAGAGCTCCATTTTCATTCCATCACTCAACTGTCTTAGCAGGAAACTCAGCCAGCAAGGAGCAGGGGCCATGGGTCATACCCCTAAAGGATGCCTGATGCAGAGTCGCTAAAGCCCAGGAAGCACTCCATTGGTTAAGAGCCCCAGAATGTCAAAGTCTGGAAGCTGGGGTACAGCACTGACTCTTCGATAGAAGGGCTGGGGGCCTTAAGGCAGTCACTTAATCTCATTGTTCCTTGTGTCCCATCTGCATCTATTAAGTTGGAAGAATATCTATCTTTGCTAATCCAAAGGCTGTCTGTGAGTCTCAAATATGGAGTCTCAAAAATGGAGATGGCCTTCTCTTTTAAATCTTTAAGTCGATTGACAAATGTGCCCTAGCATCATACAGTGTCTCTCTCCTACAATTACTTCTCTTACAGACTTTCTCTCCTGACATTCCTAGCTCCACTTTATTGAATATCTGTAGCATATGGTGGGCTCTATAAAGAAATAATCTCATTTAATCTATACAACAGATCTTTATATATTTTATTATTACTTTCATTTTGTAGATAAGGAAGCAAATCTGAGAACCGAAGTTACTTGCCCAAATGCATGGTTCATGAGGATTGGAAGCCAACTCAGCCTCATTCACATGCTTTTTCCCTACTGTACAGTCTCTGTTTTCAAATCCTACAAACATACAGAATGATTTTTCAATATAATATGTGGGAGGTTTGCCAATTTGGTGCCTCTATATTTATATGTTAGTTCATTTTTAATTCTCCAAACAGTAAAACAGTTGATACTTCATGAAGGAGATAAATCTATAGATCAAGACGCAGGTTTTCTCTCCCCGATCCAGCTTAAGTTTTTATTTTATCACTCAAGCACTGATCCTGTACTTTTCCTGTGCTAACCTTTTAAGCCTGTTTAAATAGTTTCTGGCTTAAGATTCCTATGCTTTAATTTTCTGTGAATTTGATTTGAGCCTTCTGGAAATTCAAGTAGTTACATAAAATAGTCAATAAAATTCTTAGCACATCTGGTTTGATTTTAGTTAGCAACATTGAATTGGCAACTCTTGCCAAAGAAAATGGAAAATGAATAAATTCAGTCCACTAACTGAGCAGGTAATAAAGAATCATATTAGAAACCAGGGCAGAGCCTGGGGAAAGGGTTTGGAAGTAGAATCAGAACCATGGGTAAGAGGCCTAGACTGGCACTCAGGCTTGTGAGGTCACAATGAACCTTCATTTATATGTAACAAAATATAACTTTCTTTTTTTTTTTTAAAGAAGTCTCGCAATACTGGCAGAGAAGGGAGAGTTTTCATGCAGGGAAAGGACTTTCATGTAGGCTCAGCATTTCTCCCTTGAAATCACATCGCTGTGGGGAGAGCTTTCTAAATACTTATGTCCCATTAATATTATGGTCAAATGTAGAACCTTGAATCTCTCCCTATACCCCGAAGCACAGTGTACTCAAGACTAAAACTTTCAGAGCAATGTTTATCTAATTATTAAGGGCTTACAAATCACCTATAAGCCTTGTTATATATTATAGATTCTGATTCAGTAGGCCTGGCATGGGGTTTAAAATTGTGCATTTCTAACCAGCTCCCAGAAAGGTTTTGGAGAATACTCTGCTGAAGCTATGGAGAACCAATGGGGAAATAAAGCAATATGTATCAAGAAACCATGAGATCTGGTTGCTAAAGTGTCAATTTGCTTCCCCTACCAGTGTCTCCCCTTCTTTGCTGGAGACCTAGGAAACACCAATGGAGCGTTCGCTGTCCTTTAGCCATCTTCAACTTTTGTCATTTTGGCCCAAGATGCAAGTCCTTCTCTTCCTACCTTTTGAGTCCCTGGTTTCTGGTATATGAAGTTATTCTTTCCAGAATAATCCCAAAAGCAATGATCACTCTTTCCAGGGATGACCAGAATACCCCATAGTATATTCAGAATGCAACCAAAAGGAAAAAAAAAAAATACCTGGGGCTGAAGGCAAAAGACCTTAATTTTATAGATTTCAGGTCCAAGATAAAATGCTGGTGCCAAAAATCAAAAGTAGAATCAATGCCCAGCAAGAATTATAGATGTAACAAATGTGGGTGATTTCAAGGATGAAGCTTCTTCATCCCTGCTTCCATTGGAGGAAAAGACTTTGATGAAAAACCATATTAGCAAAAATGGGAGATCAGAGTGAGCAGGGATATTCTGTGAGAAGTGTAGCAGACCCTGCCCTATATTTCTCCCCATTCAGATGTTGACACTTCAGCACTCTCCTGGAGAATTTGCACTATATCCACTGTGAATCCCCTCCATCTGTGTGGAGCAGATGCCACCACACTCCTACTCTTTCATGGATGCATGCATGTCGTATGTGTGGCTGAGATCTGGCCAGCCAACAGAGGTCATCTTCCTGTTCACGGATGCATGCATGTTGTATGTGTGGCTGAGATCTGGCCAGCCAACAGAGGTCATTCTCCTGGATAAAATCATTAATTCTCCAACCTGGATGTGACCATATGGCGCTCACTTCTGGACTTTAGTAGAACCACTTGGAAAGAAAAGATGACTTTTGCCTGTGTTGGATACACTGCTAGGCTGTAATCTTGGGACAGTGCATGGCTAGCTTGCCTCCTTGAGGAAAGGTCTGCCTGTGAGTGCAGCAGACATGGGAGCTAGAGAAAGTGACCATGTGTATGGGAGTGGGAGCAAGTGGGAGTGGCTGGGGAGGGAGAGAGACCAAGTCTGCAGGACATTATTTGATTTCCATATCCCAGGTTGCCTGAAATTGGTACAGTCTTCAATTATCAGCTATGCAAACCAATCATGTTCCTTCTTTTTTTTTTTTTTTTTTTTTAGATTTTATTTATTTATTTGAGACAGAGAGAATGAGATACAGAGAGCATGAGAGGGAGGAGGGTCAGAGGAAGAAGCAGACTCCCTGCCGAGCAGGGAGCCCGATGCGGGACTCGATCCCGGGACTCCAGGATCATGACCTGAGCCGAAGGCAGTCGCTTAACCAACTGAGCCACCCAGGCGCCCAATCATGTTCTTTCTTTCATTAACCATTCCAGTTGAGGTTCTATCAAATACAATCTCATGTTCTTTGACTAATAAAATGTATTAAGGAGACAGAGCAAAACACAAGAAAGAGGCAGGACTGGAAAAGCTGTGGAAAATGAGTTTGGGCAAGAAAAATGAGGTCTGATTAAAACAAGATTTGGGAAATTCCACAAGGGCATATATAAGCAATTACTATTGTGAGTGATAAAGAATGCAGATGAAAACATGATATTCTTTTTTTTTTTTTCTTGAAGCCCCAAAAGAGGATATAATTAAAAGTAGCATTTAGGAGGTTTGTCTTCAATTCTTTGAAGTCCCAAACTAACAACTTACAGAAAACAGTCAATAACTACCAGAGATACCTGGCTAATTTTGATTCTCACTTTAGTTCTATGCATCTACAGCATTACATTTCTGGATCAATACCTAGTTAGGTACCTTTTCCAGTGCAACCCTAGTTTTCCTGCCTCCTTTTGTCATGGCCCCTGTCATACTATAATTCACATGCCTGCCCCTCCCAGAGTGCTCCTTGGCGGCTAGGGTTGTGCATTTCCTCCCTGAACCCCAGTGCCTCACACAAGGTCAGTGCATAATAAAGTGAGGCTGAATGAGTGGCTGAGTGACTGAAGTTATGTTCATGAAAACACCTAGGACTCATGAATATTTTTGGAAACACAGAAAAGAAATTAAAAAGTCACTGGACATGCTTAGAGGTATGGTCTGAAAGATGTTACTGACATTTCACTGATAAAATTTTCCTTCCTTATGTTCTCATAACTACTCTTGCTTCCCTCTACCTTACCCTCCACACTATAGCCGGAATGTTATTTTTAAATGGGAAGGGGGGGTCTAATCACTAATCATACCACTCCCCATTTAATATCTTTGATAGTTGTCCAGTTCTCTCAGAACTTATCTTTGTCATCAGGAACCTGAAGGATCTGGCCCTTTCCTCCCTAGCTCCTCTAACTTCTGCAATTTTAATGAGCTCCTCTTGGTTCAGGGTTTTCATAAAGTCTGTTCCCTCTCTGGACCTACTATTCCACTTTTCTCCCCAGCATTATTCCTTCTTCTATGTTGGATCTTGGCTTAAATGCCACTGCCTCAGAGAAGCCTTTCTTGGTACTTCAGCTGAGGTCAAGTATTCAAGTAATGAATTCTCTCTGCCTAAAATACTTCTTCTTAGCATAGTAATTAAAATTATTTATGTTTCTACTTATTTGCCTTATTATTTCCTTAATTATCCTTCTTGTTAGAACATATAATTTATAAAACTAGGCTTTTGCCTGCCTTTTTTATCATTTATTCCCAGCCCTTAGCATAATTCTCAGCACAAATAGAAATTATGATGAAAATTAAGAGGATGATGATGATGGTGATAATGATAATGACAATGGTCTGGAGAAATGAATTAGGTCATGCCTCACCATGTCAAAACAATTAAGTCCAAAGGGGATGCCCTTGCAATAGTTTTCATTTCTTTCAGATAATTCATACATTTAGTGCCATGAATAGCTGGGAACTACAATTCACTTCAATGTGTTGCTGTTTTATAGAAACAGGCAGAGGTAATATTTTTAGCAATTGTTTGTTTCTAAGTTGAACACCTGTCTTGATTGTTGTGGCCTACATCAATAGCTGCTTTTAGCCTCAGAGGAAGGGTCAGACAGTTCCGTGACTGTGTCATGGGTGAGCAGCTGCTTTATCTGTCTGCTGTAAACATCTGCAAAAGAGTTTGCAAGGTGAAACCATCTAGTTTTGAAAATCACCGTTTAGAAATTGTGCGCCATGATTGAATACATAAGTTTACATGTATATCATCCAAACCATCTGGCTGTGTGTCCAAACAGGCACTGCCCCGTTTGAGTCAATTCTGGGAAGTGATGTTAGGCTTCTGCCTCCCTCTTCCCCACATACCAGTAAATGATAAAGCAGGCCTTAAATGACATGACAAAATCGACCTCCCAACTATTCATGAGAGGGAAGGAGGGTGTTGCCACAACACAGAGAAAACTGGTAGAAAACATAATTCATGTTGAAATGCAGTCAAATATTAAGAAGATAGATTTGCTGAGGAAGAAACAAATAGGTGGATATTTGTACTTTTCTGTGGGCAAAGATCAAACATACGTAGTCAGAATGCCGAAAACAAAGAACAACAAAGAATTCAATTCTTAGACAGAAGCTCTGAGCATAGGAGGACATGATCTTCCCCAGATATCTGGAGATGAGGGATATTATAAAATGGAAAAAAATGAATTTGATACTGACTTAACTCCTTTCTTTCTTTCTTTCAGAGAGAGAAGGAGAGCAAGAGAGCATGTGGGGTGGAGAGGGACAGAGAGAGAGGGAGAGAGAGAACCTTAAGCAGACTCCACTCCCAGCATGAAGCCCCATGTGGGGCTCCATCTCATCACCCAGAGATCATGACCTGAGCTGAAATCAAGAGTCAGACACTCAACTGACTGAGCCACCCAGGCACCCCTGAGTTAACTGCTTTCTAAAATAAATATTCTTTACACCATACATAGCTTACTTATGCCTAGAACTGCTTTGATGGAGGGAAGAGGCCAAATCCACAGATGGAGAAATGGTTACATAAATGCAAAACAGAGCAAAGGGCTAAAGAAAGCGTGCTTTTTATCATCATCATCATTATCATCATCATCATTATCCTTAAAAGCAAAAGTCTTACTTCAGTAAGTTTTTTTTTTTTTTTTCCTTTCCAGAGGAGGCATCTCTGGTGGGTATCCTCCCCCAAATAATCTGAAGTGGAGTGCTTCAGGTAGACCCACAGATTAGTCCCCAGAGAGATCAGAGACAAACTGGCAAGAGCAAAACGTCAGGCCTATCACCGTAGGCCTCATAACATACCAAGAGCAAGGACTGAATGCAAAATGGTGTCCAAACAGAAGCTCTTGGGACTAAGTCTTTAGAATGCCCACGATGCATGAGATATGAGTGGGTGTCATTCTTGCTTTCACTGAATAATGTGTGGGTGAGTGTCAGGCAGAACCAAAGATAGTAAGCCAAGCTGAGCAGTGTAGTCTAATAATAAGACAATACATGTAATAAATGAAAAATCATTTTTTTCAAAATAATATGAATAAAATTGAACTATGGTACGAAAACTAATAATACCACATTATGCCTAAATTCTGCATTAATGATTTCCCTTCATATATCTGGGTGTAGGGGCGGAAAGAAGGTGAAGGCAACAATCAAGTGTGATGGATACAGGCAAAATGAATAGTGCAATGTTAGTTCACAAATTGTAGAAGGCATGATAGTTTAAGAGTGTGATCAATACTCTATTCATTTAGCAAGTTCAGCTGTCCAGTTTCTGGAGCTTGCACACTGCCTCTGCAAAGAAAATAAAGATTCAGAGACTATCAGTTGCAAGTGTTATATAGTTCATCATCAAAGCAGAAGCTTTAGAGTGGTTATAGCAATAACAGACTGATGCCCTTGTTTCTTTTCTTTTCTTTTTTTTTTTTTTAAATATTTTATTTATTTATTTGAGAGAGAGAGAGAGTGAGAGACAGAGAGCATGAGAGGGGGGAGGGTCAGAGGGAGAAGCAGACTCCCTACCGAGCAGGGAGCCCGATGCGGGACTCGATCCCGGGACTCCAGGATCATGACCTGAGCCGAAGGCAGTCGCTTAACCAACTGAGCCACCCAGGCGCCCCAGACTGATGCCCTTGTAAAACCTGCAATGCTTAATCATATAATTGCTAAATCACAAGTTGGAGAAGAAACAATTGTGCCCTTAGCTACTGAAACTTCTTCAGAGGAGCTCATTTAAAAAAAGAAAAAAAAGAAAAGATGCAATTTTTTTTATTTTTTACTTTTATACCCTGTACAAAGGTATTCAAAGGTACATTTATCTCCAGAGCAGAAATACATTCTGAACAGACTGCCTGGGTTCTATAGTTCCTGAAACTCGATCTGATGGATAAATGCGTTTCTGCCCAAGTTTTCAAGGTTAAGACTGTAGGAGAGTCAGGTCCTTTGGCCCTCAGATTACCTTTGAAGAACCAGCTAGAAAACCTGTGTCCTAAAAAACTGCTGTCAGCCCTCAGGCCAAACATGTTTCTAAGTTAACATAGCCAGCAGTGCAATGGAGGAAGGCAGAGGACGTGAATGGCTCCTAGCCGTGGTTTGTAAATCTTCTGTCCTCAGGATAAACTCTCAAGCCCTTAACAGAACCTACCAGACCTTTCATTTGGGCTCTCTGCCTGTTTTCCCTTCCCACTGCTGTCTCCTCTGCCTTCAGCTTATACCCCTGCTGACCTTCTTTCATTATACCAAGGATTCATGTTCCTTCTTTCTCTTTGCCTACTCTATCTCTGGACCACTCTCCTCCCTCTGAGTTTCAAATGATTCATTTCTACCCATCCCTAGCATATCCGCTTAAATGCCCCTTACTCCAGGAGACACTTCCTAGCCCACCGACTAAGGGGACTCAGCTATGGATTCCCTTAGTAGTTGCCATAGTTTATTGGAATTATTTATCTTTCCTGTGGTTATGTACCTTCATGATTGTAGGAATGTTTGGGCCCAATGACTTTTTTTGGAGAATTAAGAAAACAGATTTCTATGTGTGCTAAACCTAAGATAAGAGAACATACTACAAAAGCTAGTGCAAAGACAAGTATAGAGCCCCACAGCTTTTCTTATACACTAAGCTGGACCAAGTCATGAGTTTCCTGCCTCAATTCTAAGAAAAACTTGAAATTCATATTAAATCGCAGATGAGAAAGTAGTTTTAAAAAGATAAACTGGTTCACAATAATGCGGTTAAGACTTAACCAAATGTTACATGTGTTTCCCTAAATTCCCCAGCCACACTTAAATTTACATTGGGGCCATCAAACTAGTTCCTGCAAATAGACACAAGGGAACGTGGTGCGTATCAAGTGTGGAGCAAGGTGTCGGCCATCATGACAAATGGGCTAGATGAAAGAAGCCTGCCTCATCCACACCCAAGGAAAGTGTGAGGAATGGGGCACCTAGGTGGCTCAGTCAGTAGTGTTGGATTCTTGATTTTGGCTCAGGTTCTGATCTCAGGGTCTTGAGATTGAGCCCCGTGGTGTGCTCCACAGTCAGCAGGGAGTTTGTGTGGGATTCTCTCCCTCTCCTTCTGCCCCTCCCCCACTCTCTCTCACATGCATATGTGCACATCTGCACATGCTCTCTCCCTCTCAAATAAATAAATAATATCTTTAAAAAAAGGTGTGAGGAACAAAGTGTTGCATTTCACATTGATATTTCAGAAGTTTGCCCTTCGTGAGGAGTTAGTTTTAGTTACTTAGATTCATACAGAAATCAGTATCTTGAAGTGAAGAGCTACTGCAAATGGAATAATGGGAAGAAAAAGAAAGAATAAGTCACTAATTGTATGTTGGTGGCCAGGCTTAGTGATTCTTTGATGGGTAGTACAGAGTCTGATACTGGAAGTGGGAAAGATCGAGATCTATGTTTGGCGGTGGTGAAATATTTAGTGAAATCATTAACCTGAAGGCCAATCATACACACAGTGGACTTACAGCTTAGGGAAGAGGCTGAGAATTGTAATATGAGAAGTGTGTATTGGCTGTGTTTGCTAAGGTTTAGAGGAAAGAGACTCAGGAAAGAATCTACGAGTTTATATGCAGAAATAAAGGACTTGGAGGATTACAGAAATTCAAGGTCCTCCTGATTGGAAAAACTTGAGTGCTTCTAGTTACACACACAAAAAAATAATGGGCCTTTACAAAGACTTTGAGTGACAAAGGTCCACTAAGACCTCTTAGTTAGGTAAAGCAAATCAAGGCAAAGATCAGATTAAGTATGTACCATTTCCATGTATTTTTCCAGATAAATATTTGCCATTGAGTTGAGAGAGAAAAGCTTTGAGAATAGGACTTCTGAAACACAAGATATACTTCAGAAAGAACTTTAGGCATGCTTACTGCCACATAGAACTAAGGGGAAGTATAATGATCAGAAATTTTCTAGTTTTGGAGGCAAATATAAATATAAATATATAAAACATATCATGGAATTTGGAACAAAAAAGCCTTTTAGTATTTGCTCCTTAAAATATTCCTGGTAGCTCCAACTTTCTGAGAACAGAAAGTGAGATGAGAAAGCTTTATAGCCCCCAAAATGGACATTTCCCCTGATGCTCATTTTTGCTGATGCCAGGGAAGACAATAAGATAGGAAAAACCTTCTAGAGAGGAGTTGAAGAGTCCAGATACTGATTGATGAAGGAGCTATTTGAGAGAGTAAATCAAGCCTCCATCTTCAGGGTAGGAGGACTTTTCAGCATTTGGATTGTAGGATTGCAGAAACGCTACAAGTCAGTGACCGTGGTGTGTACTGTGTCATTTTCCCCAGTAGTCCCCTCTCTGGGTGGTGGTGTCCATAGTGACCGTTTTGTTTCTGTTCCACCTTTGCCCACTGGTTGTACATATGTGTGTATAAATGATGACGTGTGAATGGTGATGATGAGTTAAAAAGGCGATATTCATTTTTTCCTTTGTTCTTAAACTGAAGATCTCTGTACCAAAAGAAGCCACACACATACAGACTTTATGGAGACAACACCAGACACCTGGACTTGGGTGAATGAATGAGACCATGAAATGTCTTCCTTCAGGAAGGGTCTGGAAAGTCCCATGTGTGGTGAGATAGGAGAAAGTCAGAGTGTATGTGTGTAAGAGAGTGGCAGGTATTTGGTAACTGAAGGGCAGGCAGTGACGGAGACAGTGCTCATCAAACACCCCCTGTCCTCCATTGTACTTAGACGTGAAACCACATCAGCCCAGTGGACTGTGAGAATTTTTTTTTTTTTTTGGCCATTTCTGGTCAATTAAGAACTAGTGTGCTTGCACCCTCCCATTTTTTCCCTCGCCATTGCAACTTTGCAAGGTGCTTGTTTTAAATGGAACAGTACAAGATGGTGGATGATCACCCAATCACTTTTGAAGTAACTTGAGAAATAAATCTTTGTGGCATTAAGCCACCGAGATTTCTAAGGTGTTTTTCTGTTGTGGGCAGCTAGCATTAATTACTTTAACAAATAGCATAAAATGTGCACTAGCATTATAATCAAGTGAATAGCAGCCTATATGAAATGAACAAAACTATATAAAACATTCCAGGAGAAAAGACAGGAAGCAGATAGACCAAAATATTAATAAAAGGGAAGGTGTGATATAAATGTGTATCATTATTTTTTAAGACTTTCTTTGTTGAATATGCAAACATAATATACTACTTAGGAGAGGATTATCCACAAATTTTAGTTACTTTTTATTGGCCTACAGGATATTTTTAATTGCTAATTTGTGCAGATGATTACCTCCTTGAAAGAGACTGAGGCAAAATCAAAGTCAAAATGGGAGTAACCACTGACATAAGGACAATCAGAGGGGAAATTAACTCATTTCTGAAGTAATAATATACTCAAAGAAAAATTGTTGTAAGGCTCCATTCTACACTCAAGTTTATAAGGCTAAAACCAAGGCCTTCCAAGGTAGACCTGTGTTCTCTACACCACACCACTGGTCCCTCATGGGTAACTCATCCCACCTCTGCCCAAGATGAGCCCAAGTGTTCAAAACTTGAGAGAGAATAGCATTTTTTTTTCAACAGAACAAAGCAATCCAGAATGATCTTCATAGTTACTAAAAAAAAAAAAAAAAAAAAAAAAGATTTGAGAACCATGTTCAAGCTCTAGTTTTACACAAATTTACAACTTCAAATATTAAATTTAAACAGGAGATGCATTATTCAGACACACATACATGTAGCATATACTCCCTTATACATTAGAGTAAGAACAATATTACAAGAAAATAGACTCTTAAAAATCACATCATTTCACTCTAGAAAAATCCAGTAGCTCTCCATAACATTTAGTATAACATTCAAACCCCTCACCAAGATCTATAAGCTCTAAAGTCATTCTACTCTTTATCTCTACATCCTCTTCTACCCTTCTCATTCTTTTTTTGTTTGTTTGTTTAAGATTTTATTTATTTATTTGACAGAGAGAGACACAGAGAGAGAGGGAACACAAGCAGAGGGAGTGGGAGAGGGAGAAGCAGGCTTCCCTCCAAGCAGGGAACCCCAATGCGGGGCTCGATCCCAGGACCTTGGGATCATGACCTGAGCTGAAGGCAGACGCTTAATGACTGAGTCACACAGGTGCCCCTACCCTTCTCATTCTTATTTAGCTCTTGAAATTCAATCACTGGCTTTCTTCCAGGTCTTCAAACATGCCAGGGCTGCCCCTGCCCCAGGGCATTTGCCCTTGCTATTTTGCCATTCTTACCGTCTGGACTAGATTTCCTCTGGTACTACTAAAGAAGGCTAAACCCTTACTAGCATTTTGCTATATTCCTTATATCACCTTTTCAGGGAGGCCTTCCCTAACCTCTTGATCCAGAATATTTCACATCTAACTCCAGCCAAGCTTGCTTGCTTTCTTTCTTTCTTATTTATTTATTTTTTTAAATTAGTTTCAGAGGTAGAATTTAGTGATTCATCAGGGGCATATAACACCCAGTGCTCATTACATCCAGTGCCCTCCTTAATGCCCATCACCCAGTTATCCCTTTCCCCCACCCATCTCCCCTCCAGCAACCCTCAGTTTGTCTCCTAGAGTTCAGCCTCTCTGATGGTTTGCCTCCCTCTCAATTTTCATCTGATTTAATTTTTCCTTCCCTTCCCCTATGTCCATCTGTTTTGTTTCTTAATTTCTACATATGAGTATTTATCTTTCTCTAATTTCGCTCAGCATAATACCCTTTAATTCTGTCCACATTGTTGCAAATCAGCCAAGCATTCTTTACAATTCTACCCTTCAAAAAATAATAAAAAAATAAAATTCTACCCTTTTTTTCTAACTCTTGCCATTATTTTAAATTGTCATATTACTGTACTCATTTATTGCCATCGTGTGTATCTGCTGTGCCCAGTGCTGTTTCTGGGGATTAGTATCGTGTCCAGCACACAGAAAATAAGGTATTAATAAATAAATCTTGAATGACTATATTATATGAATAGTAGCACCAGTGGCAGTCTCAGCCACAAAAGTGTGAGTTCACACAAGGACAGCATCCATAGTAAGAGAAATAAGACTTATCCCAGCTTCGATCTGGACACCCTGCCCCTGGCCCACCCCCTCTTCTCTTCCAGCTCCATGCTGTGCTAAGTTCAATTTAGCAATCCTCTCCCTGTTTCTCAAAAATGCTATGCTTTTCCTAATCTGAAGACTCTGTCCATATTGTTCTTCTGTACGTATACTTTCCCTCATCTCTGCTATCAAACTGTTCAGCCTTCCAGCCTCAGCTCCTCTGCCATGCTGTTTATGAAATCTGACAGGCACATGCTCCATCATCATCATATCCACTCTTCAGCAGAGGGCAGGCCACCCTCTGTGCTCACTGAACTCAGGTGCTCTGTTATTTTAACAATTGAAGTGTTTGTGGTAATCATCTCTGCTGTTTGCGTTTTGGCCACCACCAGAAGAATCCCTTAAGGACAAAGTCTGTGTCTTATTAACCTTGATATCTAGAACATTATGCATAACTCCAGGAACATGGCAAGTGCCCAATGACTCCCCTGGTTTTAAAAATATAATTGATTGAACAAAAATATACTTATTTTAAATAATTTTCACAAGTACCATTCAAATTATTTGCTTAACATTATCTTTCTGAGATGTGTTATTGATATTCTTTTAGTTATTTAAAACCTATTTTAAATAATTTCTTTTTTTAAATTATACACTGGATTTTTATTACTGTTATTTCCTGATATTCAGAGAACATATTCAATCTTTGAAAAGACTTTAATGCAATTTAGTTTTAAAATGTTCATGTTATAAGATATAAAATGTTCATATTATAAGAAATTCCACTACTAGGAAGTTATCCTAACAAAATGATCAGGATTTCATATGGAGAGGTATCTGTTTAATATGTGTAATAATCAGTACAGTAGGGGGCATGGCAGCATCCTAAATACTTTACAATGGGGAGGATTAAATATCTTATTACAGATCCTAAGAGGGATTAATTTCTGGTGTAAGGAAGATTTTAAAATATTATTATTTGTTAAGTCTATTATTTAATATATGTTATTATTTAAAGTAAATGATCAGATATTTATGTACTAAATAACAAATCAGTGTGCAATAAAATTTAATAGTATATAAAATATAATAGCTAAATGTAATATATAATAACTGGTAAGCTTTTTAAAATTAAGAACATAAACTATTTTTGCTCTTTATTTCTAAAAAGTAAAAATAACAATGATCCAGTATATTTACATGTTTTTTAAAGCTTGATATGAATGATTTGAATATTAAAAGCAAAATAAACAAAATGATTATTATTTATTCATATACTTAGTTCCTTAGCTCAATCTGTATATAACACCTTATTATTACATTGTGGAAAAATTTACTTTTTTAATATAGTCATATCATAATATTTTAAAATATACAATTACAGTTTTCTTCATAATTATAGTTTATGTATAAGAAATTATTGACATATTCAGAGCAAACTTGCTAAATGGAGGATATTCTGAATCCCAATATTTCTTTGTGTAGAAATGTTTATATATTTGAGCCCAAATAATTTGTATATACAGTATTTTTGCCTCCTTTCACAGTATCTTCCTCTGATAGATATTTTTACACAATAAAACTTGTCAAATAAATTGCCTCTATGATTCTTTTGAATGTTTTATAAGATTTAGATTTATGTGAAATCATAGGCTTTTTTAATTTCATTTCCTTCTTTTACAGAATATGAATTTATCTAATTAAAAATAGGCACTTCATCAAAATATTCTTCCCAGAAGTCAAGATATTCCAACATGCAATTATGGAGTTTTAAAATTAAATTTTGTACACATTTGAATGTTCATCACTTAATTTGTCCAGTTCCTCCCTTGCTTTTGTAGAAATAATTTTTAATATATTCCTGTTTGCAAGTTTTGTTTTTAATAATGGTAATTTTCTAAAAGCATCAAAAGCTAAGGTTCTTTGGCTCTACATTTGTTGAATACTTTGAGAGAAATGATAGCCTAAAGAGTTTAAATATACTGGGAAATGTTCCCAATTTAATGTTGAATGGAAATTTAAAAAAAAAATCAAAAAGATAAAACTAAGTAAAAAGCTATAACAAAAAAATTATGTAAAATATTCATTTTCCAGTAGTTCTAAGCCATATGGCTTTTTCATCTGCAGTATGCCTGAAATTGGAGCTCATCTTCTCATCAATGACTCATGGTTGGCCATCAGGAATTGTGCTGGCCACAAAAAGATTATGTAGATTTGAACAGAGCGGGTGCATATTTTGTCACTATATGAGTTATGTGCATTGTTGGTACCACATGGGTTGAGTTTAACTGCTGTTTAAAATGGTTTTAAAATAATATACTATCGTTCAGCATTGAAAGTGCAACAGCCCAGAAGATGACATTGTATTGGACACAAGCATGGATGTGTCAAAGATGACTCAAGACAGATAGACTCTGAAGGTGCAGGAGTTTTTGAATATCTTATCAATTTTATTTTCCATCTCTTTTTTTTATGTAAAGAATGATACCATGATAAAAACCTCTACCCATGTAATTTAAGAAGGTCATTTAAATGGTACCTGGGTAGTTCAGTCAGTTAAGTATCTGGCTCTTGATTTCGGCTCAGGTCATGATCTCAGGGTCCTAGGACTGGGCCTCTGTTGGGCTCCACACTAAGCGAGGAGTCTGCTGGAGATTCTCTCTCTCCCGCTCCCTCTGATCCTTCCCCTGCTCTTTCTCACCCCCTCTCTCAAATAAATAAATCAATCTTTAAAAAAGAGGGTCCACAATGTCCACAATAGCCAAACTGGAAAGAGTCAAGATGTCCATCAACAGATAAATGGATAAAGAAGATGTGGTGTATACACACACACACACACACACACACACACACACACACACACACACTGGAATATTATGCAGCCATCAAAAGGAATGAAATCTTGCCATTTGCAATGACGTGGATGGAACTGGAGGGTATTATGCTGAGCAAAATAAGTCAATCAGAGAAAGACATGTATCTTATGACCTCACTGATATGAGGAATTCTTAATCTCAGGAAACAAACTGAGGGTTGCTGGAGTAGTGGGGGGTGGGAGGGATGGGGTGGCTGGGTGATAGACACTGGGAAGGGTATGTGCTATGGTGAGCACTGTGAACTGTGTAAGACTGTTGAATCACAGACCTGTACCTCTGAAACAAATAATACATTATATGTTAAAAAAAAAAGAAGAAGAAGAAGAAGATAGCAGAAGGGGAAGAATGAAGGGAGGGGAATCGGAGGGGGAGATGAACCATGAGAGACTATGGACTCTGAGAAACAAACTGAGCGTTCTACAGGGCAGGGGTGTGGGGGGATGGGTTAGCTTGGTGATCAGTATTAAGGAGGGCACACACTGCATGGAGTACTGGGTGTTATACGCAAACAATGAATCATGGAACACTACATCAAAAACTAATGATGTAATGTATGGTGATTAACATAATAAAAAATAAAAAGAAGTTGAACAGTATCATGGGCCAGAAGGTTGACCAATAGGAACTCATACATTGTTGGTGAGTGTGTAAATTGCTTCAGCCACTTTGAAAAATATTTTGGGGATTTCTAATAAAGATGAAAAAGCATGTATCTTAAAAAAAAAGAAAAAGAAAAAATATGAAAATAAAAAAGAGGGTCAGGTAGACATGCAAAATGAAAGTTCTTAGCAATAAGAAAACAATGTATATTGACACATTTTGGTAGCATTTCTTTTCTTTCTTAAGAAATAGTGGTAGGTCTTATAATTGTTGATATTTTATATTAACATAAATATATGCATCTAAAAAAAGACCAGAAGAAAATATCTTAAAATGTTAGCAGTCACTATCTCTGGCCTGTGGAATTAAAAATAATTATAATTTTCTAAATTTGCTATTTGTAGTTTCTAAATAAAGAATATATATGCATAATTACTTATATAATGAAAATAGTAATTAAAAATTGGCAGTATTTGTAATAACAAGATTAAGTACTTAGTTGATGAAGAAGATACAATAAAACTTATATAATTATATATGACTCTATCTGTAAAAATACCTCCAGAATTAATATAAATGAAACAGAGAAACAAACACCAAAATGTTAACAGTAAGTTTAAAATGATAGTCAATGACAGTGATAGGATTATGGATCCCAGCCTAATTGTTTTTTGTCCATTTTCAATAATAAATACCTAGTACACATATATGCATGCATTTTTATCATATCAATCAACAAAAACACACAATAACAAAACCTAAACACAAGAACCAACATTAAAAATGATTTGCTTGTACGTCTTTGGATAGTTGTCATCTGCCATCCATGGAGAACTCATTCTGTAACTCTCATTGAGCCAAGTTAATTACCCATAGTTTTTATTTCCTATCCACAATGACACTTAGGCATGTATATAATCATCCTCACTTTAAGGAATGGGAAACTGAGGCTTCAGGAGGTCCAGGGGCATACCAATGCATAAAGTAAGTAAGTCATGGAGTCAGAAGGCAGGGCCATTCTGATGTAGATAACTTCACTGTTCAAGACCATGCAAGACCCACAGGTTCTTCTCACACCACCAGGACCAATAGCAATCACAAAAGGCAGATGTGATGAATGAACTGCAAATGTGACCGTTTCTACTTTACAAAATTAGAAACTGGAATGGAGACCAAGCAGCCTATTGAAGATGACAGAGCTATTCAGTGAGAACATTTGGTCTAGAACCTGCCTAAGCTAGGTAAAGATCTGTGAGTAATGGAAATTGAAATGGAGGTCCCCAAATCATGTTTCAAATAGTCCTGGGGCCTGCCTGGCAGTTGAAGATCACTTTGCTAAAATTTATGTTGCATCGCTGGGTTCAATTTCAAAAATCCATTCATAGAATAGGTTCAGACAATGGATCTTTTATAACAGCCTTGCAGTCAAGATGTGGACTGAATTGATTTCTCTTTCTTTTGGCAGATGAAGGTGGAAAATAATTGTAGTAATAACTTATATAGTGATTTCCAAACTCAACTCACTGGGAAAAACACATTAAATAGCGCAATGCTATTTGAATATGGCATTCTATTAGGCACTGAGTTGCAGGAAGTGCTACAAAAGTAGAAGTCACATTGGATTTAACTTGATGAGTAGTTTGTCTTCAAATATATGACACTGAGGCTGACCAGTGATCCGTTAGGCTAATATTCTGCTTCTTGCAGCAGTTCCAAGACACAGTTGGAGTAAGCATGGTTAATACCCTTTGAAATAAGTCTCCAAAGATCTATAGATATCCTCCAGAGCACCCAACGGATATTTTTAGATACAAATGTAAAAATTAACTTATATTCTTTGTAGAAATTTGGACAATAAACAGAAATTAGAAAATAAAAAAGAAATTAGAAAATAAAGAATCAGGGGAAGAGCAAGATGGCAGAGGAGTAGGAGACCTAAATTTCATCTTGTCCCAGGAATTCAGCTAGATAGGGATCAAACCATTCTGAACACCTACAAACTCAACAGGAGATCGAAGAAAAGAATAGCAGCAACTCTCTGAACAGAAAAGCGACCACTTTCTGGAAGGTAGGACGTGCAGAGAAGTGAATCCAAGGTGATATTCGGGAAGATAGATAGCGGGGGAGGGGGCCTCCATTAGCCACTACTGGCAAGTGATAACAGAGCACAAAATCAGAACTTTGAGAATTCGGCTCCAATGAGGGATGTCGCTCCAGTGGCTAAGGGGTGGGTGGAGCCCTCTCTGGGACAGTGTGGTCTCAGGACCCTTGGGGTCACAGAAAGACAGGGGGTGCCTGAGTGCGGCAGAGCTCCCAGGTATAAGAGTGGGAAAGCCGGCTGCACAGACGGAGCCGAAGAGTGGGCTTTCTGCTGGGATTTCCATAAACCGTGATCCACGGCACAGTCGGGCCACTGCTCACAGCAGGGAACCAAAAAGTGGCAGATCCAGGGAGACACCCCTTCCTCCCCCAGGAGGAACGGCGCGGGAGTGCACCACAGGGATCTTCTGGGTTTGGAGACTCCACACAGTGTTGGGTGCCAGCGATAGAAACAGAGAGGTCACAGCCTGGGTGGGCACGGAGTGCAGCTGGAGACCGGGGAGACGGGAGTGATTGACTGCTTTTCTCTGGGGCCTCACTGAGGAGTGGGGCCCCGAGTTCTCGGCTCCTCCAGGGCAGAGACTGGGATGACGCCATTTTTACTCTCATCCTCCAAAGTTGTAGGGAAAGCTTGCAGGGAACAAGAGCTCCCGAGAGCAAACCCAAGCAGATTACTTAGCTCGGACCGGCAAGGGCGGGGCAACTCCGCCTCCAGTGAAGACATTTGGGAACCATGGCAACAGGCCCCTCCCCCAGAAGATCAGCGAGAACAGACAGCCAAGACCAAGTTTACCGATCAATGAAAACTGCAGAACTCCAGCACTAGAGGAATACTCCCCATAGAATTCATGGCTTTTTTCCCATGATTCCTTAATCTTTCAACGTTAATTTTTTTTAACTTTTTATTTTATTTTATTTTCCCCTTTTTCAGCCAACATCTTATCAATCCTTTTTTTTTTTAATGTTTTTTATTTTTCATTTTTACAATCATATTCTATCCCTTCATAGTAGTCAACCTTATTTTTGGTATATATGTATATATGTTGTTATATATATATATATATATATATATATATATATATATATATATATATGTTGTTCTCTCTTTAAAATTTTGGGATACAGTTTCTTCTAACAGACCAAAATATACCCTAAATCTCTAGTGTATTCCTTTGTTCTAGTCTCCTGCCTGACCACATTCTCTCCTTTTTTTTTTTTTAAATCCTCTTCTTTCTTTTTCAACCAACTTCTTATCTTATCAATTCCTTTTATAATTTTCATCTTTACAATCATATTCCATCCCTTCATCGTATTAAACCTGATTTTTGTATATGTATAATTTTTCTTTCTTTAAAATGTTGGGAGGCACTTTCTTCTAACAGACCAAAATACACCCAAAATCTACTGACTGGCACTGATCTATGCACCAGCCTGATCATATTTGATCATATTCTGTTTTTTTTGTTTGTTTGTTTTTATCATTTTCTTTTTCTTTTCTTTTTCTTTTTTTTCATTCTTTCCCTTTCTTTTCCCCCAGTTTCAGGTCTCTTCTGATTTCTTTAGTGTATATTTTTCTGGGGACGTTATTACCATTTTAGCATTTTGTTCTCTTATTCATCTATTCTCCTCTGGACAAAATGACAAGACGGAAAAAATCAGCTCTAAAAAAAAAAAAAGAAAGAACAAGAGGCAGTACCAACTGCCAGGACCTAAACAATAAGGACATTAGTAAGATGTCGGAACTAGAGTTCAAAATGATGATTTTAAAGATACTAACTGGGCTTGAAAAAAGCATGGAAGACATTAGAGAAGCCCTCTCTAGAGAAAAAAAGAACTAAAATCTAACGAAGTCAAAATCAAAAAGGGGATTAATGAGGTGAAATAAAAAATGGAGGCTATAACTGCTAGGATAAATGATGCAGAAGAGAGAATTAGTGACATAGAAGACCAAATGATGGCAAATACAGAAGCTGAGAAAAAGAGATAAAAAACTACTGGATCACGAGGGCAGAATTCGAGAGATAAGTGATATCATAAGACAAAACAATACTAGAATAATTGGAATCCCAGAAGAAGAAGAAAGAGAGAGAGGGGCAGAAGGTATATTGGAGCAAATTATAGCAGAGAACTTCCCTAATTTGGGGATGGAAACAGGCATCAAAATACAGGGGGCACAGAGAAACCCCTCAAAATCAATAAAAATAGGTCAACAACCCAACATCTAATAGTAAAATTTACGAGTCTCAGAGACAAAGAGAAAATCCTGAAAGCAGCTTGGGACAAGAGATCTGTAACCTACAATGATAGAAACATTAGATTGACAACAGACCTATCCACAGAGACCTGGCAGGCCAAAAAAGACTGGCATGATATATTCAGAGCACTAAATGAGAAAAATATGCAACCAAGAATACTATATCCAGCTAGGCTGTCATTGAAAATAGGAGAAATAAAAAGCTTCCAGGACAAACAAAAACTAAAGGAATTTGCAAACACGACACCAGCCCTACAAGAAATATTGAAAGGGGTCCTCTAAGCAAAGAGAGAGCCTAAAATTAACATAGACTACAAAGGAACACAGACAATATACAGTAGCAGTCACCTTACAGGCAATACAATGGCACTAAATACATAACTTGCAATAGTTACCATGAATGTAAATGGGCTAAATTCCCCAATCAAAAGACACAGGCTATCAGATTGGATAAAAAAAAAAAAAAAAAAAACAAGACCCATCGATATGCTGTCTGCAAGAGACTCATTTTAGACCCAAAGACACCCCCAGATTGAAAGTGAGGGGTTGGAAAACCATTTACCATGCTAATGGACACCAAAACAAAGCTGGAGTGGCAATCCTTATATCAGACAAATTAGATTTTAAACCAAAGACTGTAATAAGAGATGAGGAGGGACACTATATCATACTTAAAGTGTTTATACAACAAGAAGATCTAACAATTGTAAATATATAGGCCCCTAATATGGGAAAAGCCAATTACATAAGCCAGTTAATAAGAAAAGCAAAGAAACACATTGACAACAATACAATAATAGTGGGGGACTTTAACACCCCCCTCACTGAAATGGACAGATCATCGAAGCAAAAGATCAACAAGGAAATAAAGACTTTAAATGACACACTGGACCAAATGGACTTCACAGCTATATTCAGGACATTCCATCCCAAAGCAACAGAATACACATTCTTTTCGAGTGCCCATGGAACATTCTCCAGAATAAATCACATCCTAGGTTACAAATTAGGTCTCACCTGGAACCAAAAGATTGGGGTCATTCCCTGCATATTTTCAGACCACAATGCTTTGAAACTAGAACTCAATCACAAAAGGAAAGTCGGAAAGAACTCACATACATGGAGGCTAAAGAGCATCCTACTGAAGAATGAATGGGCCAACCAGGAATTTAAAGAAGAATTAAAAAAAAATTCATGGAAACAAATGAAAATGAAAACACAACTGTTCAAAATCTTTGGGATGCAGCAAAGGCAGTCCTAAGAGGAAAGTATATAGCAATACAAGCCTTTCTCAAGAAACAAGAAAGGTCTCAAAAACACAACCTAACCCTACACCTAAAGGAGCTAGAGAAAGAACAGCAAATAAAGCCTAAACCCAGCAGGAGACGAGGAATAATAAAGATCAGAGCAGAAATCATTGAATAGAAATCAAAAGAACAGTAGAACAGATCAACAAAACTAGGAGCTGGTTATTTGAAATAATTAACAAGATTGATAAACCCCTGGCCAGACTTATCAAAAAGAAAAGAGAAATGACCCAAATCAACAAAATCATGAATGGAAGAGGAGAGATCACAACCAACACCAAAGAAATACAAACAATTATAAGAACATATGATGAGCAACTCTATGCCAGCAAATTAGATAACCTGGAAGAAATGGAGGCATTCCTAGAGATGTATCTACCAAAACTGAACCAGGAAGAAATAGAAAACCTGAACAGACCTATAACCACTAAGGAAATTGAAGCAGTCATCAAAAATCTCCCAAAAAACAAAAGCCCAGGGCCAGATGGCTTCCCAGGGGAATTCTACCAAACATTTCAAGAAGAATTAATCCTTATTCTTCTGAAACTGTTCCAAAAAATAGAAATGGAAGGAAAACTTCCAAACTCATTTTATGAGGCCAGCATTACCTTGATCCCAAAACCAGACAAAGACCCCATCAAAAAGGAGAATTACAGACCAATGTCCTTGATGAACATGGATGCAAAAATTCTCACCAAAATACTAGCCAATAGGATCCAACAGTACATTAAAAGGATTATTCACCAGGACCAAGTGGGATTTATCCTTGGGCTGCAAGGTCAGTTCAACACCCGCAAATCAATCAATGTGATACAATACATTAACAAAAGAAAGAACAAGAACCATATGATACTTTCAATAGAGGCAGAAAAAGCATTGACAAAGTACAGCATCCTTTCTTGATCAAAACTCTTCAGAGTATAAGGATAGATGGTACATACCTCAATATCATAAAAGCCATCTGTGAAAAACCCACAGTGAATATCATTCTCAATGCAGAAAAACTGAGAGCTTTCCCCCTAAGGTCAGCAACACGGCAGGGATGTCCACTATCACCGCTGCTATTCAACATAGTATTAGAAGTCCTAGCCACAGCAATCAGACAACAAAAAGAAATAAAAGGCATCTATATCAGCAATGAAGAAGTCAAACTCTCACTCTTTGCAGATGATATGATACTTTATGTGGAAAACCCCAAAGACTCCACCCCCAAACTGCTACAACTCATACAGGAATTCAGTAAAGTGGCAGGATATAAAATCAATGCACAGAAATCAGTAGTATTCCTATACACCAACAACAAGACAGAAGAAAGAGAAATTAAGGAGTTGATCCCACTTACAATTGCACCCAAAACCATAAGATACCTAGGAATAAATCTAACCAAAGAGGCAAAGAATCTGTACAAAGAAAACTGTAGAATACTCATGAAAGAAATTGAGGAAGACACAAAGAAATGGAAAAACGTTCCATGCTCATGGATTAGAAGAACAAATAGTGTGAAGATGTCAATTTTACCTAGAGCCATCTACACATTCAATGCAATCCCTATCAAAATACCATCCACTTTTTTCAAAGAAATGGAACAAATAATCCTAAAATTTGTATGGAACCAGAAAGGACCCCCAATAGCCAGAGGAATGTTGAAAAAGAAAAGCAAAGCTGGTGGCATCCCAATTCCAGACTTCAATCTCTTTACAAACCTGTCATCATCAAGACAGTATGGTACTGGCACAAAAACAGTCACATAGATCAATGGAACAGAATAGAGAGCCCAGAAATGGACCCTCAACTCTATGGTCAACTCATCTTCAACAAAGCAGGAAAGAATGTCCAATGGAACAAAGACAGTCTCTTCAACAAATGGTGTTGGGAAAATTGGACAGCCACATGCAGAAGAATGAAACCGGCCCATTTCTTTACAGCACACACAAAAATAGACTCAAAATGGTTGAAAGACCTAAATGTGAGACAGGAGTCCATTAAAATCCTAAAGGAGAACACAGGCAGCAACCTCTTTGACCTCAGCCACAGCAACTTCTTCCTAGAAGCATCGCCAGAGGCAAGGGAAGCAATGGCAAAAATGAACTATTGGGTCTTCATCAAGATAAAAAGCTTTTGCACAGCAAAGGAAACAGTCAACAAAACCAAAAGACAACTGACAGAATGGGAGATGATATTTGCAAATGCCATATCAGATAAAGGGCTAGTATCCAAAATCTATAAAGAACTTCTTAAACTCAACACCCAAAGAACAAATGATCCAATCAAGAAATGGGCAGAAGACATGAACAGACATTTTTCCAAAGAAGACATCCAAATGGCCAACAGACACAAAAAATGCTCAATATTGCTCAGCATCAGGGAAATCCAAATCAAAACCTCAATGAGATACCACCTCACACCAGTCAGAATGGCTAAAATTAACAAGTCAGGAAAGGACAGATGTTGGGAGGGATGCAGAGAAAGGGGAACCCTCCTACACTGTTGGTGCGAATGCAAGCTGGTGTAGCCACTCTGGAAAACTGTATGGAGGTTCCTCAAAAAGTTGAAAATAGAGCTACCATATGATCCAGCCATTGCACTTCTAGGTATTTATCCCAAAGATACAAATGTAGGGATCTAAAGGGGTATGTGCACCCCGATGTTCATAGCAGCAATGTCCACAATAGCCGAACTATGGAAAGAGCCAAGATGTCCATCGACAGATGAATGGATAAAGAAGATTTGGTATGTATATGCAATGGAATATTATGTAGCCATCAAAAGGAATGAAATCTTGCCATTTGCAATGATGTGGATAGAACTGGAGGATATTATGCTGAACGAAATAAGTCAATCAGAGAAAGACATGTATCATATGACCTCACTGATATGAGGAATTCTTTTTAAAGATTTTATTTATTTATTTGACAGAGAGAGAGAGAGTGAGAGCAGGAACACAAGCAGGGGGAGTGGGAGAGGGAGAAGCAGGCTTCCTGCTGAGCAGGGAGCCCGATGTGGGACTCGATCCCAGGACCCTGGGATAATGACCTGAGCCAAAGGCAGAAGCTTAATGACTGAGCCACCCAGGCACCCAGATATGAGGAATTCTTAATCTCAGGAAACAAACTGAGGGTTGCTGGAGTGGTGGGTGGTGGGAGGGATGGGGTGGCTGTTTGATAGACACTAGGGAGGGTATGTGCCTAGGTGAGTACTGTGAATTGTGTAATACTGTTGAATCACAGACCTGTACCTCTGAAACAATTAATACATTATATGTTAAAAAAAAAAAAAGAAGAAGAAGAAAATAGCAGGAAGGAAAGAATGAAGGGGGGGAAATCAGAGGGGGAGAGGAACCATGAGAGATTATGGACTCTGAGAAACAAACTGAGCATTCTAGAGGGGAGGGGTGTGGGAAGATGGATTAACCTGGTCATGGGTATTAAAGAGGGCACATACTGCATGGAGCACTGGGTGTTATACACAAACAATGAATCATGGAACGCTACATCAAAAACTAATGATGTAATGTATGGTGATTAACATAACATAATAAAATAAAATTAGAAAACGGAAATAATCACTCATAATCTTACCACTGTTATATATATATATATATATATAATGTATAATCTTTTATGTATAATAATCTTTTATATATATCATGTGGGTCTATTATAAATTATTGTATGTAATTTCAGCCTAGACCACAGGAGGCAGTGTTGCAGCATGCAAAGACCATAGTGGAGTGAGTGTATCTGGTTCAAAATCCAGATTCAGTTTCTCATTATTTCTTTTATCTCTCTGGCCCTCGGTTTCATCTGTGATATGGTTATGATGTAGCTAGTTTATAGGAAATAATAAATATATTTAGTGCCTGGTCCATTTGGCCTACTATCTAGCTACATAGTGGGCATTTGTCATGGTAATCGCTAAAAAAAAAAAAAAAATGCATGGGTTTTGCTTTCTTTTACTTCTTCTAAAACCAAACCAATTTGCTTATTCTTCAAGCATTAGTTTTTGTTTTAATATGGGGACTGGGACAAATTTGCATACATAAAGTCATAATTTTCATACTCTTTAAACGTACTCCTTTAAATGGCCATACACTTAAAACATGTGCAACCAATATTATTCCTATTGTCACTGATTTTCAAGTTGACAATTTGCCATTCATTCATTCCTCTAGTTTGTTGTTAGTAGTAGTCTAGTCACCAACTTGATTAAAAACAATCCTATTAGAGCAATTCAGGACATAATAATTTTGGGTCCCTGGAAAAAATGGAAGGTGTCAGTAATAAGTGAAATGGTCTTCAGCTGGTACAAAAGAAAATTTAAAAAAAAATGTTTTACACCAGAAGTCTTCAAATACTGAAACATAGCCTAACACTGAATGTCAATACTGAATGCTCTTTTGATACGACTACAGTGTCCTTGAACTATTAACCACAAAGCCACCCTAATCACATACTGCAGGGTCAATAAGTGACTATTATTAATGGTCATCGGGGGACTGAATTGTAAAATCCTTAGATCTTATGGTTACAGATAACGGATCTTAAAAAGCCATCTTTAATAACCTCTCATCCAGTGTAGGATGGATTTCTTGTACTGATCCATTTTGAAGTGATGGATTTCTTGTGCTGAATCCATGGTAAATATTTATTTATGCATTCATTCATTCATCCACCCATCCTTCCAAGGAATATTTGTTGAGTGCCTCCTATTTTCCAGGTACTGTTCCTGATTATAATGACATACCACCAAACTAGACAAAAACCTCTTTGGCCATAGAGCTTACATCCAGTTCAGGGAAGATAGGTAGAGTGTGTAAAGGTACTAAGAACTAATCTCAGAGAGTGATAAAATACCAATAAAGAAATAAAGCAGGTGGAGGGGTTGGAAAATCATAAGAAAGATTTCAGTTTGTGAGAGGGAGATATTTCAGTCAAAATAGTAGGGACCCTGTGAGTTTTATTTTTAACATCACCTGAAATATCTTGAGGAATACTAGCTCAAGAACAAAGTATTTATCAGAATTTATAAGTCTTACATTAAAGCAGAATAAAAGACTCCTTAGGGATAGCAAGCAAACATTCCATAAAAAAATAAAAATTTCCATTTATAAGGAAGGACATAATCTCTCTGTGGGCAAGCCATATGCCTGACTGCTTCAATTCTTAGGGCTTAAGACAGTACCCAGTATACAGAATTGTCAATAAAAAATGTACTGACTAATTGATTGCCTTGATTCAGAGTAACTGATTCACTTAATAGGAAAATATAATAGGGAATACCTCCAAAAAGTTGTGTGATCTACTACTTAATTTTTAGCAACTTGGCTTTAGTGCTAAATCATACAGACTTTAGACCTGCCCAGGATCACAATTTTTCCCCCTTTGTTAGCATTCAATATTCACTATAAATTTCAAAAATATATATTTCTGATCACTGAAGCAAAACAGATACAGCTTCCTCTTGAATTTGATGCTTAAAAACAAAACACCTATGTCCAAATTAGTAATTACTTAACATGTGAAAATAAAGCTGACCCCACTAGTCAGACACGTAAGAATCAAACCTAAATTTGAATGGAGAAACTCCTGGGCTCCTAACCTAGATGTATTTCTTGTAAAATTAGGACAAACCAAAAAGGTCTAAGACAGGTATGTCAGAAAAACCAGGGCCTTTATTATGTGGTTAAATTTGTGGATACACTTGATGTTCATCTTGGATGTAGGTAAAACACTCCCAATATTACAGAGTTAATCAGTTTGTTTGTTTGTTTGTTTTAATATAAGGACAGTCTGATTCATGCTTCTCTAAAAACAGTGAGGCAGTTGTCATCATTATAAATTGAGGGGAATCAAGAAGCAAGATGGAGCCTAGAAGAATGAATTTTAAAGTTTCTAACCTTAGAAGATTACAAATGATTTATTACCCTAATTTATGCTCTATAGAATGTAGCACACTAGCCTGAGTCCTAGAAATTCCAGGTGCTTACCAGTTGCTGTGTGTGTGTGTGTTTAATCAAAAAATTAAAAGCATGAGCGCAACCTCCTCATTTTTGAAGTGGGGGTAATAAGACCACGTACCTCATAGACTGTTATGAAGATTCTACAGTGTTTAGCACAGTGCCTAGAACACGGAAGCGCCGAGTGATAGCTAATATTGTTGAATGCTTCCTTCCTATCAAGATGATGCTATTGACCTCCGTGGGGAGGAATCAGACAGCGGCTGCTTTTCTGGTGAGTGTTTCAAGTGTTTCGTGCATGGTGGATGAAGCATCCATCCCTCAGGGCCAATCACACACATGTGTGCGATGACTGGCCTGGAGACTGTGGCTAGGAGCGGAGAAAAGCTAACTGATCCCTGTGGGCATTGAACTTGGGCACTGAACTTGTGACCCGGGCTTCATTACTCACCACCCTCTATCCACTCGGCTGAATGGTTGTGTTAATGGAAACCAGAGCTTTTCCAAGCCTGCTGAAAGAGAGGAGCCTAGAACTCAGTGCAAACCACTGGCAGGAGAATTTCTCCCAGGAGGAGAGCAAACGGGAGAGGAGAAGATGAGGTCTGCTGGTGGGAGAAACAGTGGAAGTTCTGGGGCCTTGCTAACAACAAGTTGGACCGGCAGCATCAGGGTCACAAAGGGCTTTTTGGAAATGCAGAACCTCGGGCCCAATGCCAGTTCTACAGATCCAGGAGCATCCTTACAAATCCCCAGAAGATTCATGTGCACACTCCACTTGGGGTGCCACTGCGCTAGAACGGAGGTTCTGACTTTGCCGCACATTGGAATGGATGGTGACTAAGATAACATAATAAAAAAAAATAAAGTTATGAATTTGTAAAAAAAAAGAAAGAAAGAAAGAAAGAAAATTAAAAACAAAACAAAACACAACACAAACCCAGGTGTTCAGGCCCTCTCCAGACCACTCCCGACAGACCATCTAGAAGTGGCATCTGAGCACCTGTAATTTTTGCAACTCACTCGGTAATTCTAAGGTTCCCAGGTTTTGACACCCATTGTTCCAGGTTGTAGCTGTGAGAATGGCTTGCCTGCTGTCAAGGTTGAGTTTGTGTTGGTCAGGAGAAGCAGGCTGTCCTGGGGAAGGCTTGGGTTACTGGGAATGAAAGACATGGCAGTACCAGGGGAAAGGTGTTTGCAGACTGGAGCCAGGCAGACTCAAGATGAAGCCCAGAACCACCAATTAGTATCTGGAGGGCCTTGCGGAAATTAGTTAATTTCTCTTGCTTTTGGTTTTCTCATAGGTAAAAGGAGGATAAGAATACCGAGCTTGGAGTATTATGATCAAAATAAAAGGCAATGTTGTTGGCTTGCTGTATGGAAGGAGATCAATAAACAAAAATCATTCACTACATAAAAATAATATTTATTCACTAAATAAAAATTACTAATAACAACATATTTTATTACTCCAGATGAAAAGGTATCCAATGACCAAACTCCCTGCATTTAATGATGTTCTGGGAGCTGTGAATGTGTGAAATGATTTTAACAAGCCTTACACATCCAGAATTCCATTTATGAGCACAAGGAAGGACACAAAGTCCAACACTGTGGATGAGATGAAAGCCATATAAAAGCTGGCCATCAATTTTAAATGATTCTATATAATGTAATCACTGTTTAATGTACATATTACATAGTGTATAGTTACTTTCATTTGAGATAACTCTATGGAAAGAAAGCATATCCTAGGTCCCAGATATTACCAGGAGTGCCAGGAGAGGGGAACGTGGCCAAAGTGGCTGCGGTTCATGAAACTAATTATGCAGGGCAACTCTCCTTGTGGAACTGCGGGACTCCAGTATTACAGAAGTATCCAGATAGTAATGAACAACAAAGGGGACACTCCCTGTGATCTTACAAACTGAAACTCATCATGGTCCTGGAGGAAGAGAAAACACAGCCACACCTGTGTTTTTCATACATCATGAGTGTCTATTCATACATCAAGCACTAACCTGTTTTAAAATAGAAAACTACTAAAAAGCTTCTCTGACTTTGTCTCCATTTTTTTTTTTTTTGAAAACACAAGGTGTTCCCAACTTTTGTGCTAGATGTTAGGGCTAAGCAAGTGAGCTAAGCACTATTCTTGCCCTCAAGGAGTTGATAGTCTAGGAGAGAAACCAGATATGTCAAAGCAATTTCAAAAACACAGTAGTATTTTGAATATTTAATAAATCATGCCCATCAGGGTTCCAGTATCAAAGTACAGGGACCAGTTTCCAGATGGGTCATGGCTGGATCAGAGAAGACTGGGGGTTCCTGGGGAAGTGACAGGATAGACACAAAGTTATGGGGACTATTTGGATAGCTTTGGTATTTTGCTAATTGCAAAGAAAATATTTTGTTATTTTGATATTTCTACCATTTTATTATTTCAGAAATACTGATTCATCCTAGATTTGAATAGAAGTTATGTACAGGTACTGGGCTAGCCCATAGGAACTACCAATAATAGCTGTGGACTACCCAGAGCTTCATAGCAAAAATTAAGATTGCCAAGACAGAGTAGGTTTCCTGTAGTTTCCTGAGTTTATTTCACTTGGTAGGCTGAACAAGTGACACTTGCAGTATTTAAGCCTGCTTCGCTGCTTGGCTTACAACAGCCCAAGATTCACAAATCCCACCCCAGACTCCAAAGGCACAGCCATCAGGATCATTCTAGCTCGACACTCATGTGGGTGGGCCAGCAGATCCTATGGGCAGATTGCTCAACCCTCTGCTCTTGAGCTGATGAATCTTGCAACCTCTTTTACTTAACTTCCCAATAGCGTCACACTCGCACACTCCACTGTGGTGGATCCCGAGGCTCACTTTCACTTAATAAAAAGGCCTGGCTCCCTGTCAAAAATATTCAGAGAAAATGCCCTCCAGCAGAAACTAGAACAAGCAAGCAGGTGGCAGCTGAATCCGATCTCCCCAGACAGTGCCAATCCAAGATTCTGGTAGGACTGGGTCCTCCAGATCATTGGGAGAAAGTAAAAAAGAATCACTCCTGCCTGGACCAAGCAAACCCTGCACAGCCAGCAGAGGACCATTAAGGAAGGCTCTAGCAATATCCTGAGAATAGTTTTCATGGTGAACGGGAAGTAGGTTACCCGGAAGGAGCTGTAGGCATCTAATTGGAAGCTTGGGTTTGAGCCCCAGCACTGCACACATCTGCCTGGGAAAATCATTTAATATCCTATAAGCTTCTGTTTACTTGTCTGTAAATAAAAATTAATAATAATAATAATAATAAATAAAAATAATGGTAATGTGATATTGTCTATCTTACCAGAAACCATATTGACTCTTGAGTATCACTTTTAGGTCTGAATTGCAGGCTCTCCGCCTAAGACCTAAGACCTAAGTTACTTCAAGAAAATTATTCCTTCAGAGCCTCAGCTTTCTCACCTCTGAAATTGGAAGGCAAGGTTTTAAAATTTTATTTGATCATAATCTGCATGTGCCAATGCCCTGGGGCTGCTCATGCCACTGCAAAAAAGCAAAACCAAAATGGTACTTGCCCTTAAGGAGCGTACATACAATCTGGAAGGAGACACACTTTAACTACATGCAGGAATAAATAGAAAACTCCAACTGTGATACATTGAGGAGAGGTGCTTGATGCTATGAATATATATGCTGGAGAGATGTGAACCTCTCAGAGATTGCTGGCTGTGAATACCCTTTTGCATGCATGCCATATACCAACCATCACAGACAATTCCAATGATGAATGAAGGAAGAGTAAGTCCAGGTTGCTATATCACTTTTATTTCAATCATATGGCCATAGCTTAATTTTTTTAAAGATTTTATTTATTTATTTGAGAGAGAGAGAGTGAGATAGAGAGAGTATGAGAGGGGGGAGGGTCAGAGGGAGAAGAAGACTTCCCACTGAGCAGGGACCCTGACAAGGGACTCGATCCCGGGACTCCAGGATCATGATCCAAGCTGAAGGCAGTCTCCCAACCGACTGAAACACCCAGGCGCCCTTGGCCATAGCTTATTAAACACCTGATTCTCTACACCCATCAATTCTGAACCTCAGAACCTACTATTATTCCCATTTTAGAAGTATACTAACGCTTATAGTAATGAGCTAGACATTAGCCCCAATCACTCAGCTAGTTTACTGAAAAGCTGGGATCCAAACATAAGTGTATCTGATTCCAAAGCCCTTTGTTTGGCCACCAATAATTTGTTTTGCTCTTATTGAGTGTCTACACTTAGAATCTCCACTTAACGTGATTTGTTTAAGCTTTGAAACATCTCTGTCTTAAAAGCCTGGAAACCACACTGCTTTGAATCTTCACATCTCAGATGATTCAGCCTCAAAAAAGAGGAAAGGACAAAGATATCGTTTTTGTGTGAGAGTGAAGGTGTAAGCTGCCTGCAGACAAATGCCATAGGGACGCCTGGGAGGAGTTACATGCTAGCATGAGGGAAGTGACTGGGTTCCGTACTCAAAGACCTAGGTCTTTAACCTGAGCTTAATGGAAGTAGAACCATAAAAGAAAGATGCTTTTTGCTTTCTTGCTTAAAAGGTCCCATCTGGCTTCCATACTTGGTCAGCAACAACCCTGCAGCCAGTTTGTGAAAATGCCACAAAAGAAAGCAAAAGCTCATTTTTCCTATTCTTATCTAATTGGTCCCAGGAGAATCCACATTTGCCAAGTTTCTTCAATTAGCTGGCTTTTCCTTGAGGTTGACCTACAGGATGACTCTAGCTTTATAGGGATGATAGTCTTTTAAATACCTCCATGTGCAATGAAAACAAAACAGTAGTATCTCTTTTTGAGAAGAAATCATTCACCTTAATCTTTCCATGGTAAATTATTTTTCATCAGTCTATCTTTTCTACATCGTGCTCAATAAAATACTTCTCAAATTAGTAATTTAAAATGCTCTTTTTTGCAAAATCTCTGGGTGCCATCACTTACTCAAGGGATGGGGGTTTGGGGAATAAATAAGCATTGAATTAATTTCAATTAATTTATTTCAAGTTTAAAGGGCATATTTCCTTCCAAAGATGCTTTCCTTTTATCTTCAAACCAGTTTTGTCTAACTAGGTAGGAGAAGGGAGTGTGGGAGAAACACTTAGCATTTTTACCCTCTTTTTCCTTTCTATCTGTTCTTTGAGGATTTGTTCTCTTCAACTGATTTGAAAGCTCCTTGAGGATCCATATATTATCCTGTTTTATAGCCCCATAATCTTCCCCACATTGCTGGAGAATTACAGGTACTCAATAAATACATTTTTAGTGATTAATTAAATATATTTCATTTTTATCATTAGAAGAAAATTGCTAGTTTAAAAGCTGATTTCAGCATCTCCTTGTTCCAGAGCAGTAGCAGAAGAGAGCTTATTTATCTGTTTAAGAAAATAGCTCAGTGAGTTGGTTATGGGAAGGTCTAGATAAAGGGAGTTAACCTCTAGGGTTTAATAACAAGAAAAGGCACCTTCTTTTTTTCAGGTGAGGTGGTTTTTCTGTGGTAGAGAGATTTTGTTTGTTATTTTTAGTTGTTTAATAACTGCAGGTGAAATCAAAATCTGTTTTTTGTTTGTTTGTTTTTTCCCCTGGGACCCAGGGCCATGTAAAAAAGATCAGATATGGGGAGGGGCTTGATTTGAAGATGAGATGTTTTCAGGGGACACTGGGGCTTCTGAAGGGACAGCCCAGTTAGAGACCCAAAGCTGGAGAACAGCTGATGATTATGGGGAGAGTGACATCCAGGCTTCAGTGCTTCATTGTGTCTTTCTGATGCTATGAACACTCTACATGGTCACCAAAGTTTTAGTAAAAGTCAGTGCTATGCAATAAACAGTTTTGTTTATATTGTGTTGTGTGGAACTCTTAGCAAGCAGTGATCACAGAGGAGGCAGCTGGGCCATTTAGAATCTTGAAAGTTATTAAGAGTAGATCTTAAATGTTCTCACAACAAAAAAGAAAGTAATTATGTGATTTGGTGGAGGTGGTAGCTAATGTAATGATGGTAATCATTTTGCAATACATAAGTGTATCAAGTCAACACTTTGTATACTTTGTAACTTTGTAATTCACACACTGTTATATGTCAATTACATCTCAATAAATCTGGGGGAACAAGAAGTTTTAAAAAGAGAGTGGGAGGTTAAAGATATCAATGAGGTCTTGAAACCCAGCCCAATTGATAAGGGCCGGGAATGTTACATTTTCTACAAGCAAATGCTCAATAGATGTTTAAGCTATACACTCAGATATTGAGTGAAGGATAATGCTAGAAGTCAGAAAGCCATGGGGCAAAATTTAAATATGCATTACTTTTTGGTGACAAATAAGTAATGTGGATATACAGGGATTGGGAGGTAAGGAGGTTAGAGGGTGTGTAGTAAGAGTGAATGATGGAATGAATCCCTGAATCCAACAGATGTCAGCAGAGAGTGGAAAAACCACACCAACTCATCAAATACAGTGACTGTGACTCTATTCCTCTCTCCCAGCTCATTGTCGGCACCACAACCAAGTGGGAACAGGTTCTGTGTAATTTGTGAGTAGAACTGTTTTAATACAGTGAATCCAAAAATCATCCCCTAGTTCAGTTCCAATGAGGTTATAATTGTCATCTCCCTTCACCTATCAGAACCTTAATATCCTCAAAAAGAAATTGGAAATAATCAATTCCACCCCATAGGATTATTCCTGAGGGTTAGATGGTGGTCAAGGGCCCTTAGCACAGCCAGGTAATGTAGTATATAGTCAAAAAATAAATGTTAGCTATTTTTACAGTAGCTAAAATACAAAAATAACAGCTAACCATGTGTGGAGCATTCTAGGTGTATGCTCTGTGTAGAGCATTCTAGGCAGTTAGTTTGCTTTTTGGTAAGTGTTGGAGCTTGAATCCATATGTGAATAATGGCACTAACTTGTCAAATCATGATCTGAGGTTTTTTGTTATCTGCCCCCCATCTCTGACAACCACCTGTCTGTTTTGTGTAGCTATGGGCTTTATATATATATGTGTGTGTGTGTGTGTATACATATATATATATATGTGATATATATATGATAAGAGATCATATAGTATTTGTTTTTCTCTGTCTGACTTATTCACTTAGCATAATTCCCTCAAATTCCATCCATGTTGTGGCAAGTGGTAAAATTACATTATTTTTTATCTAAATGATATTCCATGATGTACTGGGTGACAGGCATTAAGTAGGGCACATGATGTGATAAGCACTCAGTGTTGTATGCAACTGATGAATTATGGAACTCTACATCTGAAACTAATGGTGTACTATATGTTGGCTATTTGAATTTAAATAAAAAATTCCATTATGTATATATACCACACCTTTATCCATTCATTCATGGATGGATGCTTAGGCTGTTTCTATATCTTGACTATTGTAAATAATGCTGCAATGAACATGGAGAGTCATATATATTTTTCAATTGGTGTTTTTATTTTCTTTGGATAAATATCAAGAATTGGAATCGCTGGATCTTATTTTCAATTTTTTGAGGAACTTCCATACTGTTTTCTTTTTCTTCCTTCCTTTCTTTTTTTTTTTTTTTCCATACTGTTTTCCACAGTGGCTGTAGCAGTTTACATTCCCACCAACAGGGCACAAGGGTTCCCTTTCTTCACATTTGCACCAGCACTTGTTATTTCTAGTCTATTTGATATGAGCCATTTGACAGGTCACATCTCATTGTGGTTTTTGATTTGCGTTTCCTGATGATTAGTGATGTTAAATACCTTTTCACTTACTGTTGACCATCTGTACGTCTTCTTTGGAAAAAATGTCTATTCAGATCTTCTGAGTTATTTTTTTCAGTTGTGAGAGTTTTTATATATTTTGGATAATAACCTCTTGTCAGATATTTCTCCTATTCAGTAGGTTGTCTTTTT
Organism: Neomonachus schauinslandi; assembly: GCF_002201575.2. Classification (NCBI taxonomy): domain Eukaryota; kingdom Metazoa; phylum Chordata; class Mammalia; order Carnivora; family Phocidae; genus Neomonachus; species Neomonachus schauinslandi. The sequence goes on from NC_058405.1 coordinate 87,790,994, forward strand.
TTATTTTGCGGATGGTTTCCTCTGCTGTGCAAAATCTTTTTAGTTTAATGCATTCCCACTTGTTCACTTTTGCTTTTGGTGTTAGATTCGTGAAATCATTGCCAAGACCTATGTCAAAGAGCTTATGACCCATGTTTTCTTCTAGGAGTTTTATGGGTTCAAGTCTTGTGTTCAAGTTCTTAATCCATTTTGAGTTTATTTTTGTGTATGGTGTAAGATAGTGGTCCAGTTTCACTGTTTTGCATGTGGCTGTCCAGTTTTCCCAGCACCATAGTATATGTCTATGAAGACATTAACCTTTCCCTATTGTATATTCTTGGATCCTTTGTCTTAAATTAATTGACCATATATTTTTGGGCTTATTTCTGGGCTCTCTATACTGGTACATTAATCTATGTGTCTGTTTTTATGCCAGAACCATACTGTTTTGATTACTGTAGCTTTGTAATAAAGTTTGAAATCAGGGAGTGTGAAACCTCCAACTTTATTCTTCTTTTCCATATTTGAACGATAGCACTGGCTTGTCAAATCATGTGATTTGAGTTTTTTTTTTTTTTTTTTTTTTTTTTTTTTTACTTATTAGAGACTACACATAAGTAGGTATGCTAACATGGTCACCAACTCAAGAATCCACATTTCCTGTGGTTTTAACTAGGATAAACATATACTTTATCCTCCAAACTGAAACACTTGAAGATGAAAAAAAAAAAAAACACAGACATAGTTAGGCTCAGACACTAGGCATAAACCAAGACAATCCCTGGAAACACTTGTATATGATCAAGCTAGGATTAGCTCCATCTGGGCTTTGGAGCAACAAACAATGGCACTTCCAGAACCCGTCTTTTTAATTCCCTAGAAAGAATGATGCCAAGCTATTGACACCTAGTGAGTGTTCAGTAAATATTGAATATAGAAGTGAAGAAAGGGATAGAAATTAAATTTACACATATCATAACCTGAGGCATAAATAGGATCTATGATGACTTAGAAGCACTCTTTAAGGACATATATATTTCCTCATACAGAACTTAGGGCATAATTTAAAGAGGAAAAGAATAAGAGGATTGCATGAATGGGGGGAAAAAGATTCACTCAAAACATTAGTAAAAGAGATAGAAGCTGTAGTTCAATAGGGTACATATCTCTCTTATTTAATTTGAGCTGTTTGTCAAAGGTACCATTTTTCAGTGAGAAGTCACGGCTTAGAATGATATGATTCAACATTATCTTAACTTCTAAGTTTGATCTCTCAGGAAAAGTACTGTATCAGCCACTTGAGTCCTGTTTATTCAAAATTTCTTCTAATTTGTAGAAAATGTTGAAGTCATTGCCTGTCTGGAGCTTTGTTTTGATTGTGGACAGATAAGCAAACACATGATTGGCCATCTGGGGTGTTAAGATTTCTTCATTTTCATATAAAGTTGACTCTAAAGAATAATTAGGCAAAGGTAAATGTTTTCTAAAGTCTGTTTAGATTACTTCTCAGTAGAAGTAAATGCCTTATTTTTTTGTTGAATTACCACTTTTTTTCAGTATTTTTCTTTTGAAAATAATTTGGGATTCCTTTGGTGGGAATTAATTAAATGAGTAGAATCTGTTTATACCTTATTATAAACATGTTATTTTCAATGTCTCCCCTTAAATATAGCATTAGGTCTATTAAACTTGATGATCTTGGATAGTTTGTACAAATCCAATGATCTCATTATCCCATCTAACTTAAGCATTGTCTTTTTCTGTATTTATTAAATATGCCATCTCACCCCTAAAATTTCCTTTAGCTTTCTTAGCTTTAATCACATCTAGTGAAGATGCTGCAAATATTCACTGGAGGGTGAATTGGCACTGGCTGCTTAACACAATAAGAACATTGTTGTTTCATCTGCTGGGAACATAGGGACACTTGGCAGGAAGGTAACAGAGTCAGTCATGGGATGACCCATTTCCTGAGGCTGGTCTCTTCTCTCTATCAACATGGTGATGATTGCAAATGCATGGGCCCTGACCTGACATGAATCAGGATTAGAATTCTAGCTCCTTCACTTACTAGTTACTTGACATTTGCTCTATCAGCCCTGAATTGCCCGTCATGGGATTTCTAATTGCAAAAGACAAGTAAATAATTACACATGCATACACACATTCCTCCCCCATCCCATTAAACCTGTTCTTGCAAGTGGATAAACCTATTCCTAATTGATGTGCTAAGGTCATTGTTGATAATAATAATAAGAAGAAGAAGAATTAAAAAAGGATGGTTGGCTCAATATTTATTTTGATGTAACACAGTGGTCTGTAGTAAATCTTTTGGAGCTGAAAGTTAATGAGGATTGGTTTTTACCCAATCACTTATAAAGGGAATTGTTTCCTGGAGACAGGAATAGGATATGGACTATTTAGGTTTCTGCATAGCTCCTGTATATTGTATCCATTTTGCAAATATGGCAAATGCAAGACCAGGAGTTCTAGTTTATAGGATGCCCACAGTTTCTCTTCTTTGGCTGCAGATTACTCATGACAAAGTGCAATCAGTAAAAGCTTCCTTGCCCAAGGCCAGAGACAGCCTGGTTTTCCACCTTTCATCTAATGAGATGAGGCCAGGAAAATGTGCTGGAGCTGACCCTGTCTTGCACAGCTATGTTCATTGCTGATTATTTATAGAAGAACAAGCCCCAGGTCAAAGCACAAACTCTGCACTAGCAGAAATTCCCTTTTCTAGCATGGTTAAAAGCAGTCTTCTCTTGGTTGTATTTCATGAAACAACATTTATATTTTACATGTGGTTGTGGGAGGGGAATATTTTATAATGAATCTCAAGGCTGGAGGGATCTTTCAAGGTCATTAAATTTAAACCCCCCCCCCCCCCCATCATGTATCTGCAGCATCAACTGGTCAGGCTGATGGATCATCTATTCCCAGTCCTGCCAAAATAGGAGTCTTTAGAGTGGACATGTGCAGGTTTTTCAAATTTTCCCATGTGACTTGGCTTTAATGTGCTCACTGTCCTGTTGCTTTCCCCCTGGGTGCACATTCATCTTTCTGTACTACTCTTTACATGCGTAACACCTGAATAATCCCCCAGCTAAGAGTTTTCCTTACCAACCCAGAGAAGAAGAGTACTGAAGTCCTTCCCATGAGTGAATTTGGGGGAAAAAAGCATGCTACACGTTTGACTATTACCTACTATAGACTTAATTAAAACTGCTAAATCCCCTAAATGGGAAAGGAACCAGTCTTGGTTCCTTTCACCAAGACTGAACTTAAAATATTGGAAGTTTGGGCCCAAATGTCCTCTCCTTAGATTGGGTCTATTATCCAAACATGTACAGATTTTGATGGATCCATATTTTTATATTTATTTGACATAGGTATAACTTAAACAAATTGAGGGGCATATTTTCATGAATTACAACTAGAAGATAGATTGATCCATTTTTTATTAGGTTTTTAATTGGATCAGTAGACAAACTTTCTTTAAGTTTAAAATCAGAGAGAAAATCTTGCCTGTTAAGGTCTTCTGTTTTTATTTATTTTAATTTTTAATTTTTATTTAAATTCAATTTAACTAGCATATAGTGTAGTATTAGTTTCAGAGGTAGAATTTAGTGATACATCAGTTATATACAACACTCAGTGCTCATTACTTCAAGTGCCCTTCTTAATGTCCATTCACCCAATTACCCCATCCTCCCACCCACCTCTCCTCCAGAAACCCTCAGTTTGTTTCCTAGAGCAAAGAGTCTCTTATGAATTGCCTCTCTCTCTGTTTTCATCTTATTTTATTTTTTCCTTTCCTTCCCCTATGTTCATCTGTTTTGTTTCTTAAATTCCACATGAGTGAAATCATATGGTATTTGACTTTTTCTGACTTATTTTGCTTAGCATAATACCTTCTAGTTCCATCCACATTATAGCAAATGGCAAGATTTCATTATTTTTGATGGCTGAGTAATATGCCATTATATATATATATATATATATATATATATATCCCACATCTTCCTTATCCATTCATCTGTCGATGAACATCTGGGCTCTTTTCATAGTTTGGCTATTGTGGACATTGCTGCTATAAATATTGGGATGAACATACCCCTTCGGATCACTGTGTTTGTATCCTTTGGATAAATACTTAGTAGTTTAATTGTTGGGTCATAGAGTAGGTCTATTTTTAACTTTTGAGAAAACTCCATAATGTTTTCCAGGTCGTCTGTTTTTAATTCATTTCATATCAGAAGCATGCTTAACTGACTGGAAGGCATGCAATATTAATTTTCATTCATTTTTACTTCTTAGTTTCCGGCACTTGTTAACTTCAGAACTGCGTTCTATCACACACACTAAATCAAAATTCATGGGGAATCTTTTGTTTTGTGTTCTCATATACCTTTGGCTTTTGTGGCTCTTAAAATATTTCACTGGCATCAAAGCTTGGCAAGGCAACTAAGAGTCCCAGGGGGATTCAAACGAGGAGAAAGCCTGACAACCAGGTGCAAAGCAGGAATCCCTGAAAGGCCATTGAGGAATGCCTCAAATGACAGATCTTGCAGAGTGTGGAGGTCTGAAGCCCAGTGAGCAAGCAACAATTGCCAAGAATACTAGAAATGATGGGCAAGACTGAAGAATAGTCCCATGGGTCAAGCATGTTGTCTGATGCCATGTTGGAGAAATTATGGTGGAGAGGTACTTCTTTCAGAAGGTAAGGGAAGTGGGAAGCAGTGGGTCAAGAATAAAGGTAGCCACAAAAGGAGGGATTATGGATTACAAAATGACCAGAGATTAAGATCAAACAATGGGTTAGAAATTCAAATAAACAAAAATGTATCAATACAAGGCATCAACAGCCAGGAGATGGTGGAGCCATGAAGATAATGAGGTGGGATCTGGGCCCATGTTGGAGATCCCTATGTGCTATATTTGAAAGTAGGAACTCAGGTCAAGGTGAACATGCTGGGGTCAGTAGTTCATAAGTGGATGTGTCGTTTGGACTGATTGAATGGAACACATAAGATAATGGTAGTAGAATACATATTCTGACAATGATATTGAGAAACTCAATATGGTGGGAAAATACAGAGGAGAAAGATTGTTTTCTTTCACTTTTGGTTCCTTTCAAACCTCCACAAGCATCAGAAAATTAAAGTGTAGTATAACTTAGATGCTCTTTGCAGAATGTGTCAAAAGAGGGAGGATGGATAGAGAGGTAGCACCCTATAGTGAAATTATCTACCTGGTCTTTTCACATGCAGCCACTGAGCAATTGATATATATTGTTAGTTTAAATTAAGATGCACTTTTGGGATATCTCATAAGATAAGCATCCAATTTTATTCTTTTGCATGTGGACATCCAGTTTTCCCAACACCATCTGTTGAAAAAACTATCTTTTCCCCAATGTGTATTCTTGGCATTCTTGTTGAAAATCAGTTGAATGTATATGCATGGGTTTATTTCTGGGCTCTCGGTTCTGTTTCATTTGTTTATATGTCTGTTTTTATGCCATTACCGTACTATTTTGATTACTGAAGCTTTGCAATATATTTTGAAATAAGGAAGTATGTTGCCTCCAGTTTTGTTCTTCTTGTTCAAAATTGCTTTGAATAATTAGGGTCTTTTATGGTTCCATACAAATTTTAGGATTTTTCTTTCTAATCCTTTAAAAAATGACATTGAGGTTTTGATAGGGATTGCATTGAATCTGTCAATCACTTTGACTCAAAATGGATTAAGGATTTAAATGTAAGACCTGAAACCATAAAAATCCTAGAACTCATAGGGGAAAAGCTTCTTGAAATTAGTCTTGGTGATGATTTCCTGGATATGACATCAAAAAGCACAGGCAACAAAAGAAAAATAAATGGACAAGTGGAAATACATCAAACTAAAAATCTTCTGTACAACAAAGGAAATAATCAGCAATATGAAAAGGCAACCTACAGAAAATATTTGTAAGTCATATATCCAATAAAGGATTAATATTCAAAATATATAGGGAATTCTTACAGCTCAATTGCAAAAACAATAAACTGATTAAAAAGCAGGCAAATACACTGAATAGACCTTTTTCCAGAGAAGACATACAAATGGCCAACAAGTATACGAAAAGGTGCTTGACATTACTAATCATTGCAGAAATACAAATAAAAACCATAATGAGATATCACCTCATGTCAGTTAGGATAGCTATCACCAAAAACACAAAATATGCATGATAAGCCCTCGGAATGACCTCTTGTTTTGCTGTTCACATCTTGCTTCTCCCAAGTTCAGATGCAAAGATAACCCAGACTCATTCATCAGCTTTAGTGGGAATCTGGATGATCCCTGTAACTTTCTTGCTGAGGGAGTACACAAAGGACAAGATCACATACTTATATCCTGTCCCCACACAGATTGTGGGGTGTCTCAGTTGGCAAAAATAAAATGATGCATAACCTTGTTTAAAGAAGTCTGTTTTCAATCACCAGCATCTAATATCAAATAAGAGGAGGCAAAATAAAAAGGATTAATTTTACTTCACTTATAAATATTGGTCCCTAGACCACCCTGGAGTTGGAAAAGAGGGTACGGATGCTCAGAAAGAGGTGAAGAGTCCCAAAGGACAGCCTATGAGCATCTCTTATCCCTGAGATTCTGTATTTTCTGTTCAAGCAATGAAGGACCCAACTTGCGTTTGATTCTGTAACTACTTCTATAAGCTGTTATTGGATTGACCAATTAATCCATTCAGGCAAACAATCAATCTGACTAATTTTGGTTCACCACATTGACTCAATATTTCACCAAATTTGGATAAATCTGATGTTATATTTTGTGCCTCGAGGACAAACTTTGAAAAAGGAGGAAGTTACACAGTATAGAAAAAACAAACACAAAATATAATAAGGGTCGGCAAGAATGAGGAAGTGGAACCCTTGGGCACTGCTGGTGGGAATGTAAATTGGTGCAGCCATTTTGGAAAAAAAACAAATAGAGGTTAGTCAAAAAAGTAAAAATAGAAGTACGTTGTGATCCAGTATTCCCATTTCTGAGTATAAATCCAAAAGAATTGAAATCAGGATCCCAAAGAGATATTTGTACTCTCATATTCACTTCAGCATTATTCACAATAACCAAGACAAGGAAGCAACCTAAATGACATTGACAGATGAATGGATAAAGGAAATGTGACATATACATACAAGGTAATATTACTGAGCCTTAAAAAAGAAGGAAATCCTGTTATTTGTGGCAACACGGAGGAAGCTGGAGGACATTATGCTAAGTGAAATAAGCCAGACACGGAATGACAAATACTATGTGATACTACTTACAGGAGGCATTTAAAATATCCAAACTCACAGAAGCAGAGTAGAATGGTGGTTGCCAGGGGCTGAGGAAAGTCTTAGTCAAAGGGAAAAAAGTTTCAGTTATGCAAGATGAGTAAGTTCTAGGTTCTACTATACAGCAATGGAACCTTAGCTAATAATTCCATATTGTATACTAAAAATTTGTTGAGAGTAGATTTTATATTGACTGTTATTATCTCCCAATGCAAAATCATAATAGAGGGTGGGAAGAAATTTTTGGAGTCATGGATATGCTTATGGCATAGACTATGGTGATAGTCTCATGAATGTATACTTAATTCCAAACTCATCAATATGCCTACATTAATTATGTACAGCTTTTTGTATGTCAAACATACCTAAAAAAAGAAGTTAATAAAAGAGATGTGCTCATGGTGCTGTAACATACCCAATTAGCTTTATTTATTTATTTGACAGAGAGAGAGAGAGACAAGGAGAGAGGGAACACAAGGAGGGGGAGTGGAAGAGAGAAGCAGGCTTCCTGCTAAGCAGGGAGCCTGATGCAGGGCTCGATCCCAGGACCCTGAGATCATGACCTGAGCCGAAGGCAGACGCTTAATGACTGAGCCACCCAGGAGCCCCTAAAGACTAAATTCAAAAAAGCAAAATATCTGATTCATAATTTTACATTATTATATATTGAAATAATATTTGGGACATATTGGGTTAAATAAAGTATATGACTAAAATAATGTCAACTTTTTTGGGGGGGGTTAATGAAGCTGCTAGAAAATGTAATTGCATATGTAGCTTGCATTCTATTTCTTTTGGGCAGTGCAGGCCTATATACTTCGGAATCACACAAATCCTTGCAACTATACCATTTCCTCTGCCATGTATACTTTAGACAAGTTACTTACCTTTTGGAGCTTCAGGGTCAAAATCCAAAATATTGGTATAATAATGTCTGCTTCAGAGTTAATGTGAAGATAAGCAGTGTATTAGAAAGGGCACACATTTTTATCATGAAGGAGACTTTACCAGTGACACCCCAACCTGTCTTCCTCTGGGGTTCTTTGGTGAGACCACTGAAGTGAGCTGGAAGATGAACCAGGCTGGCAGGCAGGAGTGAGGGGGATATTTCTTTTGGTCCTTTGGAGCCCATCGGCAAATATGGCATCCAGCGTGGAAACACATTTTATACCTGTTCTGTGTGTGGGAAAGACATTTGAATTGTTCTGGACAGCCCTTTCAGTGGTCAGGCTGAGAAAAGTGTTTATGTATCAAGTCTAGACACTGATAGATTCAATGAGGAAGCAGAACACATATTCAATATGGGAAAACCTGGACAACTGTCTCTCTCTTAACTTATCAGGGTATCCATTGCTCATCCATTATTCCACATCAGGACACCAATCTCTGATAATTCTTTGTATTTTTTATTTATTTTGTAAGATTTTATTTATTTATTTGTCAGAGAGAGAGAGAGAGTTAGAGCACAAGCAGGGGGAGCTGCAGGCAGAGGGAGAAGCAGGTTCCCTGCCGAGCAAGAAGCCTGATGCGGGACTTGATCCCAGGACACTGGGATCATGACCCGAGGCAAAGGCAGATGCTTAACTGACTGAGCCACCCAGACATCCCTGATAACTGTTTTTAATTTTAAGTTCACATATGTATAGTCATCCACATACACTGCTATGTCACCCACTATCTCTTGTGAACCCCAAATAACCTTGGAGAGTAGGAAAGTCTGGTAGCATTCTAAGGTTAGGGGTGGGGTGCTAGGATAGGGAAATAATGCCTATAGAACACAATATGTGAGAGCCATTAATCTGGGAATGTTGTACACTATTGTATTTAATATTTATAGATCTCTTAGCTAGAAAATTTAAATAACTTTCTTAAGGATATATAGCTAGTAAGTCTCAGAATCTAGACTATTACCACTCCTTCTATGTTTTAACATTTCCTTTGGAGAACAAGATCAAGAGCTAAGGATCATGAGGAAATGACCTACAAGCTCATGCATTTGCTCATCTGATGCTTAGAGATAGTCTTTCATGCTTTGAATAGTTAGATTCATGCATTGAATTCTTTACTTCTCCAAATAAAACATGAGGATCTTTGCTGTCATGTTTCCAATTTATTTTTATGAAAATAATATGAATAAAATAAGTATGTATAGGTATAATTTATTGAACACTTACTACATGAGTGGTGTTTTGCATACACTATGCTATTTAATCGTTCCAACAGTCTTGTAAGGTAGACACTATTACCTAATTTCACAGATGAGGAAATAGACTCAGAGAACTTAAGCCATTTGATAATCAACCCACAGCTAATAAGTGGCAAGGAAGCTGTATTAAAATTTATTTTATTCACCCACTCCTTCTTCCTCTTCTGTGCAATGATAAAATTAGAATTACATTATTTTACTCTAAAATTTTATGATTAAGCATGCTGTCTCTCTCTCTATTTTTCTGTCCTCCCCTAAAGAGGTGGGGGACAGAGCAGATGGTTTCTGGAAAGTTTTCATGCTTCAGATTCCGTTTCCGTAAGCACACTGTATAAAAATGTCTGGTGCATATATGCTACAGTAGTTCCTATTAAAGTCCATTTCAATCCACTTTCATAACATATTTAAAAGTAAAGTTTATTACTGGAGAAAGTACTCACTTCATAAGCCAAAGCAATCCATCTTATCTGAACTAAAGAAAATAAACAAAAACCAAAATCCAGAGCAGGGATGGGAAAACTAAAAATATCTTAGAAATAAGCTCTGTCTCTGCTTAATTTTTGATGATAGCTATCTATAGCGAAGTCTCAAATATGGAGGGACAAGAAAAGTAAGTTTATGGGGCGTCTGCGTGGCTCAGTCCTTAAGCGTCTGCCTTCGGCTCAGGTCATGATCCCAGGGTCCTGGGATCGAGTCCCGCATCAGGCTCCCTGCTTGGCAGGAAGCCTGCTTCTCCCTCTCCCATCCCCACTGCTTGTGTTCCCTCTCTCACTGTGTCTCTTTCTGTCAAAAAAAAAAGTAAGTTTATGTCACAGGCGCACACAAGTTAAAACCTGAAAACAAACGAAGATGAAATTCTCAAGCGGGAAACTATTTTTTTTTTTTAATACATAACGTCAATTTGAAAAGGAGAAAACTAAAGCTGTATCTTTTTGATGCTAAATTTTAGATGAAAACTGAAAAAGTATAGATTCAGCGACCCTTATCAGACTTCCCAGACTCCATTCCCTTCTTTTCCCATCTGTCCTCCATGCCTGCAGTTTAAGGGTGCACTTTCCCAAACCCCATTTTCATCATGTCACATCTTTGCCCCAAGACCTCCTCCTTCAGCCACCTTGCCATACCCCACTCTTAAACCCTTTGGACCAGAGGGCTGGGCTCAGCTCTTGTCCTGTAGTCTGGAAGGACCCCTTCACAATGTCACCCCCCACTCGTTCCTTCCCACCTTCTAATTGTACCCTCCCAACTATGTCTCTTCTTATTCCCCTCTTGTGCAATCTATCCCCTTCCCTCTGTCAGTGCCTCTCCCAAGTACACATATGTCAAAATCTACCTCTTCTGTACATTTTCTCTGATTTATTCAACCCAATTTCACCTTTCCTTTCTCCAGACTCAGTCTGCCACTGTCTCCCAACCCTTTTCAGATCACGACATGCAATAATTATGCTTGCACAGTACAGTATGAGGTTCTTGGTCATTGGAACAGGAGCTCTCCCCAGGCCCTACTCAGTAGCTCCAAGGACTGAGAATCAAAGACTGAATATAAAAATAACCTACTCCTTCCCATAATTCATCAGCCAAGAAGTTCTGCTTCACAGCACTGATGACCACAACTCGGGAACCCAAAACCCGGTATACAGTATGATAAGCATGCCTATTTTAACAGGGTAAGAACTGGGGTAGAAGAAAGAAGTCTGATATTTTGATTCAGTCACTTTGATGTGGCCCCTGCAATACTGTTTGGAATAGGAATATTTGACATAGTGTTTTTAATAGATATTTTGATACGGTGACATTTTGCCTTGGTCTAAAAAGACACAAACTCATTTTATTTACAAACTTAAAAGTTGCCAGGCCATGCATGGAACAGAAATTTTCATTCTCCTCTTTCAAAACTCACAGAACTGGAATATGGTGCATGTTGGACAGAGGTTATTCTGGGCTGTCACTGAGCACACGGCGGGTAAGACTGGGGCGTCTTACACACTGACCTTGGTCAGTCGCTCACCTAAAAGCTTTGCCTTTGTACTTTCACTGTCAAGACAGGCTTGCAAAGGAGGGGTGTGCCTGTGATTTCTAGCTCATAGTTGTTGGGGGGGGGGTATCACCATCATGCTCCGCACTGCATAATCCAAAATCTTGTTTTTACAAGTTATTTAGTGACATCTTATTTATAGTTGAAAATTTTTTAATGTAAGGACCGTTGCGCTTCCTCTTGTCTAGTACTGCTTTGTCCTCATTAATACCCGTGGACACAGTTTGAGAAAGCAGGCTATCTATCTGATCAAACAATGCCTTCCATTTTCCAATTGACTTAGGTTTTAGCCTTATTTTATTTAAATCTGATTGGATGTTTTGGTTTTTTTTTGTTTTTTTTTTTTTGCTCCAATGTATGCTATAGGATATGGTTGTGACTTGAATGGATGGATATTCCACAGCCAGTTACCAATTGTGCAACTGCCTTATCTTCTTACATTCAGGGCTTCTTTTTGTTCAGCTTGCATTTGCTTTTGGGGTCAGTCTGCAGAGGCCTTCCTCTCTTATCACTTTCTGTGTTCAGACTACAGGCGAGAAAAATCCCTCTCCCTCGTACTTATCATGGCCTCTCTTTCCCAGTGATTGCAGACACAAAGCATCCCAAAGCTCCTATCGCTCACTGGAAGCACAGCTGGGAAATCTGCAGAGCCCTGAATATCTTATCTGAGGCACTACTAGCAGATAAGTGGTCCTGAGGTGCTCCTAAGGCCCAATTCGAGAAGACCCCAAAGAAAGAAATCTAGCTTAGTTTAACGAAGGCCCTGATTTGGGGCCCCTGGCCACTTCTCAAGGGCACACGGGGACACAAAGGCTTTGCACTGAGGCTTGACTCTTGAAATCTTCTCATTTTGTTCATGTGAAATGAAGTCCTCAAATTGTCAGAGAGCCAAATTTACATGTTTATTTTTTTAACTTTTTCATTTAAAGCCTTAGGAAGTCAGCAAGGTAGAATGGATAAGATACCAGCTTTCAAGTCACATGACCTTAGTTCCAATCAATTCATTTCCATCAGTACATCCAGGCTGGTAGTATCTCCCTTAGACCAAGTAGGAGGTCCCCTGTCCCAGGCTCCATGCTTTACAGGGACCCTACTCTAGCTGGCATTCCTTCTCAGGACTTTCTCCCTAAAGATGAAGACTCTGTGGGACCAGGCAGGTGGTGAACTCACTGGGAGCCTGGGTACCCCATAACCCCCCTCCATCCTAGTCTAGACCATCATTCTTTCAGGTATCCAGATTTGAAAATTCCCTGACTGAATCACCCCAAGCCCACTCCCTGGGGGTGTGCAGGCCCCTCCCAGGCTCATCCTCCTCAGAGAAAATGGGCCAGGCCACAAGACTAGTGTGGGCATGAGTAAGGGTCAGCTGAGCGTTGGGACACACATGGGCAGAACCTGGAAATATGAACTATGCCCGGTCAGAAGGGAAGAGGGTGGGGTGTACCACATGTTCTGATTTGAACCTGGACTTCCATGTTGTTATGAAAGTATATTTATTAACAAAGAGAGCACAACTTATTTCACAGTTCATTGACATGATTTATAACTTTCACATATGGAGGCATATGGTGCAACATGATATAATTTTGCCCCAGGCCCCATCATTGTCAGGGAAAGTACTGCCTCACTGTGTGACTTGAAGTAAATGGATTAATGTCTACGCACTACAATTCTTTAATCTATAAACTGCAACAATAACTTCTACAATGTGCTTGTAGTTACTTTTATAATATTTGTAACAACACAAACCATAGGTTAAGTGGTCAGTTAATAAAATGTATTAACCTTCTCTTCCAAACTAATACTCAAGTCCAGAAAGGAAAGTAAAAACAAAACAAACTAATAAAAACAAAACAAAACAAAAAACTTCAATACCTGGATTTTAATAAAATTTGATTATATCCACTTACACATGTCTTATTACTCTTTTTAAAAGATAGTCTTCTTTCTTGACTGTTTCAATGCAAAAACAGATTGAGAGTCACAAAACACTGACTTATTCCTGTCTGTGCCAGTATCTATCATTCCAAAGACAAGGTAGTTCAACTAGTCGGGGGAGCACTCAGGCGGGTGGGAGGCCCCAGGTTCATTCGGTAAAGGACAAGCCAATCTCTTTTTAAATAAGATCCATTTGTACTTAAAGCATTGCTTTGAAGAATTGAGCTTGATCTTGACATAACCAGCAGCTTTCTCCCTCAATCTAGATATCCCCTTCCTCTGCATACCCAGGATCTTTCTGAGAGAAGCCTCCCTTGGATTGAGAATTAGTGTTAGAAGCTGCATATTTTAAAGCAACAGAAACTAAGTTGCATTACGTTTTCCCTCTGCTCCTGGCTATTTTACTTTTTCTTCTTAAAAACAGTTTGCTTGCCAGGAGCATTTTCCCCAAATTCTCCCAAGCTGTGAACATAATCTTATATACAGAACATTTTATATTATCCAAAGCTGCGTATTAGAAATATATATATTTCTCCCTGGACACTTAGATTGTATAAACAATGCAACTCATTCTCCTGAAAAACTACATAAATTTTATATGTTTTTGTATCAAAATGCTCTCCCCTAATTTAATCAAAATTGATAAATGAGTACAGAAACAGGAGCTGAGGCCCTAAAGACTAATATATTTAGTCTTCTTGGATGTGCCATATGCATATTTACACCTCACAATTAAATGACATACAGAGAGACGTGCAATATTCCAAAGAAATACTGACAGCTTTATTAATTCTGCCAACAGCTCACGGGGTTGTTGGTCGCAGGGGAATATTTACTGGATTTCTTGCCTATAAGAAGAGTTACATTTGGAATGGAAATTAATCACCATGACCCCAAAGGTGAGGATTTGAATTTTTACTTTAAATGTTCCCACTATATAAATTCAGCAGCCGTTCCTTTCCAAACACTCTTCTGAGCAGCATCCACTTTGTTTAGGACTCAGTTTTTGCATTCTGTTAGAAAACATGCTCTCAACTTTTCAAATATGCTTTTGTGAAAGCAACTGGACATCCATCAGACGTCACGCTTTCCCGTGCAGCGTGCGTATTTTGTGCAGGAACAGGCGATGCTTAAAAAGTATGAATCTTAAAATAGAGTTTTGCCATAAAAACCTGGAGAGATAGATCAGATAACGCCTGCTTCCTAATGATAATGAGGACAGTAAAAATTTTAAAGCCTGCGCCACAAGTTAAAAAAAAAATCTTTCATCCATCCTCCCCATATAATAAATCCATATTATGCTTCAGCCAGCAAAAAGCGTATGTAATTTCTGTTCTATGGGGGTGTATTTTTGGAAAGGCAAACAAGATGCTGTCTTTTCACTGTTCCTGGGTTTGCACACAAAAGACAAAGTGTCGCTTGTCAGATGAATCCTAATTGGCTGACGGGACTGAGTTTTACAGCTTCGCTTCATCTGCACATGAAGACCTGAGCATTAATATGCAGGGAAGTAAAACTTGATATAAAGTTCATAGTGCAGGAGTTAAAGGAAGAACACCAACACATCAATCAAATATGATCATCCCAAGACCTGTCAAAAGAAAGTTTCAGCAAAAATACGCCTCCTGCATGGGCGGCTGAGGGGATTACACTAACCAAGTCCTACACAAGACACACATTGGAAAATCTTTTGACAAATGCACTGAAGAAAATGGATTTTATGCACCAGAGACCTATTCATAAATCATTCTTAGGGTAGTCCAACTTTTTTTTGGAAGGTGAAATTTAACTCTCTCCCAGAGTCAAATGGAGCAAAATCAGTTTCCGAAGTCTGCAAAGAAATTGATATTGTGTCCGTAAGTGCCAAGTGGTTGATTTCATCTAGTTTAATAACGTGTCAGTTCACTTTTTAAAAGTGGTCATTTCTAGTCACACACACCTAGGGAATTCTAACTGGTTAGCAGGCATGCCAATGCCAGGCTATCACAGCTAAGGTAGCTCAAACTTCTCGAACTTCCAGCCGATGCTGTAAAATACTATCAGTATCCATAGGTTGACCACTTACCACATAGGAGGCTCAGGAGATAAGATTTAATAATCGCATCAGTCTCCTGGGGTCAGTAATTTTGTTTCTTTTTATAGATGGGGAAACTGAGATTTGGCGAGATTAAGCAACACTTCAAAGGCACACAGCTAAGCCTGATGGTGGCACCCCAGAGGCTGAACTCATCGGCATAGCCAGTGTGCTGGGCACAGAGAGAAGGTCGTCAACACCAGCCACATTTGAAACTGTGTGGTCTGTCTCCTTGTGGCTGTTGGATATCTGCTTGGTTGTTTGACTTTGCACTGACCCAAATCCTGACTGACTGACTCCGTTACTTTTTACCATTCTCATGCTGCAAATGGAAATGTGAAGGCCCGTTAATTTTGTGTCGTCCAGCCAGAGCTGCTGGAGCAGAAGACAGATCCCAGGCTCCCAAACCAGCCCTCTGTCACCTAGATAAGCCAGACGGTACACACACACACTGCACCAGGTCCAGTTTCATGTCAGGACCCTTTACTCATGAATTAGTTTCATTCGCTGCATCTAAAAACCTTGCCAGAGGGCCTCCTCTCTTCCCTGACTTGCTATAATCTCCCTCAGGCATGTTGCCCTCAGTACCCTTTCATCTCTGAATGCTTGTGGGAAGCACGGGCACAACGCCCTCTTTTTAGACAGAATTTCTTGGGTCCTAAGAGAGGTTGGTATGAAGGATAGTGGCGGCTGAGGACAGAAGCGATGGATGTTAAAGTGGCAATTTGCACCCCACGAACATGAGGGGGGATAATGACCACATTCGCGTAGTCAGCGAACCATTATTAGCAAAACCAGAGTGTGTGGAGGTGCCCTGCCATCCATTTGGACGTTACTGGATGGAGAGTGAAACTGACACTAAGGGATGAGGCCAACAGAAATGGACGGGCCGCGCTAGAAGGTCACGGTTCTCACTTCAGGGCTCCAGAAGGCAAAGTGCACACAGTGGGGGCTTTCTTCAGAGCCTTTTCTCCGCCAGGGTGGGGACAGCATGCTGTGCCACTCCACAAACTGTGAGAGAGGCTGGAAGCATTCATCATCGGCCCTGTCTGAAAACTTGCATTCCCCACAAGATGAATTTACACGTTCCCAGCCCAAGCACCTTGAGCCAGAAGGCCTCCTGGATCCTCCAGCACCACTTAGGGTGACAATTGTGACTCTGGGATCCCTCACGGGGTCAGTGTTGCTCACGCTCCATGGCGCCCTCACCACAGGGAAAACTCTGTCGTTGAAAGGAATCGTCGTGTCCGCAAATACACAGATGCAGACAGAAACACACAGGCACACTCACCTTTGCACAAACTCACCTTTGCAACAGTGCTGTAGGGAGATTCTGCTACAGTGACGACACCTGCAAGTAAAATAACAAGAACGGCCAGGGGGCCTTTGGTTTGCTAGTTATCTGATCTGCCTCTGGGCTTTGAGTAAGGTCATAAAGCCTCCAGAGAGAGCAGGAGGTGATCATCTAGGACGCTCCTACCTTGGACCAGATCTGGTTTCACTCCATTCTACCCTCCGTGAGTCTGAAATCTCCATTTGACAACTAAATTCAGTCATGGTTCTGGGCTTTAGGCCTTGGTGTGGATACTGTATCTCTCAAGCATCTGATTCTAGAATTTCCCCAAGGAACCTCGATAGGACTGACCCTCCGGCTGCTCACATTCATGTTGCCTCAGAAGGGATCAATGTTTCTTGTTCTAGTGTCTTGGGATCTAATTCTGATATTGATAACTGGGCATGGAGATCAGGGTGTGTCTGTGTGTGTGTGTGTATTTGGGCGTCATTTAGTTTACTCAAAGACTGTCAACCAGAGGATCATTTCTGCATTGTTTTATAGGAAGAGCCTAGTTTGGGCAGTTATTTACAAGAATAAGTTTGACTATTTACATGGTTTAAATGAACTCATTCTGTTAATCAACTTAGAAATGTCTTACCCGTGCCTATAATTTGAGTATCCAGATAGGTCCCAAGGGCAGGCTGGTTTCTACTACTCTGGCATCTAGAGATTGAAAATATTATCTTCCTGTATATGGCAAAATGGGTTAGCATACAGCAAAAGTGGTGAATAATGTCAATCATCTGTTGACCACCTATTTTGTGACAGATATCTCATATACATTACCTCTAATCCCCCAATAATCTGACGTAGGAGACACGGTGATTTGCATTTCATAGAAAAGGAAATTAGGGCAGCAGTGTAAATAACTGGTCTAAGGTCACAGGGCATTTGGTGGCAGGGATGCTGAGATTCAAAGTGAAGGCTTTATGGACATATACCCCAGGCTCTTTCTGGCTTTATCTTCATGTCTCCTTCAGGAGGATTTTGGGACCACTTTTCTGTACAGAAGAGTGTCAGTGGAGAGCAAGGAGCTTCCAAATCATGTACGACCTTTGGAGAAATTGGTCAGGATCACTAAGACATGTTAGTCATGAAGCCAATTAAATTTTTGGCAGGAGGTAGAGATGGTCCTTGAATTTTACCATAGAGACCTTGGACCATGTATCCACCAGTGGTGAATGAGATAAATGTATATGGTTCATGTTCTGTATATTTTAAGAACAAGGGCATAGATCCAGGTGGAATTTCTCAGAGGAAGACCTTATCTCACATGTCCTACCGCTGTCCACCTGCCGCCTCCACCTCCTGTTCAGTGCAGGCATGGGCGTTCTGGGCCACTCACTGACAGGTGAAGCCTCCCCACTTGTTGCTGCTTCCCAGAAGGCTTTTGGGTAAATTCCATGCTATGATACACAAAACAAAATGAAACAAAACAGACAACAACAACAAAACGCCTCTCTTTCACTGACCTACATAGTATCTATCTGGATTGAAAGAAGTAAAAGGGGATCAGGGGACAGATTGCTAATATTTCTATCCTGATTTCTTAAATTTGCAGAATGATGTTTGTATTTCATATGCAATAGCACTGTTAACAAAGATGATACTCGTCATAGGGAAACCTATATATTCAATCTAATTTGTTGTATTAACCTTACATTGGATTTATTTTGTTTTTGTACAATTAATTCTTCCTTTTGGTGATTGCCCCACTGCTTCATTTCATACCTGCTTATTACATACACTTTTATAAGCCATCTTCCCTCTTCCGCTTAGAATGGGTGAGTTGTAAATATCTAATAAGCAGCTATTACAATCACAGTGAAACTGAAAGCTGTACTTGCCCAATATCCTCATGCTTCCCTGACCCTTGCAGTTAGAAAACCCTGCTTGGATCCCACCTGCACCCTTCCAACTCCCTACGTGGCAATTTTTCTCTTATTCAAGAGTCTGAGGATTGGTACCTGAACAGCTTCTGCTTTGACAGCCAAGAAAGAAGGAAATGTCACTGCAGAAATAGCATCTTGCCGGCAGCTCCCAAGTACAGAGTGGCCTGGTTACAAGGCAAACATTGTGACAGGCAGCAGGCAGGTGGACCGCATCCCCAGAGGAGAGCTTCCTTTGCCACAGATCTGGACACTGGGAGCTCAGGAAGCAAAGGGACAGATGTGTGCATGGGGCAGCCTCCCCTGGAAATGGGGAGATGGGGAAATACTATATCCACTGCCGCTGTGACTTGTTGCCATTATCATTATTATCCTTCTTCACTGCTCTCCTCCCTAAATCTCAGTTTCTGCCACCTCTCAAAGCTCACTCTCTTTTGGGGAGAGAGACAAACAAAAAGGTTATTAGAATAGCGTGAGATATGTCCTCTTTAAGAAGCAGTAGTAGGAGAATATGGAGGTGATTAATTCTGCTGGGGGGATATCTATTTTAGAGATCTCTATATTTAAAGAAATCCCAACACAGGAAGCTCACAACCCCTCCAGTTACTAGATTAACTGAATTACCCACTAAAGATGACTGCCGTGAATCTTCGTATCCATGTGCATCACTCTTCAGGATGGCATTTCAGATTTTCGGTTACCATCATGGAATTTCTGATACATTGAACCCCTTGCCCTCTCTAGTTTTATTTTAAATGTATTTTATGTAAATTATATAAAATTAAATGAAGAATACAATTAGGGATGCATTCCTACAGAAAAAGTAAATAAAAAATAATACTGTTTCTTAAGTTATTTTAAAATGACATTATGGAAGGGGATAATTCTTAGGTAAACCTAATAATTTGTCAAAATTATTTAAGATGTGAAAATTGTATTCATTTATTCTGTGTGTGTGTGTGTGTGTGCTGTGTGCATGTATGATTATCTATTACATTTACCTGGTGTCAGATCTGCAGGCAAGGGATTCTATGTTTCATTGCGTGGTAGTTTAATTTCACCATGTAGCTCTTCTTCTATTCATGGATGAATGAACATTTCCTTTTAAACTCTAAGAATCTACCTGTGTCATCAAAGTGTTTTGTATTATGGAGCATATTAAGTTATGCTATTGGAAATATTACTGGTTATGGATATATGCACTTAGAATCACTTTACATTGCAGCCGTTCTGGAAAACAGTACGGAGGTCCCTCAAAAAGTTAAAAATACAACTACCCTGTCACCCAGCAATTGCACTATTAGATATTTATGCAAAGAATACAAAAATACTAATTCAAAGGGATACAGCAACCTGATGTTTGTAGTAGCATTATCTACAGTAGCCAAACAATGGCAACAGCCCAAGCATCCATTGACTGATAAATAGCTAAAGAAGAAGTGGTATATACATAAATTGGAATATTACTCAGCCATAAAAAAGAATGAAATTTTGCCATTTGCAATGACATGAATGGATCTAGAGAGTATTATGCTAAACTAAATAAATCAGTCAGAGAAAGACAAATACCATATGATTTAACTTATATGTGGAATTTAAGGAACAAAACAAACATGCAGAGGGGGAAAAAGACAGAGAGCGAGGTTAACCAAGAAACAGACTTTTTACTATAGAGAAAAAAAGTGATGGTTACCAGAGGGGAGGTGGTTAGGGGGATCGGGGGAATAGGTGGTGGGGATTAAGGAGGGCACTTGCTGTGATGAACATCAGGTACTATATGGAAGTATTAAATCACTAACTTGTACACCTGAAATTAATATTACACTGTATGTTAACTAATTGGAATGTAAATAAAAACAAAAGAATAAAATCACATTACATTGTTTAATGTCAAACCACCACTGATAAATACTTGCATTGTTGTAGGAAGACATGTAAGTCTCAGAAGGCAGTTGCCATGATATTCTCTTTGCCACAATGTTACTTTTTGTCTGATGGAGTCTGTTTAAGTGTAGCACTGTGATAGCATTGTTACAATTTCACATTTTCCTGGAATCTTGTTTATCAACCAGGTGGCCAATTTCTTCCTGTAGCACAGCATAGAGGTGGACTCAGTTTGAACTGGTACACTTCAATATGCAATATTATTCTGTAGTCTTCAAATAATGAAGGATGAGAGAAGATGCTATATATCTAAGACATCCAAAGGGGCACTATAATGTCATCTTGCATTTGTCCAGCCACTTGGCCCAAATGCCACCTTGTAACTCATCTATGCAACATAATCACAATATTCTAAATTAGGTATAATGAGCCCTAGTTCCTCAGCACTGTCATTAATCCAATGATTACTGTTTTGAAATGCCTGTCATATCATCTTTGTTCATTTACAAAGAGCATATTCTAGGAGCATCAGTATGTGGCTAATCCTTGAAAATTGTTTGCTGGGAACAAATTAATGAGGCATTGCACCCTCTTCTTTCCCCTGACAACTCTGGCTGCCTTCTCCAAGTTAGCTCATCCATCGTCCACATCCCAGATCTGTAGCCACCCAGCAGAGTCATTGCATGAGCTACGTTGTTGTGGGTATTTTCCTTATGCCAGGCCATTTGCATGGGTCACTTTTTCACTTAGGGTCTTACATATGGCTGTTTCTATGAATGTGTGTGCTTTATGAGGACAGCCTTAATGAGCTATGGGCAACAGATAATCCCTTGCAAATGCATCGATTGCATGGCCTTCAAGTCAAATTTATCATGATGGAAAAGTAATTTTAGAGAACATTTCAGTTTTATCACTGTGGAATGAAGCAGTCAGGGCAAACAGTCAGCAGATTACTGTTGATCATTTACTTTATGCAAGGCAAAGTACAAAGATGGAGATACAAATAAGACTGGGGTCTGTCTTCCAAACATGCCCTGTTTAGTTTCTTGGACAAGACTAGCTCACATGGAACAACATTTGAAGGGATTATAACAAAATATAAAGAAGAATTTCTATAAATCCTAAGAGATGAACCAAGAAAGTGGGAAGGGAACACAGATGTGCAAGAGATCACTTCCCCCTGAAGTGACTGAATCAGAAGTGTCACTGTGGATCTGGGATTGTATTTGCCCTGGATTTCAAAAGAAGAGAGATAATTTCTAGAGGTAGAGGTGTATGTGTTGAGGGGACATGCAGGTGGGGGGACTGAAGAAGAATTGCAGATGCTGGTGTTACTATGAGTAAAAGCTTAAAGATAGAAAAGGATTAAAATGCATAGCCAGTATGGCTCTGTGGAACCAGTGGTGGTATTGTGCTAGGTGCTGTGGGTGAGTCAGGGAGGTTGTTTGTTTGTTTTAACTTTTTTTTAAAGATTTTATTTATTTATTTGACAGAGAGAGACATAGCGAGAGAGGGAACACAAGCAGGGGGAGTGGGAGAGGGAGAAGCAGGTTTCCCGCTGAGCAGGGAGCCCCATGCGGGACTCGATCCCAGGACCCTGGGATCATGACCTGAGCCAAAGGCAGACACTTAACTGACTGAGCCACCCAGGCGCCCCATGTTTTAACTTTTTTTAAAGATTTTATCTATTCATCTGAGAGAGAGAGAGAGAGTGGGAGGGGAGCAGCAGAGGGTGAGGGAGAAACTAACGTCCCGCTGAGCCAGGAGCCCGATGTGGGGCTCAATCCCAGGATCATGACCTGAGCCGAAGGCAGATGCTTAACCGACTGAGCCACCCAGGCGCCCCAGTCGGTGAGGTTGTTATACAAGGGCTGCTATGCACAGTGTCCACATTCTGGTAGACAAGCTCAGGGTTATATGTGTGGAATCATAGTACATTTCACAAACTTGTACATGATGAGTAATAGTTTCCTAGGGCTGCCACACAAATTGCCACAAACTGAGAAGCTGAAAACAAAATAAAATTATTCTCTCATAGTCCTGGAAGCCAGAAGTACAACATCGAAGTGTTGGCAGGGTGGGGCTCTCTTTGAAAGCTCTAGTGAAGATTCCGTCCTTGCTTCTTCCTCGCTACTGGTGGCTCCTGGAAATCCTTGGTGTTCCTTGGCTCATAGCTGTGTCACTCCAGTCTCTGTCCTCATGTTTGTATGGCCTTCCTTGTGTTTCTTGGTGTCCTCCCATTTTTGTATTAGGACACCAGTCACTGGATTTACAGCTCTCTCTAATTCCAGGATGATCTCACCTCAAGATCCTTAACTACTTACATTCACAAAGACCTTATGTACAAAGCAGACCATATTCTGAGGTTCCTGGTGGATCTGGAATGGGGGAGGGGCACTACTCAGCACATTACAAGTCTGTGCTCAAGTTAAAAAGTGACCAAAAGAAGATACTGTAATCTTGTGGTCCCTATATATACTTCCACTGTATGGAAGAGTGACTTGATTCCTCTGAAGCTTTATTTTTATTTATGTATTTATGTATTTGTTTATGTATGTATGTATGTATTTATTTTTAAAGATTTTATTTATGTATGTATTTAGAGAGAGAGAGAGAGCTCACGAGTGGGGAGAGAGGCAAAGGGAGAGGAAGAGAGAATCTCAAGCAGACTCTGCTCTGAGTACAGTGCCTGATGCCAGGTTCCACATGGGGGCCCGATCTCAGGACCCTGAGATCATGACCTGAGCAGAAATCAAGAGTCAGAGGCTTAACTGACTGAGCTACCCAGGCGCCCCTCCTCTGAAGCTTTAAAACTAAGTGTATCTGTCTGTTACAGGCTGATACACCTTCCAGTAGACATCTTTCTCCCAAATAAACTAATTTTGCCTTTAGTAAAAATTAATTGAGGCAGCTAAGCTCCCTCCTTAATAATCCTAACAAGTGTCCTGCAGGAACTCCTTAGAAATTAGGGTTTTCCCTACATGCTGCATTATTGCTCACACTAATGTCATATAGATTACTAAAGACCTTGAACTTTAAGAACACTGGAGGCTTAAAACCAAAATTTTATCTATGGTCATTCTTTCATCATGCTTTATGTTTAAACTCTTTAAAAAAAAAAATGCTGGCCATCTCCTGAATTAAGAAGGGTATCTCCTGAGGGTAAGGATCATCCAACACCAATTAATATCACTACCCATTCTCTGGTCACACACACTCAAAAGGTATTACATTTCCTTAGTCTTCTTTTCTCCTGAGTTAATTATAATTTGCTTATGCTAAATTAATGGACCCTTGAAGCATACTGACCATATAATTTATCATCCAAAACAAAACATTTTTGAGAGCGAAAGGTGACAAAATTAAAACTTGCAGGTGCAAGCCGGAGTAAACAAGAAATTTACCCAAACAAATCCAGAAGGTGCATCAGCCCATCCAGGCTTATCTCCTTTGTGCCCAACACAAGTCCTGAATTTCAGCCAAACATATGGCATGTCTTTATTTTCTGGGCAGATAAAGGATAATATGTGTTTTTTTTCCAAAATTCAATCCTGTGACTTGTCACAATATATACTCCATTAATACTTGTTGGAAATGATATAGCAATTACAGCCAGCATTTATTAAATACCTACTGTGTGCCTGGACAAGGTGCTCATGTTGGAATAAGACATACCCTTGGGGGCTCAGAGAGCTTAAGTGTCCCTAAAGATGCGCACCCAAAATTAGGGAAAGTGTCAGGATGGGGACATAGATTCCTTAATTCCAAATCCTGTGTTCATTCTCCTTGGTACCTCTTTTGAAAGGTTCTTTAAGTCTCACTAGATAGAGATGGTTCTGAATTGGGTGTCTTAAACACCATCCAGATCTTTTTTGAGTTCCTATTCCTATACCCTGTCCAGAATCTGTTACTTCCCCAATATCTCCCTACCTCCTTTCTTTACGTCTTATCTCCTACATCTTTGTCCAGAACCTGCTGCTACCTGAGACTTTGGGTAACAACATGTTTGTGCACCTGGAAATCTTTGCTGTGACAGTATCTTTATTTAGTGGAAGGAGGTTAAAGAATCTATGTCAGTAGTAAAACAAATTGCAAAACAAGCTTATGCTTCTGGAAATCAAGCAAAAGTCAGTATTTTGACTGACTCATTTTGACTGGCTAGCCAACTCATTCTGAAATGAACAAACAATGCTCTGCTATTACCTAGCATTGTGAGAATGGATGTTGATGCATGGTTCCGGAGATTCTGGGATCCAGCCTCAACCAAGGCCCCAGGTTTTATTTTTAAACTATGCTGACATGATTTTTCTGGGAACTGATTTAAACAAAATATCAGTAACTAAAAATCTGCTTGGTGTTAAATCCCTGGGCCTCCAGGTGGTTTACTTTTTTTTTCAGACCCACTTATATTTTCCGTTATTACTTAGTAACCTGTGTCTGTGCACAAAAATGGCAGATGCTTCATTCATCGTGGGACCAAGTCAAGCAACAGCACAGGGCCCGAAGGGGGAAATGCTTGGCTATTCAGAGCCTCACCACTCGTCTCTCACCAGCAGGCACCTAGTATGTCATGGCTTCAAGAACTGGCAAATGCCACTGGCCTAGAAAATATACTGGGAATGCAAGCAGGGCTGTGTTGACTGCACTTATCACCTTATGTTTGAAAGGGAAAAAAGGTGCCTTTTGGAAGTCGGACACAGTCTTGGTCAACAATTCAAGTTGCTTCCAATAAAGATTCAGATTGCTAATTTGAATGCTTCTTTTATGTCAGGGACACTAGGGTTCTACATAGATTGATACTTCAATGAATTCTTGT
This sequence comes from Neomonachus schauinslandi, assembly GCF_002201575.2. NCBI lineage: Eukaryota > Metazoa > Chordata > Mammalia > Carnivora > Phocidae > Neomonachus > Neomonachus schauinslandi. The sequence continues at coordinate 87,816,497 of NC_058405.1, forward strand.
ATCACTCAGAGGTAGTTTTTTAAACTTTCAGAGATGTGAACATTAAGGCTCAGAGACATAAAATGCTGCTCAGGGTTGACAATGTTAGTAAGCAGCAGGGATTCACACTCAGATTTGCCTCAATCCAAAGTTCATGTTCCAAATCTGTCCATTAAGCAGAATTTTTTAGAGCACTCTTAAGTTAAAAGAGACTCAAATGAAACAGTAATCCAGACCCAGTTTGAATAAAAAATCCACCTTCCCTGATGGATGGTGGACACACTTGTAGTGAGCATAGCATAGCATATAAAGATGTCGAATCACTCTGTTGTACACCTAAGACTAATGTAACATTGCATGTCAACTGTACTTAAGCTTTAAAACTAAATAAAATAAAATAAAAATCTGCCTTCCTGCATCATTATCTTATCTGAATCCATGGTGCTGTCTCCATTACTGGCAGCACTGTACCTAGTGTTGAATAAGCAAAGGTAGTTCTAAGTGGAAAAGAACTAATTTAGAGTCCACTCTCTTTATTAGTATCCAGTCTTCAAGAACTCTGATAGTAGTGCCCAATTATGTCCAAAGCACATTAATTTATTTCCTTTGGCTTCTTTTTCATGTTTAAATAAGGAAATCATGTAAATCATTGAACAACAGAGCAATACACTCAACAAATCCTTAAAATGTTCCTTCATCAAGGGTCATCTTGATTAGAGGAAACAGAGAATTAAGATTCTTTCTTTCTTTTCTTTTTAAGATTTTATTTATTTATTTGAGAGAGAGCAAAAGCAAGAGAGATCATGGAGGGAGAGAGAGAGGGAGAAGCAGACCTGCCGCTGAGCAGAGAGACCAATGCGGAGCTTGATCCTAAGACCCTGAGATCAGGACCCGAGCCGAAGGCAGATACTAAACCAACTGAGCCACCCAGGCGCCCCAAGAATTATGATTATTTCAAAGAATTCTTGTGATTGCTACATTTTAAAGTAAGGCAGCTGCCACATCTGTGTTAGGAAGCAGGTAGTACTTTTGTTGATTATGAATGAGTTGTGCAACGGGAAGGACACAAGCCTTTTTCAAGTCTCAGTCTTGCTACTCAATCAGGCTGGGTTCATGATTAACATCGTGAGCCCTCTGTTCTCATCTCTAAGTAGGGATGATCTCTCCTTTGCAGTGTTTATAAAAAGCTATCAGCACAAGTATGGCTCATGGTAGACACTCAATATGTGTTGCTAGTGCCATTGTTTCTAATATGCTTGAAAGATGGTTTCAGGCAAAAAATATATATATATATATTTGATATATATATATCATTGTATCTGTATCTGCAATCCCATCTAATAGTGCCTCTCATTTAAAAGTAACATCTATTACAAAAGGTAGATTCCAGCTTGGCCATCATGTCATTAAAGTACTATACGCATTTGTTGCACCTTCATAAGACTTTGGTAATGAGCAACAAGACTTTACAATAATATGGCATAATTTATGTATTACTACTCTTGTGACAACTATTTCCAACATCAACATTTTTTTTTAAAGATTTATTTATTTATTTATTTATTTGACAGAGAGAGAGACAGAGCGAGAGAGGGAACACAAGCAGAGGGAGCGGGAGGGAGAAGCAGGCTTCCTGCTGAGCAGGGAGCCCAATGTGGGGCTCGATCCCAGGACCCTGAGATCATGACCTGAGCCGAAGGCAGACACTTAACGACTGAGCCACCCAGGCGCCCCCCCAACATCAACATTTTAACACAAAGTAAATGGAGCAAAATTCTTCTAAATCCTCTAATACCTGGCATTCAGGTAAAATATTTGAAAGATCAGAATTTATAATTATGGAGAAATCAAGATAAAACATGCTAAGATTTAAAGATATATGATATATATCTATATATACATATATACGACACATATTTAAATTCACTTAAAGGTAAATGTGCAAACATATATTTAAATCTAGAAGTATATTCATATAATTTAAATCAATAAATTTATATATATATATCTTTAAATACTAATATGCATGCATCTGTACATACGCATATATATCAATGTAATTTATCAACTCTAGTTTAAATAAAAGGATCACACTCTTAACACAGCAGTTTCATTCATATATTTATGAATAAATAAAGTCACCTGTAAGGTTTCAAGTTTCCAGAAAAAAATTTACAGAATATTCTTATTGATTTTGCAAACTTAAATACCTGAAACATTTTTTGTGACTGTGTAGTTATTTTTAAAACCTCTTTAAGATGTTATAAGAACGATGTTGCATTCTCTAGCATGATAATTTGGCTTTTCATTGCATGACACTGACAAAGCCATTTATTGAGTTGTCATTTAATTGTTTCAGAAATGACTCATTAAGTGAGAAATCCATGTCAAAAGCGAAGTCGAACACAAAATGTGGAATGAAGAAAGGGTGTTTGGAGGAATCAGAAGCAACAGATTAGAATTCCCACCAAGGAAGGAGCAGCAGGGGCGTCCAGAGCATCTGTCTCTCCCAGAGCTGTCTCAGAGAGAAGACCAGGGCTCACTGGCAGAGTGGGTGGTCATCACTGGTGAACCACGTGGGGTGCCCTTGGAGAAGCCACCTACCCGAGCGGTGCCAGCTATGTATGCATTTGGTGATATGATTCGTGTAGGGGAAGCCTGCTTGATGGAGTGGGGATTGAGTGACAGGCCTCCAAGCCGAGCTTGGCTGGCAAGCACAGGATCTTTCCTCAAATTATGTTTATCCAGGTGGCTTAGGATGCCCTTCCCAAGTGATGGCTCGGTGCTGTCTCTGTTTACACACCTACCCTCTGAAATTCTCACGTGCTTATAGCTCTCATGTAAACACAATGTCTGAAACACAACATGACACCACACAGAAATATGCACTAGGTGCGAAATGGTGAGGGGCAGCCTGGCCGTAGAAACTGAAGACAGAAAGTTCCCACCCCTCAGAGTAAATGCAGCCTTGTATCAGGGACCTCTCTTCCTACACCGCACTCCCCTTTCTCCCTCTGGCTCAGACTCTTTCCCAGTCACAGAAGCTACCACACACAGGCAGCTGGTGTGTTTAGACCATAGCACTAACTTGTTCATGTGTATCGACTCAGTCCTTATCTCATTGGTTGCTTCCACTTTGTTTCGCAGTCCACTCATGGAACTTTGGCTGCCGATTATTGAAGGGTGTCATAAATGAGGACAGATAGGACAAAACTGTGGAAGAACCATTACAAGATCAAAATAACTGCTGGGGGAAAAAAAAACCTCATAGCACTTACTTTACTGACAAGTCAGAAACTTCATGCTCTCATCTATATGCCCATCTGTGCATATTCTTCCATTATGTACCTTTCCAGGCATTTATCTTACCTTTGACTAGGAATTTCTACATTCTACTCTTGAAGTCCGCTTAATTTACTGCATGCAGAATGTGCCTAACAGATGTTTGATATCCTAAATTACAATCAAATAAGACAGGATGTTGGGGGTTCATGATTCTCTGCTACAGATTTTTTTTTTTTTCTACAAGCACATCTTTCCCACAGGACGAAATAATTCCAGCCTGATTTTTATGACTCCCTCTCTCTTCTTCCAATACTTAAAAACAAAATAAGACCCCCCCAAAAGGCACTGCTCTTTTTTTTTGTATAGACTTGCAAATTAATTTCCAAATAATTCTTGAGTAGTGAAACTGGAGAATTATTTGTCAGGCTGGAGTCTAGACAAATTTAGTGAAACCGTGCGGTTCCTTCTCTAGCTGAGACAGCTACTCGGGCAGGAGCAGTGCCCTGGGTGACATAACAGGGGGAAGGATGCTCTCCCACATGATCAGTCACATTTGGCCAGGGATTTGAAACATAAGATCGACTCCTGCTCACACTCACATTTTGCTGATTCTCTCTCCTTGTTCTTATTAACATGAAGGCAAACAAACCTGGAAAGGATACTTAACAGGAATCGAAACTGTGCTGACTAGATTATGCTTTTGTCTTTACTATCAACTGCTATCATTGTAATCATAAACTTAATGAAGCTTGCTTTCTTTTGGACTTTTTAAAGAACACTTGAGAGACTCTTCGCCTCCGTGAGGTCCCTGCCAGGCCTGGAATCCTTCCATTGACTAGAGCCAAGTAGGCACCCGGGGCTTCAGACTTTGGCCCAGAGCTTTTTCTTTAGGCATCAGTAACTCCCCCAGGCTCTTCCTCTAGCTCTTCTGTCTGCTACCAGGACTCCCAGCTAATTGTTTTTAATGAGCCTGGGTGGGTGACTATCTTTGGCTGTAACCACAGGGAGATCTTACTTTCTCCACTGAGTATTTAGTTTATTGGAAAAAAAAAATGACTTTTAAGATTGCTTTCCGGGCGACTGGGTGGCTCAGTTGGTTAAGCGACTGCCTTCGGCTCAGGTCATGATCCTGGAGTCCCGGGATCGAGTCCCGCATCGGGCTCCCTGCTCGGCAGGGAGTCTGCTTCTCCCTCTGACCCTCGTCCCTCTCAGGCTCTCTGTCTCTCATTCTCTCTCTCTCTCAAATAAATAAATAAAATCTTAAAAAAAAAAAGATTTAAAAGATTGCTTTCCATTTTGTGTACAAAGCTCAAAAGGAAGAAAACTGAGAGCCAGTTTCCTCTGGGTATCTTCACCACATGCCTCACGTATACCCACCTTCAGTAGGGACAGTAATACCTAACCTTTATTTACTTAGCATTGTGTAGAGTTTACACACATTAACCCATTTACAGTTTACATGGTGGTCCTCAAAGTAAGGTCCCTGACCAGCAGCACAGGATTATTTGGGATTTCCTAACAAATGTAAATTCTCAGCCCCATCCCAAATTTACTGGATTAGAAGCTCGGCAGGTAGGGCCCAGTAATCTGTCCCTTAAGCCCTGTGGGACATTTCTTTTTTTTTTTAATTTTATTATGTTATGTTAGTCACCATACAATACATCATTAGTTTTTGATGTGGTGATCCACGATCCATTGTTTTCATACAACGCCCAGTGCTCCATATTTTGAGGCACATTTATTTTTGAGAATCTCTCTTTCACAGACCACATTAAGTAAGAACATTCATATACCCACTTTGCAGAGGAGGAAACTGAGACTTTTATGGATTAAATCATTTATCAAAGTCATAATAGAATTTTGAGCTGCCAAACTTCAAGGACTGATATAATCTAAGGAGAAAAAAAAAGAAAAAGAAAAAAATCATGATAGTTAAAGACTAAATGAATAAAATGTAGTTAATTAGATTTCTTCCCCTCAATCATTATACGTTGCTAAAATAATTCAATATATTCACATAAAAAAATCTAATGCTCTGCTGCATGTTAAAGTTGAGATATTAACTTCAATTTCTCCAAATCTGAGGTGGGTGTCTCCCAAAACCTAACTGGTTTATATATATATCGGAAATACACTTATAAGTCAAGTTTCCTGTGAACTGCTGAGGACTTTAGCAATAAGTTTAATTTAATAGCAGTGGGTTTAGAAGAATTAATTTTGACCAGATTATCCTCCTTCCTTTGATGATCAGCTGCTGGACCTCATTCCATTACAAATGCAACCAGTTTGTAGGAGACTGCAAACATCTGCTCTCCCCTAGAAAGTGTCCACATGAATATTAATCCTGAAGACTACATATTGACTCCTTGTCCATGTGATGTGTTTAAATGCCACATGTGTAAATGTGTGAAAGTATTTACTCCTTAAAGAGGCTAGACCCCATGTTGGGAAGTTCTCTGAAACAACTCAGCAAATTCTAACATTAAGAAGGGAAAACAGATGGGCATCATTGTGGAACTTTCATGGACTCATGTGGAGTCAGAGGGCTGGAGGGAAGCCTGCTGATTCTGGGGTAAAGACCAGCTGTTGCTTGCACAATGCTGATTTGCCAGTTGTTCCTTCTTCCCTTTACCACAGAGCCTCATCCAGAGATAAGAGAATCTAAGGTCAACAAAAAGTGCTCAGGACAAAACTATGGGGATGATTCACAGGAAATATCAAGCTCTGAGGGGGCCTTGTTTGTTTTAAGCTGGATCCCTAGTGAAACTCAGGCTTTATTGTCAGGTCTTTCTTATTATAATCCGCAGGGCAGCCCATAAACCAAGGATCCCAAGCAGGGAAGTATAGAGGAAGAGATGCAAAAGGCCTGGAAGTTTCTAGATATATGCCTGCTATGGATGGGGAGAATCATTATTAATAAGGTTAAGTGATATTTTCAAGGTCATATAAGCAATCAATTGTGCAACTGGAATGTGACTCTAATCAAAAGCCTCCACATTTCCCTCACTCCTTGTTTCTGTTGGTCTCACTTTTGCACCGGTGGTCTCCATTTAGTCAGAGGCAACATTCTTTTTTTTTTTTTTAAAGATTTTACTTATTTATTTGACAGAGAGACACAGCGAGAGAGGGAACACAAGCAGGGGGAGTGGGAGAGGGAGAAGCAGGCTTCCCGCCGAGCAGGGAGCCCGATGTGGGACTTGATCCCAGGACCCTGAGATCATGACCTGAGCCGAAGGCAGACGCCTAACGACTGAGCCACCCAGGCACCCCCAGAGGCAACATTCTAACCAGCTTTTAGTTGGTTAACTTCTTAACTGAGCTTTTAGTTATGACCAACTATGAAATAAATATCTACATTAAAAGCTTATATGTATATGAGAGAGAGCTAAGGAGAAAACCATTAACAAGATCTTGAAAAATATATTTGATGGCATTCTCTTATATGTGGTCTTTGTTATTTAAAAAACAAAACAAAACAAAACAAAAACAGAAAACAACCCATCGAAACAAAGTACATAAACACATAATGACTTACTTTCTTGATCTGTAGCTAAAGAAGATATGTGCGCGCTAGTAGTCCACAATATCTAGTCAGCCTTGCTCTCCAGGTTTATCTCATAGATTTGACCAGGGAAATCTTGTATCTAAAGTTATTAATTCTGTATATCTCAGATACATCTTATACATCTTCCTTTAATAATTTGTTTATATTTTATACATCTTCCTTTCAGATTTTGCTTATAGCACGTATCCTGTTGTGAATATTTCTCCCTTCCTATGACTTTCTCTTCCTCCCTTTCTATATTTGTTGGGTTTGTATTAGTCATACAGGCTTCTGTAGTTGCTGGGAAGCCAAAGTAACTTGAACGTGGTCCCTGCCCTTTGGACTCATCTTTGTCTCTTGCACTGTCTACTCACCAGCACACCTTCTCGAAGCTTCATGCTCCTGGATGGCCATCAGTGCTGCTTGTACACACATGTTCTGTTTCAGTGTCATTTGCCTTCTCCCTGATGGTTCTGCACATCCATGGAAGGGATTAAGTACACCCGAAAGCCCCCTTTTTATGCCCAACACCCAGCACACTGCCTGGCGTATAATGAGAGTTTAAAAGATACATGTTGAAGGTCATGAGATTCTCACTCTCGAATTGTTTTCTGAAATTGGTAGGCTTAAAATACTATATCAAACAGTGATCAATACTCAGGATGTTCTAGACCAAACTGGCAAAATAAATGTGTATGAATCATAAAGATCAGAGAACATGTCCCAGAGTTCAGAAGTCACTCAAGGTGAAATGAGGGGACTAATGAGCTTAATGTATAGTCCATTGTTTCAATTGATCTCTGTGTGAGGAAAGTGTTGGGTAACATATGCAAGCCCTTTATATTAAGGTGGATTCCATAAAGCTATAGGAAATCATAGACCACCTTATCATACAGGCCAAAGGATTCTAAGATAAAGGACTACATTCCTGATGGATTTGGGAAGAAGCAACATGATTTTCAGAAAACTGTAAGCTGATTATCAATAATATACAGTATATTCAGAGGGGAGTGATGGGCTAGTGAGGAGGATGGAATCTGCCATATGTTACTGGCTATCAGTGAGCAGGTCTACTGGAATGGAAATTGCATCAGTGAAGGAAAGGAATCAAGGCCTCCAGTTGTTAGAAGATTTGAAAGAAGAATGCCTGGGTGGCTCAATCAGTTGAGCATCTGCCTTTGGCTCAGGTCATGGACCCAGGATCCTGGGATTGAGCTCTGCATTGGGCTCTCTGCTCAGTGGCGAGTATGCTATTCCCTCTCCCTCTTGATCTCTCACACTCTCTCAAATAAATAAATAAAATCTTTAGAAAAAAAAAAGATGTGAAAGACCATTCTGTAGGGGAGGAAGTAGACATTTTCATTACCAGTTGCATGAGCAAACAACTGGGTTTCAATGCATTAACACTTGAGGGGGACATATTCTGAGATTGTATACATCAGTCTCTCCCAACTCTAGTTCTGATGATCTGTTTTACAGAATCAGCAACAGAAGACATAGGCTGGAAATCTAGTTCTAAACCTCCTTCTGAGCACACCACTGACTGGAGAGCCAAGCAGGAAGAATCTGAAACTCGTAATGTGTTAAGGATACCTTAAAGATGTAATATGTTAGAGATACCTTCTGAGCATTGCCATGTCCACCAAGATGTCCCCCAAGGCTCACCATGCTGGTTCAGCCCAGATGAAACTTGAATTTCCACTTTGGTTTCACTTAGCAGGCTACTTCCGCACTGGACCAGAATGTGTCCTGATCCCAGCCCAGTTTGCACCAGCCCCTTGTCTTAGATTATTGGGTTTTAATTCTTATGCCATCAACCACTACCTAAAGTGTTATCTGGTGATTTAGGTGCTTAAGCTTTATGGACAAGCAGAGGTGGGTTTGCATCTTGGTCCATCACTTTACTACTTCTGTGATACGGACCAAGTTCCTTGGCCCTTCTAAACCTCAACTTTCCCCCTTAAAATAGAAACAATTCATTTAGCTTATTTAGAAGGTATTAGACAATATTTTTGGTAATCTTAGCCGAGTGCCTATTCATATTGAGTGCTGGATAGAGTAGCCCCTTCACTGCATTGGGCCTCTGGAATATAGACCCCAGAGGAATCAATTCAATTCACTACAGCCCTTTGGATGTATTCTGAACTGATCTTATTTCATTTGTAGGTGCCAGAACTGCAAAGTTCCTTGCTTTAGTCATGACCTCAACTTTTTAAGCTTCTTGTTTTCCCCAGTGGTCCATATCACTGTGGTCCTTGCATCCCTCATGAGGGAAACTTCCTATATTATGGCATGAAGACTGATTAGAATGGGGCCATCTCAAAATATATGACCTGTATCGAGCAGAGGCTGATTGTGAATGCCTAATTAAATGGAGACTAGGAAGAAGTGAGTGAACCTGTAGGCAAAACAGACCACTAATATCTTCATGGTCAATACTGAGGGATCCACCAACAACAGATACTTGTTTAAAACCAGTACCTGAGAGGGGCTCATTAGATTATCTCTGGAAAAGATGAGTAGAATAAGTTTTTCTACAAAGATGAATAGAGCTTTAACATTGATAATGGGATTAAACTTAGGGGGAAAAAGGCAAATGATTAGAAGAAAGAAATTTGAAAGATCTGGGATTCTTATACATTGGTTCTCGTTCTTATTTTCTGTCATCATCATAAATAAAATGCAGTAGGAGACGTTTAAAAGTTACTGAAATTTTTAGGTAACATTAAAATCTCTAAGCAGGAGGCACTTAGAGTTGAATTACAGAAAGAGTTTTTATGAACACTTTCATATATGTGTAAAAGTAGTCAGAAAAGGCAAATCTTTTATCCAATATGCCTCAGTAAAAAGGATTTTTTTTACACCTGATCTCCAGGCGTAAGATGGAGATCAGGTGTAAGATGACTTTGGGGACTTTGGCTTTGTCTTATGTACACTGTGGGTTTCTGGTGGTAAAGTTCTTGGATACAAAAGGGTAAGATAATTGTGATATATATCATATTTTACATCCAAGAAATCTGGTAAGGGTGGTGGAATCTCAGAGCTATGACAATGGAAATTAACTTTGAGATGAGTGAAATGCATTTTTGGCATGTACTGGCAGGGCCTACCTTAAGGGTTGAGGATTCTTGCATTTGCTTCTTACCCTGTCCTAATAAGAACTTATTAAATACTTGTGAGTCCTTTAACTGGAAACATTACCCTGATACGCTGTTGTAGCCAGAATGGGTATGAAACTTGCCATCAGAGGATATTGAAAATGAAACATATATTATTGAATCATCATATAAAGCTTTTGCATCTATAGCTAATGCACCTGGCACAGTTGATTTACCCAGAAATGTGTGTGGGGGGGGAAGCAAAAGACCTCAAGAAAAAGACAAGTGAAAATTTTCCTGAAATTTTATAATAGATCAAAAGATGGAGACCTTCTATCTTAGGTGAGAAGAGGAAAGGATCCTAACTGACTTGTACACAAACATGAGCAATGTGGATAAAGTAATTTAAAAATAAGATACCATATACTAAAACATAGGCACAAGTGGCTGTCTTTCAAATTTCAGAGTGATAAATATCAGAAAATAAAGGAACATGTCAATGCACATAGAGGGCAATGTGTTTTTAGAACACTTGCATGCTGTATGTGGGAAACATAGGTGGATTCATTAAGGGTTTGAACACACACAGGAGGGACTCAGAACTGAAGTAGTAATTCATGCATAGATCTGAGACAGTAAGTGTTTCTATGGGCCTATCTTTCCAGATGAGTGGTAATGGGACTTTGGTCTGTGTGGATTTAATTAGAGGTCCCTCTGTTCCAAATATATTTATCCACTTTACCAAACATAGGCTAATGTTGCTGCTCAGAGTTAGAATCTTAATATTTATATTTTCTTGGCATGTCTACAAGCCAACCAGGAAGAGATTTTAAATCTGCTAAGATACTAAAATTGTCACTAAGTTTGTCTCTGAGACCTTCACACCTGATTATTTAGTGAAGTGGGGAACTCTGGCTTGTTCATAAATCATGATTCATCTCTAAGCGGCTGCCTGGTGGCCTCATTCATGAACATTGCATTCAGTGCCAGATCAGAAATTCTTCAAATTGATTTTTAGGGCATGAATATTTGATATTGTACATTGTATAGATAGATATATTTTCAGGATTCTCATTCTGAATGAACTTTGTAAAATAAAATAAATATCTTGAGTACTGGTAAATTGATATCCCATCCACAGCATGCCCTAAGTTGTATTGTTTGCTAACTCAATTTCATCTGAATTTGCAAACTCCACATCATCTGAAAATTGAAAATCTTCAAAAGACCATGTGAAAGTCTCATTCGAGAGATTCTCTACTTCCATGATACATCATCCTTATTTCAGTATTTGATATTGATGTTTTTAGGTATTGACTTTTCATGAAAAGTTAAATAGAAAAATTTAGAGAGTTTAATAAAAATCTCTTGTTTGCCCATTGCTCTCATCTTGTTTATCAGGCTTAATTCTGGTAAATCTATAATCTTACTTCTAATTTTAAATTTAAAATAAAAAGTAAAATGAGTAAATAAAACTTCTCAATGTAATCTATTCATCCAGCAGTATAATCTTGTGGAAATAATAATGAATATTAAGCACAAGTCATATTTTACATATGTACATTTGGCAAAATACTGAGTCTCTCTTTGATGGGCATGCAGTTTCAGAGTTTGAACTCCATCCATACACTATAGAAACACGATGCAATATTATGGCTGTGTTCTCACTCCTACTTCAGCAACATGTGAATAAAACAGTAAGGCTTAACATTATTTTTACAATAAAGTTTACATTTAAAGTGAAAAAGTAAATCAATTTTGTGAAACTTAAAAAATAATCAAGTGCGATAAAGGAGAAATAGAAAGTAGTTTTGTATTCTTGTACCACCAGTATGAGCTTGGGTCAGTCTCATGCGAGCCTCTTGCCTCTATATGCTATCTACAAGACACTTCAGAGATAAAGCAACAGTGACTGAAAGTTAAGGGATGAAAAAAACATTACATGTAAATGGAAAACAAAAGAAAGCTGGGGGGGTGGGAGGATGGGTTAGCCTGGTGGTGGGTATTGAGGAGGGCACATTCTGCATGGAGCACTGGGTGTTATGCACAAACAATGAATCATGGAACACTTCATCTAAAACTAATGATGTAATGTATGGGGATTAACATAAGAATAAAAAAAAAATACCAGCAAAAAAAAAAAAAGAAAGCTGGTGTAGCTATGCTCAGACAAAATAGATTGTAAAACAAAGACTGTGCTAAAAGAGAAAGGGAACAGTACATAATGGTAAAAGAATCCAAAGAAGAAGATATAACATAAAATTCTATGCACCATGCATAGGAGCACACAATATACAAAGCAAATATTAATAGACTTAAAGGTAGAAATCAACAGCAATATAATAATAGTAGGGGAATTTAACCCTCACTTACATCAATGGATAGATTATTCAGACAGAAAATCAATAAGGAAACATCAGCCTTAAATGGCATATTAGAGCAGAAGGACTTAACAGGTATAGATAGAACATTCCATTCAAAAGCAGCAGGATACACATTCTTATAAAATGCACATGGAACATTCTCTAGGGTATCTTACATGTTAAGCCTCAAAACAAATCTCAGTAAATTCAAGAAAATTGAAATCATATCAAACATCTTTCCTGACAATAATGGTATGAAACTAGAACTCAATAACAAGGGGCACCTGGGTGGCTCAGTTGGTTAAGCATCCGACTCTTGATTTCAGCTCAGGTCACAATCGCAGGGTCATGGGATTGAGCCTTGAGTCAAGCTCCATGCTCAGCACGGAGTCTGTTTGTTGTCCCTCTCCCTCTGCTCCTCTCCCAACACCCCACTCGTAAGCTCTCTCTCTCTAATAAAAAAATAAATAAACATTAAAAATCCTAAAAAATCAATTACAAGAAGAAAACTAGAAAAACTACAAACAAGGGGCGCCTGGGTGGCTCAGTCATTAAGCGTCTGCCTTCGGCTCAGGTCATGGTCCCAGGGTCCTGGGATCGAGCCCCGCATCGGGCTCCCTGCTCCGCGGGAAGCCTGCTTCTCCCTCTCCCACTCCCGCTGCTTGTGTTCCCTCTCTCGCTGTATCTCTCTTTGTCAAATAAAATCTTAAAAAAAAAAAAAAAGAAAAACTACAAATGAATGGAAATTAAACAACTTGTTAGTGAACTACTACTGGATCATAGAGGAAATCAAAAGAGAAAAAAATCTAGAGACAAATGAAAACAGAAATATGACATGCCAAAATCTATGGGATACAGGAACAGAGATTCCAAGAGGGAAGTTCATAGTAATACAGGCCTAACTCAAGAAACAAAGAAAACTCACATAAAGAATTTAACTTGACACCTATAGGAACTCGAAAAAAAAAAGAAGAAACAAAATTCAAAATTAGTAGAAAGAAGGAAATAATAAATATCAGAGTGGAAATAAGTGAAATAAAAACAAAACAAAACAAACAAACAAAGAAAAATCCCCAAAACAATAGAAAACATCAACAAAACTAAGAATTGGTTCTTTAAAAAGACAAACAAAACTGACAAACCTTTAGCTAGACTCACCACAAAAAGAAGAGAGAGGGCTCAAATAAAATCAGAAATGAAGGAGAAGTTACAACTCATACCACAGAAATAAAAGGGATTGTTAGAGACTACTATGAACAATTACAGGCCAACAGATCGGACAACCTAGTAGAAATTGTTAGATTCCTAGAAACTTAGTTTCATCCAAGGCTGAATCATAAAGAACTAGAAAATCTGAACAGATCAATTACTAGTAAGGAGATTGAATCAACAATCAAAAATTTTCCAACAAACAAAAGTCCAGGACTAGATAGCTTCATTGGTTAATTCTACCAAACATTCAAAGATTTAATACCTATTCTCAAACTTCCAAAAAAGTAGAGAGGAGGGAATGCTTCCAAACTCATTTTATGAGGCCAAGCATTAATTACCCTGATACCAAAACTGGACAAAGACAACACAAAAAAGAAAATTACAGGCCAATATCCCCAATGAACATAAATGCAAAAATCCTCAACAAAATATTAGCAAACTGAATGTAACAATACATTAAAAGGATCATACCATTATCAAGTGGGATTTATCACACAGATGCAAGATTCAACATCTACAAATCAATGTGGTCCACCACATTAACAAAAGTGAAAGCTAGAAATCATATGATCAACTCAATAGATGCAGAAAAACCATTTGATGGTATTCAACATCCATTTATGATAAAAACTCTCAACAAAGAGGTATAGTGGGAAGGGACTTCAACATAATAAAGGTCATATGTAACAAACCCACAGCTAATATCATTTTCAACAGTGTAGAGCTGAAAGCTTTTCCTCCTAAGGATGTCCACTCTCCCCATTTTCATTCAACATAGTATTGCAAATAGTAGGCATAACAATTATGTGCAAAAATTTGTTGTGCTTCTACAAACTGATTACAAAGTATCAGAAAGAAAAAAAAAATATCCCACTTACAGTTGCATCAGAAGGAACAAAATACCTAGTAATAAATTTAATGTAAGAAGTGGAAGACTTGTACACTTAAAACTTTATAAGACCCTGATGAAAGAAACTGAAGAGAGAAAGAAATGGAAAGATATTTCATGCTTATGGATTTGAAGAATTACTCTTGTTAAAATGTCCAGATACCCAAAACAGTCTATAGATTCAGTGCAATCCCTATCAAAATTCCAATGGCATTTTTCATAGAAATAGAAAGAAGAATTCTAAAATTTATATGGAACCACAAGAGACCCCAAATAGCAATTTTGAGAAAGAGCAAAGTTGGAGGCATCATGCTTCCTGATTTCAAACCACACTACAAAACTATAGTAATTAAGATATGGTATGGCATTGGCATAAAAACAGACACATAGATCAATGGGACAAAATAGAGAGCCCAGAGATGAACCCACACATATATGGTTAACTAATTTATGAAAAATGAGGCAAAATATATGATGGAGATAAGACTGTGTCTTCAACAAATGGTGCTGGGAGAACTGGAGAGCTACATGCAAAAGAATGAAACTGGATGAATATCTTATAAAATAAACACAAATTAACTTAAAATAGATTTAAGGCTTGAATGTGAGACCTGAATCCATAAAAATCCTAGAAGAAAATACGAATTGTAAGCTCTTTCACATCAGTGGTGTGTATATATATATATATATATATATATATATGTATGTATGTGTATATATATATATATATATATGTATGTATATATGTATATTTGGATCTGACTCTAAAGGCAAGGGCAACAAAAGCAAAATAAACAAATGGGACATTAAACTAAAAAGCTTTTGCACAGCAAAGGAAACCATTAACAAAACCAAAAGGCAACCTACTGAATGGGAGAAGATATTTGGAAATCATATATCTGATAACGGGCTAATACCCAAAATATATAGAGAACTCATACAACTCAATGAGAACAATAAAAAAAAAATGATTAAAACATGAGCAGGAAATCTGAATGGATATTTTTCCAAAGGAGCCACACAGATGGCCAACAGGTACATGGAAAGATGCTCAACATCACTAATCATCAAGGAAATGAAAATCAAAACCACAATAAGCTATCACTTACACTTGTCAGAGTGGTTATTATCAAAAAGACAAGAAATAACAAGTGTTGGCAAGGCTGTGGAGAAAAGCAACCCTCATGCACTGTTGCTGAGAATGCAAACTGGCGCAGCCACTATAGAAAACAGCATGGAGATGCTTCAAAAAAAATTAAAAATAGAATGACCATATGATCCTGCAATTCCACTATTGGATATTTATCAAAAAAAATGAAAATGTTAATTCAGAAAGATAACACACCCCTATGTTCATTGCAGTATTATGTACAATAGCCAAGGTATGCTAACAACCCAAGTGTACATCAATGGATGAATGGATAAAGATGTCCCATGATGGTATTATGCTAAGTAATATAAGTCAATGAGAGGAAGACAAATACCACATGATTTCACTTACCATGTAGAACCTAAAAAACAAAGCAAACAAACAAAAGAAACAAAATCTAGACTCTTAGATACTGAGAACAGATTGGTGTTGCCAAAGGGAGGGATTTGGGGTATGGACAAAATGGGTGAAAGAGATCAAGAAGTACAACCTTCCAATTATAAAATAAAAAAGTCATGGGGATGTAATGTACAGCATGGAGAATACAGACAATGATATTATATGGACAATTGTATTGTATGGTGACAGATGGTAACTAGACTTATTGTGGTAACCATTTTGCAATGTAGACAAATGTTGAATCATATGCTGTATACCTGAAATGAATATAATATTGCATATCAGTTATACCTCAATAAAAATATTTAGACAAAAGAATTCAAAACTGCAATTCATTTTGAAAAACAACTGGTTCTGATCGAAAATGCCGAAGAAAATAATTAATCCCACATCTATTTGTCCTTCTCAAGTCAACATAAAACCTTAAAATTGTTCTTCAAAATGGAAGGTGTGCTTATTTTTCATTTCAAACTAAAAGCAAAACAAAAGAAAACAAAAACCTGTAAAAATTTATGGAGGCTTCAAAATTGAGTGAAAAAATAGAATAGTCCCCCAAAGCCTTATTTAAAAAAAAAAAAAAAAAACTTAAGTTTTATTTATTTGAGTAATTTCTACCCGCAGTGTGGGGCTCAAACTCACGATCCTAAGATCAAGGGTTGCATTCTGTTCTGACTGAGCCAGCCAGATGCCCCTTAAAATCCAATTTTTAAAATGAAGAAAACCTGTGCTTTCTGTAAGTATTACAACCTAATATTAAAAGGCAACCCAGAATAAAGATGATAATAATCGTATTCTCAAGATTCAATCTGCCATAACTAATCTCAATCCCCAGTTTACTATTATTTTCAATTAGCAATATTGATGAGTATGGCGATTATCAAATAACGATGAACATAAAATAGAAATCTGTTTTCAACTGGTGGGGCCAACACAGAAAAATATAGACAACAGCAATTTGAAACCATAGGTGGCATTAATTTAATGGGGAAAACAGGTAGGGAGAATATGTGAAGGACAGATTACTCTATCAATTGCCAAATCTTCAATCTTATGTACATTTAGAGAAAAATAAATATTTGGAGATGTTTTTCCTTAAATTATAAGCAATGTAAAGTAACGAATTATTTTATTTAGTGCATGAGTTTCTGAAGCCTCCTCTAGGTGCCTCTTGCTCTGTGCCTTGGCCTCCTTTTCTAACCTCAGGCTGGGGACAGCCTTTCACTACGCCGGAGGTCAAGAGTTTGGGCCTTGGGGTGGGGGTGGAAAGTTCTTTTTCACAACTTGGAGCACACTGTCCTTCACTTCCTAGGCGAAGATTGTTTCTAATATCAGAATGATTCTACATTTTATATTTCTCTTGTCTTTTTAAAGCTTTTAATTGTTTTCAAATCTTGAATAGAGGCTATTGAGCACAGTGGCTTTAAAGTCAGACCAGACTACAGATTCTCATGCTGAGATTTTAACGGATTGTTCAGCTTTGGTCGGATTATATAACTGAGCTTGCTGGGTCATTAGGAGGTGTGCAAAGTGCCTGGTACATAATGAACAAGTGAGTAAATAAATACATACTCAATAAATCAATACATTCTCATTAACAATCAGACTCTTGCAGTATCCTTCTGTTTTTATAGATGAAGAATTGAGACCCAGTCAGTGAATTACTTAAGTTACCAGAAGAGGAGGAAAACATGAAACTTTTTTTCAACAGGCATCCTAATTTCCCTTGGAACTAGAGCCATGCTGGAGATAGGACTCATACACCATCTAATTATTTCTGAATGGGCACTCCACAGTTATTAAGCTACCAAGAATCTGGGTAGAGGAAAATGATAGAAATGCTCACTGGTTACCATTATAATATCTCAGATTCATTCATTGGAAGAGAAAAGATGTCCTACCCAGATGCTGTTTTCTTGCTTGTACTGTTTCCAGTTGCGTCCTGTGTCACTGAACATCAGGCTGTAACTCGTCACCCAGTCAGAGCTTCCGTATCTTCCCTGCGTGGCCACTGCTGTAATCTCTACTCTGTTTCCCAGGTCCATCTGGAGCCACTGTTGAGCATTGGAATCTGCTGGAGACCAACCGCCAGTTCCTGGAAGAAGATCAGAGGGAGAGCTGTAGTAACATCCCACATGGCCGCAACTCTCAGCTCCCAAAGAGAAATGAAATGGTGTGCTGCTAAGATGTCTTTACCCCCCATGGCGCCCTGCTTGTCCTTGCATGGCCTGATTTCCATTCTCCTCTTCCATCCTATTCTCTTTTATGGTTCAAGATTCATCTTGAACCCACGCTGTTCCTTCCATAACTCTTCCTGTCTTTCCTTGGGCATTAGTTCCCATTTTCTGGATTCCTAGTACAAGCGGTACTATTTATTTATTTTTATCTTCTTACAGCCTTAATCTTGTAACATGCTTTCTATCTTCTGCCTGACTGAGATCTCCTTCCTTCCTTCTTTTCTCTACTCTTTCATCCCTCCCTCTACCATGGCCCAGACATTTTTGCTGTGGATGCAAAGATGAAAGATCATTGACTATATCTTTGACTCTGTCTCATCCATTCGACCAATGTTCATGGAGCACCCGGAGCATTCTGGGTACTGAAGAAAGAAAGACATGCAAATAAAAATGTTCAACGTGATGTGATGGGAAGGCTTATGAAAGGCAAACACAAGGTGCGATAGGAAAATAGAGGACAGAATGTCTCAGTAGGTGATCAGAAAAGCCTTGAGACAGTGATGGGGAGACAGTAGAGCTGAAGAAGCAAGTATGACCATGTTGCAGGCAAACAAGGTTAAAGAGAGAAAACGTTGGAGAGATCAGACAGGGACATGGGAACAGCATACATAAAATCTCAGAGGGACGTGAGACAGTGTGCCACATTTCCAGATCTACATGGGACTCAGTATACTTGACACACAAAAATATTCTTACATGGGACAAAAACTTTTGGGCTCCAAAAGTTCATTATTTGATACACTGGAACTTTGCAGAAGATCAATATTAGCTCTTGCTCAGTTGGAAGACGTGTGGCCTCAGTCTTCTGTATTCATTTCACATAGAAATAATGAAGTCAATAATCATTTTTAGTGACCCAAGAGTTCATAAATTCCAAATACTGAGTGGAATCCTGGAAAGGCAGAATGTGTATACCATGGGTGGGGATGAGAGGGAAACAACACCTTTGTGAAGCACCTTGCTCAGGGTATCGAGTTGGGGAGTTAATTAAATTTTCAATTTAGAGGACTTAATCAATAATCCCTTTTGATTTTAAGCTATGTCACTGAAAATCATTTTAGTAATGTCCCGGTCTACTTTCTCACTATCTCAGAAGGAGTCAATGGGATTTGTCCTTGGTAATCGAGAACTTTTCTGAGTCCTGGCTCCCCAGTGCAGACAGCCTATCATCAATGGAAGTGGACATGTAGACACAAGGTATGGAGAATGTGAGGTGGACCCTACTTTAGTCATAGGCACATCCTACAAGTTGTGTGTTGATTTTCTCCTAATAGCTACTGCTGTTAAGCTTTTGTTTGATTTTTTTTTTTCACTTTCCTGAGAAGACTGAAATTCATGGAAAGGAAGAGAAGGAACATGCTCAGCATCTACTGTGGAATGTATTTTATTAAGTGTTTTGCAAGATGTGGATACAGTGGCAGATATGGCTGATTTCCCTAATATCCATTTCTCTTCTTCTGTGGTAGGTGTAAAGTTTAATTTCAATTCTGCTCTCCATCCTATTATACTTATAGCCACAACAATAAGTTCTCTCCAATCAAAATGTGACTAGGAAGAAGACATGCCACTTCCAAGCCAACTGGTCTCTTCCCCACTTGTTTCCCCTTCTATGACTGATGGACGCAGTTGGCACCAAGGCCCTAGTTGATGGCAAAACAACAACATGGAAAGATCCTGGAATCCCATATCATCACATGAAGGAAAGCATCTGTCTACTTGAATGCCTGACCTGAATAATAATATGAACAAAAACTAAACATCTATGTTGTTTAAGACATTGAACATTAGAACTTTTTTGATACTGCAGTTCAGCCTACTTTATTTTTTTTATTTTTTTTTAAAGATTTTATTTATTTATTTGACAGAGAGAGACACAGCGAGAGAGGGAACACAAGCAGGGGGAGTGGGAGAGGGAGAAGCAGGCTCCCTGCAGAGCAGGGAGCCCGATGCGGGACTCCATCCCGGGACCTGGGATCATGACCTGAGCTGAAGGCAGTCGCTTAACCAACTGAGCCACCCAGGCGCCCAGTTCAGCCTACTTTAAAACATACATAATATCTTGTGAAATAAATAACACAATTGCCATTATATAGTTCAGGAGAATGAGATCCAGCAAGTTTAGAACACCTGACACTTGGGATTCAAGCTTAGCTCTTTGAGAATATTATGTAGCAGGAAAAAAAAAAAAAGGGTTTCTAAAAACCCATAAAATCAATAAAGAGGAAAGGCACTGGGAGGAGGCATTTGAGCAGAGATTCTGACATGCCAGATCCTTCCGGACATTTTTATCAACCAGCTCTGTCTTCACTAACCTGTCCACAATTCCCAGTCTGGACTACCTTCTCTCAACTTCTCACAACTGACAGGGAGGCTTAAGAAGAGCTTTTACATTTATAAATAAATAAATAAATAAAAAGTCCAAAATGACTCTGAGCCTACTCTTTATTTCCATTCAATTTCTCCTCCTGCCCATTTCATGAGGCCTCTTTCTTCTTAAGTGAAAAAAAGCAAGGTTGTATAAACTTTGATCTCAACAGTATTAAAACATGATAGAAGAGAAATTTGTGTGGTGATTTCTTCTGAGTAATGAAAATATGAGTGATTTCATCCTTTTATGCTTTTTGCCTGTAACATATTTTCTATCATCAGCATGTCTTTCTTATATAAATGGAGACTCATATTTATTTGGTTTATTGCATAAAGAATATGTACAGCAATTGTACAGCTGGTGACAACTTGTGACTTTTTATGTGATCATCACTATTTTTGAAATCAAAATTCTAAAACCTTAACTATTTCTGTTTTATCCTCAATAATCCACAGCCAGACTTCCTAGTCATGCTTTAGGAATTTTTCTTCATTTATTCTAATTATTATCGTACTCATATATGATAAGAATTTACGTTAAGAATGGAAGAGAAAAACAAAATGACAAGGAACTCTCTCTGTCACCTCGCAAAGCATAAAATCAGAGTAGATTGACCAAAAACCAAACCAAACCACAAAACAAGACAAAACAAAAGAGGGAGAGTTAATGCTAGAAGACTTCCTCAAATTTGTCCAAAGAAAATCACATCTTCCTTTTGCCCACAGTAAAATCCTTAGCTTATTAATCACCCTGAAATTAACCGAAATGGAATTGTTGCTGTTCACCTGCATTAACACATTGAGTTAAAAATGTTCCAAACCCAGAAGCTTCAGACTAAGCTCTTACAACAGAGGGATACTATCTGGGTGATAATCGCCAAGAATTCTTTCCCTGCTGTTGAAGATGTTCCCTGCATTACAGTTAATAGGCCAGGCATCCAGGGTTGCCGTGGTTGCTATGGAAAACATTTTGTTCCTTGCACCAAACAATGTATGTGTTTTCAAAATGATGAGAGAAGCTTAAAGATACTATTTGCAGCTACTCTAAACACACTCCATGCCCACACTAGCTTTCTGTTTCTGAATTATTCTCTGAATTGGGAGTGTAACATACACACAGATACCTGTGTTTGGCAAATCAAAGGTGTAAACTAAGGCAGGGCTGTCTGTAATTGTGGTTGAGGTATCAATGATCATGAACTGCAATTCCCATAGTCCCTTCAATTTAAATTTAAGAGAATTTAAATTCTCTTAAAGGGAAGATTTTAAAGGAAAACTAACTTCACTTTAGATTTTAATATCATCTAGAATTTTCCAAAAGTTTTCAGACATGGGGTCCTGAATGATTTACACACTATATCTCAGCACAGCCCAAGCCCGGAACACTACATTTGCCTTATGTCACTTTGGGGAAGAAGATGGGAAAAGGAAATTACAGACTGAAAGCCATAAGAAATCTGGTTCAAGACACAGTTCTGCTCCTGAGGTTAGAATGGATGAGAAATTCTTCAAGGGGCTCAATCATCAGAAACACCTTGGAGGGCTTGTGAAGATGACAGTGCACGTTCTTGGCTTTCTCCTTGATAACTCATTCAAGGGCCTAACCTGGGAATCTGATTTTTAGAAAGTTGTTCTTGAGGGCGCCTGGGTGGCTCAGTTGGTTAAGCGACTGCCTTCGGCTCAGGTCATGATCCTGGAGTCCCTGGATCGAGTCCCGCATCGGGCTCCCTGCTCGGCAGGGAGTCTGCTTCTCCCTCTGACCCTCCCCCCTCTCATGTGCTCTCTCTCATTCTCTCTGTCTCAAATAAATAAATAAAATCTTTAAAAAAAAAAGAAAGTTGTTCTTGATATGCTGAGTGGCTTGGGAAAAAACTGGATGAGACAGCTTCTACAATTTCAGTTCTAATATTTTTCCGATAAGAGTTGTTTTATTTATCTATGTAGTCGTCCAAAATAGCTTAAATCCTACATGCTATTTTTGATTATCAGAAACAACAGTAACAAAAAATAACAACCTGAAATTGCCTCTGGACCCTAAAAATGGACACCCTTGTCTCATTTGTCCCCCAACTCCCCACACCAAACACAGATGTGTAGTTAAATTCAGACTTAACAATTGCCAAGGAAATCTGGAAAATTTTTAATTGAGAAATATCCACCTCGGCTCTTGCTTGAATATTTATTTACACTCCCAGTTAACCCTTTTGCTCCTTCCCATCACCCCCATCCTGCACGCCCTTGGAGTGTTCATTCATACACACTGGAGCTGACGGATGGTCCTTGCTAAGTGCTCAGCACCACCCTGGATACTTGGCACACACGGACTCATTCACGATCACACATCAATATCTGTATGATAGATATTATTATTATGCCCATTTTACAGGTGGTGACACTGAGGACAGAAAGGTTGGACAGCTTTTCCAAGATCACATAACTAGTAAGTGGCAGAACAAGGGATTCGAACCCACAAAACCAGGACCCAGAGCCCAAACACAACCACTTGGCAACACTGCCTCTGAACAGGATGGACAGAAAACCCTTCCCTGGCTCCTTTTTCTTTTCCAAAGTAGTGATTCTCATGAGAAACACGATTCACACTTCACATTTTGCTTTGAATATCTCACCTGATTCCCATAGCTATCAACAATGTATTTTTAATTTCCATTTATGAGAGAATAAAGCAGCCTCAAAGGGTCAACCAGTTTATGGTGGTGAGAGACTGTTCTCCAATCCAGTCCTTCTGATGTCTCGCCCTTCCTGAGGTTTCAGTGGAAACAAGTGTCTTCAGTCTTAGAAATTATCCTTATGGGGTGCCTGGGTGGCTTATTCATTAAGCATCTGCCTTCAGCTCAGGTCATGATCCCAGGGTCCTGGGATCGAGCCCTGCATCGGGCTCCCTGCTCGGTGGGAAGCCTGCTTCTCCCTCTCCCATTCCCCCTGCTTGTGTTCCCTCTCTCGCTGTGTCTCTCTCTGTCAAATAAATGAATAAAATCTTAAAAAAAAAAAGAAATTATCCTTATGGAGAATTCTAAACAAGGTTTAAACTAAGACAAGACAAACAGATCTTCTGACTCCCAGCAGCTCCCTTCTCAGCCCTTTATACCATGATGCTTATTCCTCACTTCACATGATAGGGGAGGCTCTAAGCATGAAACAGAATAACTGGTAGAAAATGGAGAAATTCCTCAGTTTCTACACTTATTTCCACTTTTATTTTATTTTATTTTATTTTATTTTATTTTATTATGTTATGTTGGTCACCATACAATACATCATTAATTTTTGAAGTGGTGATCCACGATTCATTGTTTTCGTATAACACCCAGTGCTCCATGTAGTACATGCCCTCCTTAATACCATCACTGGGCTAATCCATCTCCCAAACCCCCTCCCCTCTAAAACCCTCAGTTTGTTTCTCGGAGTCCATAGTCTCTCATGGTTCATCTCTCCCTCCAATTTCCCCCCTTTCATTTTTCCCTTCCTTCTCCTAATGTCCTCCATGCTATTCCTTATGTTCCACAAATAAGTGAAACCATATGGCAATTGACTTTCTCTGCTTGACTTTTTTCACTTAGCATAATCCCCTCCAGTCCCATCCACGTTGATGTAAAAGTTGGGTATTCATCTTTTCTGATGGCTGAGTAATATTCCATTGTATATATAGACCACATCTTCTTTATCCATTCATCTGTTGAAGGGCACTATACTTTCCGGGATCATTTCTATAGTTTATTTCCACTTATAACTAGAAAAGGAAGTAAGAGTTGATTGATGTCACTGGAAATGGGGACAAAATGGATTATATATAGCCCTCTGCTCAGCAAAATTTTGCAACTACCATTCAAAAAGAGAGTCAATTTAGTACAAAACCAACAGGAACTAGAATAGTCACACACACGCACACACACACACACACACACACAGCATTTTCACACCTAATCTGTTTTTAGTACAAAGCCATTTTTAAAAACCTTAAAATAAACCCTATAGGGAATAGGTTTCTTAGGAATGTGCCTTCCCCCAGATTTAGTCAAGGCCCTAAAAAGCTACAAGCACATTGTCACAAATGACTGGGAGGTTACCTTGAATTACTAGCTGCATCATTAATTATTAAATATTTGGTGCCTGTGTAAGCAAAGGTTCAATATTTTTCAGGGACAAAACTACCTAGACATAGTAATGAGAAAGGCAGAGACACTGTCCCATAAATATTTAACATTATATAGTATGGGTAAGAGTGATAACAATATTCACAAACTTGCACACAGCATTCAGGAGGGATTCCTGCACCTCCATGCACAGAGTTGTTATCATCCATTTATAACAGGACCTGTGGCTGGGCAGGGATTTCCGAGGCTGGTGAGGATGTTGGCTGGAAGCCTGGGCATCATCCTTCTGCTACTGGGCAGGTGTAATAGGACTCAGGTGTTTCAGGCCAGCCCTGGCCAGAGCTCCCATACTTTTACCTGCGTATTTATTTAGGCAATAAGGAGCTTCTTGGGGTAAAAGAAAGTGGGAACCTGATCAAACACCCTGTGGGTTTCAAAACTGATAAAAACCTGTTGGAAAACCTGAACTGGCCCTACTAAGGCCAATTTTCAGAGAAGACCAAAGGGGATCATAAGAGGAGACTCATGAAAGGGAGGGGAGAATCGGGATCTGATTCAGATCCAGTCATAACTGAGGCTGCCTCAAGAGTAATGTCAGGGTGACAGTGGCTCTCTTGGTTTGGGTTCCCCAGAAGTCAATTACAAGGCATGGATTTGAGTGTACGTAGTTTATTTGGGAATTAACCCCAGGAAGTTGGGTTAGGTAGATGGAGCTGAGACAGGGAAGGAAGGAGAGCAATCCTTGGCACATCAGCAAGCCAGCCTTCCTATGGATGAGCTTCATCCCATCAGTGCAGGATGCAATTTGGGGTTCAATTTCAAGTGTTGTCATAATATATATTATACATATACACATACATATATCCCAACTTAGTCAAGTATTGCTTGAAACTCATGGCAGGCAGAAAGAGAGCCCTCAAGTAGAGTAGGGAAGGTGTAGTTGTTGGGGTTGAAAGTGGTTATGTTGGGGGATAGCCTCAAGGTTCCCCGCTGGTCTTCCTTAGCAGATGGATCCATCCCCCAACTGTGGGTGCAGGCTGACAACTAGAAATGTCTGTCCTCTTCTCCAGAGATTTACCCTTAGCCAAACAGAAGCATGCTTGCCCAGGAAGCTGTCACTTCCTGGTTCTCATCTCAGCCAGTGGTGGACTGCTACAAAGTTCCAAAAGTCAATCCCATTGTCTCAAGACATGGCTGATATTTATGGTGGAATATGTGGTCCTGAACCTCCTCTTGGCCTCGGAAGGAAGCTGGGCCTCAGTTGAGACCACATTTTTTGCTAGCTTTCCCCCTGCCTTCCCGCACAACCTATCTCTAGAAATCACTCCCCTGCAAATAATTTAAATCGGAAGTCCCATGTCAGCTGAGCTTCTAAGATGTCCTTGTACTGAAAGTGGTGAGGTCCAGGAGATATGGGATCCAACAGCCCTTTCTATAGTATGTATACTTGTTCACACACCTGTGTGTCTCTGTTTATCGGAGATAGCTGTGTCATTCTCTGAAGGGTTCTGATGCTCATTACTCAGATAGTTCAGCTGTGATGTCCTACAGTGAGTACTTCCCTTGTGAAGAGTGGAGCCATTAAGGCCTTCATTGATCAGAAAAGTATATCAGGCTGCACATTTCACAGTTCAGAAGTTATACAGGAAGTGAGGGAAATCAGCAGGAGGGCATTGGGGCTTAGAAAATCTGGAGGTCAGTCCCAAGGTGGATATCTCACATTTATGCCCCTTGCAGGCCAAGGATTGATTCACATACACATAAAAAGACCCAGGTGAGAAGGTCATGTATATAAAACTAGAAAAGACTGCAGATGGGCGCCTGGGTGGCTCAGTTGGTTAAGCGACTGCCTTCGGCTCAGGTCATGATCCTGGAGTCCTGGGATCGAGTCCCACGTCGGGCTCCCTGCTCAGCAGGGAGTCTGCCTCTCTCTCTCTGACCCTCCTCCCTCTCAGGCTCTCTATCTCATTCTTTCTCTCAAATAAATAAATAGAATCTTAAAAAAAAAAAAAAAGACTGCAGAACTATACTGTTCAATGTGGTAGCTACTAACCACATATAGCTCTTTAAATTTAAATTAGCTTGACTTAAATTTTCAGTTCTTAAGTAGCCCTAGCCACATTTCAAAGGTCATGTGTACCTCATGGGTACCTTATTAGATAGCACAGCTAAAAAATATTCCATCCTTGCAGAAACTTCTATTGGCTAGCACTGCTCTAGAATTTCTCTTATAAAATGCTGGAAGCTGAGTTCTATTTAATTTGTCAGATCAATACAATTTAACTCTACACATTGGCTGCTCAGGCCTGGGGGGGGGTGCTTTTAGTGGATTATTTATTCCTCATTTAATGGATATATAATTATTGAGTTCCATCCATGAGTAAAGCAGTATAAAAGATTGAGGAGCAAGATAAGACACTTCCTATTTTTAGGCATATAGAGAAAAGAAATGAGTCTCCCAAGATTTTTGAAGGGAAAATGGAGCAGTGGAATTGAAAGTCATTTAAACCTGCAGATCTCATATTGTTGGCATTACCACTTAAAACTTTTCTCTCATGAGCAGCATACTTTTTGCACAACTCATATACTGCATTTACCTTGGTTTCCTGGGGCAGTTTTGTTCGAAAGACAGTGCCTAGTCTCGGTCTGGTGCATGAGTTGAAAGAGTCACTTTTGACTCCATGACTTTGGGCAAGTAATTTCTCTATTTCTATAAAAATAATATAGTTAAGTGTCCACTCTAGCAAGAATCAAGGATCAAGATAATATTTGTCTACTCATAGGTTTTACGACTATGGCCACAAAATGGTTAAATACAAGTGTGTTTAACTGTTACTTCAAAAGCTTCATTTTGGGTTCCAAAAATTAACTCTGGCATCAGTTCAACTCATTAGGAAGTTACTCCTTTGACTGGAAGATGTGTAACATAACCCATCAAAATGGTAGGAGATCTAGCTCAAGACAGAGCGAGAGAGAGGAGAGAGAAGAAAAATTGTTATTCTCTTACTCCATACCAGATTATTAGCCTAAAGCCAGTCAAGGTAATTCCATCACCCTTGACTGTGATTGGGTCCAGCAGTGGACATATGACCCAATTATGGCTAGTTGGACAGAGGAATACTGCTGGTGATGTGAAAGCTGAGTGGTTGGGCAGGCTTGGGTCCTGGAAGTGTCTCACAGCTCTATGTCATGGTTCTCAAATCTGAGCACATCAGAATCAGTGGTTCTTAGGTTCTTAGGTCCCACTGCCAGAATTCCTGGTCCAGCAGGTCTGGGATAAGTCCAGACAATCTACATTTTTGTTAACAAATTCTGAGGTGATATTCAGCATGCTGCTGTCTAAAGAATTGAATTTGATGGCTTAAAAGCAAACATTAGGAGTCCATGCTTTCTGTTTCCCAGAATGTTGTTGAGTCTGTCTGAGATGTTGGGTGGGCATATTAGCTGGAGAAGGATGTGGACTCTGAGGATGGCATTGTTGAACTGAATCCACCATCTCTGGAGCCTGTGCTCACTGAGGACTTCCTTTGATGTAGAGTAATAAATTTTATTTTTATTCCTTTAGAAAAAAGTAGAATAAAACACCAGATACAGAAAAACCTCACAAACCGAATACTTAGCTTAATAAGCTATTCCAGGGTGAACACCTTTGCGACTACCGTGCTGTTCAAGAAATAGAAGTATGGACACCTCTCAATTTCCATGCACCTAGCTTCAATCATTTAATATTTTTCACGCTACTGAGTTTTTTTTTTTCCCCAAGCTGGTGAGTTTTCTGTTATTTGCATACAAATTTACCCTACCAGAGATATCTTAGGGATAATACCGATTGCTCTGAATACTTTTGTGGAAGGGATTGATTAGAAGCAAGTACATAGCAAAACAAATGACATGTCTCTTATAAAATCTGGATTTTTACCAAACATTTACATTGATTAGCAAAATAAAGTCCAGACACAAGTAAGTGATTGCACAGACAAGTCTAACTAAGAGAAGTGTAGTTTGAGACACTTGAAAGGGGCCTCCAAGGAAGGGACCACCACAGGATATTGAGCATCCAAACTGGAATCCTGGAGAAACAAGAAATGCTTGTTTATATTAACTCCTGTTTTCTGGTTTCTTGGAGTTGGTTATTTGTTATCATTTTCACTCCATATGGTGGATTCAATAATCCTTAGCTCATCTTTTTAATGGCATTTCCACAATGTCTTAAGTGAAAGATTTCTAGATAGATTTTAAACAAAGGAATTGAGTAGACCCTACCTAACTACTCCAGGTTAGACAAAGCAAAAGTATCCACCGTACAATATGCTATTCAAATACAATTTATTTCCACCTGGGTGTGGCCTTCATTGAAAATACAGGTAAACTGTCAATCACTAGACAAATATATGTCATTAATTACACTGCCCTTAGTTGCATTACCATATTTTTTAAGTTACAACGCTTTAAGTTAAATGCAGTGAACTGGCAAACTGAAGATCTTGTCTCTTAGCGAAGTATTAGTGGTATCAGATAGGTGATTGCTTGAGTTAGCATTTTACAGAGTGCTACTTAGAAATAACCTCAGCTTGGCATTTCAAAGGAAGTGACCAGCTACCAGAAGAAAAAGTAAAGGGTCAGTTACATGGGTTTATTTATCACTCTCATTTTGCCGAATGTTGATGTTTAGAAGCTCTGAATTATGTTATTAGTAAGCAAAAGTGTTCATGATTCCTTCTTCCACTCTTAACATCATTGTGTTTTGCAGTTATCCTGGCTGAAGAGAGATAGGGTCATCACATTGGATTTGTCTACATTGAGACAGGGTCCCAAGGCTCCTATTAAATAGCAGAAGATTTCGGGGGCACTTGGGTGGCTCAGTCGTTAAGCGTCTGCCTTTGGCTCAGGTCATGATCCCAGGGTCCTGGGATTGAGCCCCACGTTGGGCTCCCTGCTCCGCAGGAGTCCTGCTTCTCCCTCTCTCATTCCCCCTGCTTGTGTTCCCTCTCTTGCTATATCTCTCTCTGTCAAATAAATGAATAAAATCTTAAAAAAAAAAAAGTTAAATAGCAGAAGATTTCTATTCTGTATCTCTCAATGATCTATTGCTGTCCTAGTCAAAGAGATTTAGGGCATTGTTTAAATATCTAGGTCAAGGTTAGTTTTGCCCACAGGTTTATTAGGCCATAGTATGATTTCAGGGGCATGGAGGCGGCACAGGTGTCCATATCTCTCTTTCTTCTTTGATGCCTGAAAACCCAGTCTTTGTGGTTAAAATACTGGTAATACCACTTGAAATGCCTAAATGACCTGAAAGGGGTGACTGTTATGTCATTCCCACCTCTCCTCAGATTAAGATCTCAGATCAATGTGAATAAAGATATTAGTTAACCTGGGGTAGACAGAATTAGATTCAATTCCAAAT
The DNA here is from genome assembly GCF_002201575.2 of Neomonachus schauinslandi. Lineage (NCBI taxonomy): Eukaryota > Metazoa > Chordata > Mammalia > Carnivora > Phocidae > Neomonachus > Neomonachus schauinslandi. The sequence goes on from NC_058405.1 coordinate 87,846,536, forward strand.
AATTAGCTGTGTATCCTTAGGTCAGTGACTTGACCTCTCTGAATTTATTTCCTCATCCTTAAAAATGTGAATGATACCAACTCAGAGTACCGATATAAAGACACAAATAGAGCTTAAGTTTCTACTTCTTGGTTTCGAGCATGGTTTCTTATCCATAATAACTTAGATAACTTTGATTTCCTCTCATCCCCCTGGCACCCACCTCTGAGATCCAGAGCTGAAAAAGGCACAGAGGTTAAGGATTGAAGGAGGAGAAGATCGAATTGGACTGTGTTAATGCAACTGTGGCTAAAGCTCAGGTTCTGACCAGAAGTTTGGGGGCAGAGGCTGAGATTCTGCATTTCTAACAAGCTCCCAGGTGATGCCTGAAGATCCACACAGAGTCCACACTTTGAGTAGCGAGGAGAGCAGAAGGCCACAAAGGAAAGCACAGAACTTGACGCTGGTCATGCTGGGGGTGTGGGAGAGTGAGGGCAAGATAAAAGAAAGGAAAAGAGCTGAAAACAAGGAAAGAACCCTCCGGGTGGAGAAGAGGAAATGCAGTGACAGAATTCTGCACGTCTCACTGTCTTTTTAAACAGATTAAGTGATATCCATATCATGTCTGGGTCGATCAATTCAAATGGTAGACTGGTGCTGTCATTTCCAAGCAGGCATCATGGTGCTGTGTGTGACATTGGATCCTCAGGATTGCCACCTAGCTATCTGGAACAAGTCCCCAGATAGCCGATATCATGGCAATTGCGAGAACCCTGATGCCTGAATTGTTCCAAATCCACTTCTCCTTATAGAAAGACCAGTGACACCAAACTGAAAACCAACTTCCAAAGACCTTCAGGGGTCCTTAGCTTTTTGCAACCAGTGCTGCCCAAGGAGAAAATAAAAAGCGTGCATGGAATCTGTGCCAAATGGGGGCAACTGTTTTGAGCCTCTTCACTTGTCCACGAGCCCAGGAAGCTAAAAAGGCCTTGACATAAAAAATCAGATTCTCCATGGCAACAAAATTGCCATGCCAGAAACATACAGTCTCAACTTACACAGGCAGACATCTCAAAAATATATCAAGTGAGGAAGAGAGACTAAAATTTCAAAGAACAAATGGTAAAAGTAATTGTTTGCAAAACGGTGTATGGGGGAAGAGGGGGTGGGGAAAGAAAAACACAAACCTCTCCTTTCACGGGGCCAGAGACGTCTATTCTTATTTGCCCTTTAGTCATATAAAGTAACTTAAATCCTTCCCCTCCCTTTGGATCAGGTCTAACCCACAGTTCGGTGGCTTCAGGCTGTGCCACCAGCTCTGCACTTCCTGCTGACAGTAAGTGCTTCTCCAGCCCAGCTTACTTTATTTTATTTTATTTTATTTTATTTTAATTTTTTTATTGTCAGCCCAGCTTACTTTAAAGCCCAGATCAAAAGCTTTCTTGCCACAAAACAAATCACATTTGACAAAGTCAGATCCCTCCTAAGCCACAATTATATAGATTGATTTGGTAACCTAAGTTAATAGTGATCTGACTCCCTGTTTAATGTATTTTGTCGCGTTTTTTAAAAAGTAATTAGGTCTCTCTTTTTTGCTTTTTATTTCTTTGTGTGTGGATGAGAAAGGGTTGAAGGATGTGTGGAGGGAGAGAACAAAAATTCTATTTGGCAAATCCCTCTCTGAGATGAGATAGCAGTGTGAACACTATTACAGCGGGCGCTAACCACCCAATCTCCCTCCCAGTTTGGTGGGTTGCCCAGACTTTGGATCCCACAGCAGTACCTCAGGGCAAAGGTTGTTTCCAAGGGTGTGTTTTTTTGTTTTGTTTTGTTTTGTTTTCTCAGAAATATTACTTTGTCACCAACAGAACTCATGACATTTGCTTTACTCAGGGTCTGAGGATGCTCATCAGCGCACATTACCTATAGTCTTCTTTTCAACTTTTGAATTGATCTCTGCTTCTGACATGACAAACTTACCAGCGGGGCAGCCTTTCTTCCTGTGTATAGGTCAGAGATGTGCATGCTTGAGTTCTGAGCACATACGAGAGGTAAAGTGGTCCTTCGTTACCTATGTTCCATGTATGCCAAAGGTGTATATGGTTGCCAGGAGTGAGCAGTTTTAAATGGTGCTCAGGACTTGCACACAAGTTCCTCTTTGGGAAATAGCTCAAAGGTGAATAGATACAAGGATGCTGTTGAGCACATTCCATATGAGGGAGGCATAGTTTCGTGGAAGTCAAGATTTTACAACTTGGATTTCATCTTGGGTGGCATACCAGGAAGTTTCTTTATAAACATATAGAAGTCTGAATGGGGTAGAGTAGAAGGAATTCATGAAATACTGTGATAAGTGAATGAATGAAGTGAATGAATGAATGAATGAGTGAATGAACGAATGGAGTATGTTACGAAAAAAAATATCCAGAACTTGGAGCACCTGGGTGGCTCAGTCGGTTAAAAATCTGTCTTCCACTCAGGTCATGATCTTGGGGTCCTGGGTCTGGCTCTCTGCTCAGCAGGGAGTCTGCTTCTTCCTCTCCCGTCACCCACTCCCCCACACTCATGCTTTTTTCTCTCTCCAATAATAAATAAAATCTTTAAAAAATGAATGAATGAATGAATGAATGAATGAATAAATTTATTAATTAATAAAATACTATATGGAGAATATATATATATATATCCAACCCTGTATACATCCACCTCTTTATATATGACTCTGTGTGTATATATATATAACTATATGCATATATATTGGCTTTCTATCCATCCTACTATATATATATGTGTGCACATTATTTATATTGCATATATAAAAATAATAATATCAATATTATCACTAACAACAAATGTTAGCTATTAATTACTTATATGCTAATTTACACTATCCATGTAAACTCTTTACAAATAGTATTTGTGCCTATTTTTACCAACAATGCGCTGCAGTTCTAACAGAGTGCCTAGCACATAGTAGGTGCTCAATAAACATTAATAGAAGAATTTCTTATTTATGAATTCATTCAACCTAGCAGTTTGGAACTCTTGTTGCATTTTAGAATCACCTGGAAAGCTTGTATTTTCTTTACTTCATCAATATCCACCCTTGGGCCCCATTTCAGACAATTAATTCAGAATATCTGAGGTACGAGCTCAGGCAGTGTTACTTACAAAGCTGTCCAGGTGATTCAAACGTACAGCTCTTGGATGAGAACCAGTGATCGAACCTCTCCTTGAGGCTATGTTAAATTCCCCCTGAGGGCAATGGTTGGACCCAGGGAGTGAAGGGGAGGCTGCCAGCCCTGGCAGTTGTGCTAGAGGCTGAGTTCCAGGCCAATGTATCTCAACTTTCTGAGACTGCATCTCCTGCATGGGCTTCCTGATTAAGACTCTAGTTGGGAGAAGAAAGAGAGGTCAACATTCTCTCTGCAAGGACAACTCATGCTGTCCTTGGGCTCAGGCACACAGATTCTCTAGTGAGCAGGACAATTATAATGAATCGGAGCAGGGACATCTGTGCTCTGTCAATATCTGATCACTAGGGGACAAACTGACATATGATCAGACTCAGAGCCTCCCCAGAAACTGCCCAGGTGCTACTAGGCAGTGATGACTTTCCGTCCCTGTACAGTTGGATGGGACTGGGACAAACTCTGGCCCTGGATGACCCATTGGAAACCCATATTAAAATCTTCCAACCTGTGTTTCTTCCTGAAGTGGCAAGTGAACCTCACTGTGCCAGTCCAGCTCTCTACCCTGCAGTGAGAAGTATCTTTTGAATGTGAAATTCTCCCTCAGTCTGCACACAACGTGTCAAGGCAGGCATTACTTATGCACTTTACAGATAAAGAACTAAGGTCAAGAGGAGGTTGACGATTTGTAGACAATCACAGAGCTGGCAAGTAAATGCCATAGACAGCATTCGAACCCTGACCAATTTGTTTCCAAGTCTCTTTCTAATATAGCCCTTTTTAACCCATGTTAGTGAACCAATTTGCTCATGGGGTGGTTAGGAGCAAAACTTGGTTTTGAATGACTTGGATTTGAATCAAAGCATCTCCCCTTCCTAACTGTGTGGTTTTAAGCAAGTTACACAACTTTTCTGAGCCTTAGCGACCCTATCTGAAATTAAAAAGTAATACTACTCATAGTATCTTTCTGAAGAAAAATATCTTAATATAGGTGAAATGCTTTATAAAATTCTTGGCCCAGGGTATTCAGCAAAAAGATAGTGTTAGTACACAATTGTTATTAATATTTTCCTGCTGGGTCTTTGATTGGTTATTCTTTTTCCTTTAGAATAGCATTCTTTTTTTAAAACTTATGTTTTATTTAAATTCAATTTAATTAACATGTAGTATATTATTAGCTTCAGGGGTAGAATTTAGTGATTCATCAGTGGCATATAACACCCAGTGCTCATTACATCACGTGCCCTCCTTAATGTCCATCACCCAGTTACTCCATCCCCACATCCAACTCCCCTTCAGCAACCCTCAGTTTGTTTCCTTATTTAAGAGTCTCTTACAGCATTCTTAAACTCCTTTCTTAACACAACCATACAACTTGTTAACTTAAATTACTGATCCCATTATAACAGAATACCTGTGAAATGTAGTACAAAACAAATACCAAATGTACAGACAAAAATTCCAAATCACTCTCATGAATAATGAAAATTCAAAATTATAAATTAAAATGTCAACAAGTAGGTGGCTCCGTGGCGCAATGGATAGCGCATTGGACTTCTAAAATGTCAACAAGTTAGAAAAATAAAATGTTGACAAGTTAAATCATTCTGCACTTTATATCCATAACACAATGACCGGTTATAGCTTATTCCAGAATGCAAAGATGGGCCAATATTGGAAAACTTACTAATATGATGGGCCTCATATTATCAATGAGAAGATATAGTCAGGGATAATTAATATGAACTCTTAACAGATCAGTATACCTCTTGAAGTTGCATATACATTTTTTTTTTCTCAACTTGAAAAAAAGTTATAATGTTCACTAGATATAAAAACATACAAATATAATCAGATGTTAATAATCTTCAAAAAGTAAAAAAATAAATTTTAACAATCTTTAAAAAGTAAAAAATTCAATTATACAACTATATATATATATGTGTGTGTGTATATATGTATATATATATATATAATAAAATTCAACCAAATCTGACTAAAAATATATCTATCTAGATACCCGACATTATATTTGTTAAAGACATTTCACATAAGAAATCAGTTAAGTGTTGTCTGCTCTTACTTCCATCATATGTTGTAAAGATACACACCCAACATTTAACCACAGCTATCTCTAGCTGGTAGGCTTACACATTATTTGCATTTTCTTACTTTTACTTAGTAGTACTATATATTTTTAAAATTAGCAACATTTATTTTATTGTAAAACTCGAAGTTATTGAAGGGAATATATCAGTAGATTTAATTCATGTTTATTATAAACATGCTACTGTAATAATATATTTTGTGAGCTATTTATGTTAGATACATGAAATACAAAAAGAAAGCAATTTAAAAAAAACCTTAATTTCACAAAGGCTTCTCAGAATAATCAGAGAAGAATAGTATGGGTTGGGGAGATAAGAACCGGCATACTTTGATATCCATTATGCACAGGGAAACATGGTTTAATTCCATTTTAACCCTCTCTTCCCATTCTTCTTCTGAACAGTGCTCTTGGACATGATCCCAGTGAATGGAAGCGCTCTCTTTCTTCCATTTCCCCGCACTGTGCTTTATTCAGCGCTCTCCTTTGGAGTTTTGTCACCTTACTCACCAACTCTTCGGTTGAGTTGAGCTGGGCTGTGAGCACCCGTGAGGTCTGAGGAACTGGAAAAAGCCATTGGAGAGAGCAGGGATGCTAACGGGTCATCACAGTTGTCTATAACGATAAGAGAGAAAGAAAACAAATTCTATTAGCAAGAGATAGCCCGTAAAGAGAGGAATCATGGCATTAGCCACCATCATTTTTTAACTACTGCTCTGAACAAGGCCAGTACCACTTGTTTCCATGTGCTATTTCACTTACTCCTCACAGTCCTGAAAGACAGGTATAAATTTCTTTCACAATTGGAGACACTGACGTTCAGAGATGTTAAGAAGGGTATCCAAGGTCACAACACTAGAAAATGGTGTAGCCAGAAATCTCACTGATTTGTTTATCATCTGCTCCTTTAATCAATCACTTGAACAAAGCTTCAAGTTATTGAGCTAATTCTAGAAGGAGGGAGACTGTTGAAGGGAGGATATAATAGTTTACATGCTCTCCCATCTTCAGTCCCTGAGGACTCCTGCCATAGGTATATCTAGATGGATAGAATGGTTTAGAATGTCTCACTCCCAGTCGTGTGAAAATCTTTGGAAATTGAAAGACTAATTCTAATAATTAATTTCTATTCCACAAAGTAAAGGAGAATAGTCCCCGATCTTGTACAATATTGAATCTGATATTTACTTCAGAAGCAGCCCTTCTAGCCTTTCCTAATGTAACAGGTAGGGTCTTTAAGGTTTCTTTGATGCTGTCTAAATGTGGAACAGGATGGGGTCATGGGGAGAGATGTGGTCTTGACAACATTGACCTGTTCCTCCAGACTGACCATGCGATCTCATGCACAGGAGCCTGCTCTTCATATAGCAAACTGGTCATCTAAATGTTCTGAAACCATTCATTTGTTTGCATCTTACACTAAATGGCACACTCTTTGTGGGACTTCAGCAAATAATCTGATACATAATAAGCCTTCAATAAAGGTTTGTTGAAAGAAATGGATGGGGAAGGAAGGAAGGAAGGAAGGAAGGAAGGAAGGAAGGAAGGAAGGA
>NC_058405.1:87853375-87922743 GCF_002201575.2 Neomonachus schauinslandi
GGAAGGAAGGAAGGAAGGAAGGAAGGAAGGAAGGAAGGAAGGAAGGAAGGAAGGAAGGAAGGAAGGAAGGAAGGAATTAGTTCACACAACAGTACCCACATGTTTTTCCTTTTTCTATTTTGTACACAACTGACTTTTCAGGACATTGCAAAATGATACCATTGAATCTAGACATATCTCATTCAAACATGATTTTATGTCATTCAGTTTGAAGGTAAACTTCATGTATTAAAGGCTCTCAAGAAAACCGAATCTGGTTTTTTGTTTTTTTTTGTTTTTTTTATGTACATTGGATAGGAGGCTGTTTATCTAGAAAATTCTAAGAGAGGACTATTTCATCTAACTCCAGGAAAATTAATGAGAAACATAAGGATTAATTTTTTTTTGTTAAATGTGTTAAAAAAATCAACTGGCAAAGTGTATTTTGAGTTTTTCCCCAAACACAAATGTTTGAAAAATATTTTGAGGTATTTGACAAACAGAAAACAGAGCCAGATCCTCACTAAGAGGAATGACATAAAAATCATAGCAAGGACACCTCTGCAGTTATGGTCATTCTGCGAATAGAAAGCAGAGCTCACAGGGTGCCTGGGTGGCTCAGTCGGTTAAACGTTTGCCTTCAGCTCAGGTCACGATCCCAGGGTCCTGGGATCAAACCCCACATTGGGCTCCCTGCTCAGCAGGGGAGTCTGCTTCTCCCTCTCCCTCCCTCCCTGCTTGTGCTCTCTCTCTCTCTGTCTCTCAAATAAATAAATAAAATCTTAAAAAAAAAAAAAGAAAGAAAGAAAGAAAGAAAGCAGAGCTCAGGGCCACTTTCTTCCAGGCATAAGATGCAGGTGAGGGGAGGTGCATACACACTTCCAGTGTGTTTATTTGGAAACACAGATTGGTTACACTATTTATATATTAGCAAACAATTTGGATGTGATTCAGATCTTACATTTGCTTATACCCATCTTATCATCAGGAAACATTAGGTGAATATAGGAAACTGAACTCAGTCGAACTGAGCCCCATGGAAATAACTATACCCGTACACATGCCCACATCAAATACCACACCACATCAGACTTCGCAGCTATGCTAGGAGCCACACCTCTCTGCATCTGTAGTTAAACCATCTTCCAATTTCAGATAACACTCCTCACACTGCTTCCGATAGCTCACAACCCATCTGACACCCACCTCCACAAGCAAGTTTAAGATTTTTTTTAAGTACCATGTTTATTATAGCATTTAAGTATTCCTTAAACATATAGCATGTATAATGCCATGTTACCATTTTTTATTAGGTCCTTAGGATTATTTTAATATGTTGCCAGTGATGTTTGAGCTTTGTGCCCCTAACCTATGTTTCCCCTAAAGTAGGAATAGAAGTGACTGAATTATTTCAATTTAATTCAGTCCAAAAAAGTATTTATAAGGACATACTTTATGCTTGATCTTGGACAAGCACTGGGGATAGAATTGAGTAAAATTGAATCTCAGACCTCACAGAGCTCAGGGACCTTTGAGAAATAGAATAAATAAATAAATAAATAAATAAATAAATAAATAAATAAATAAATCTGATGAGAAGAATTTCACCATGGTTACACCCAAGCCAGTAAAATGGGGATCCAACTCTATAGACATCCAGGCAAGTGATCTGCTCCATCTCCTCCAGCCCTATGCAGTCTCCCTTTTCACAAGTTGCTGGCCTCAGGGAAAGATTAGCTTCCAAAGCTTCTTGGCCTCATGACCCCAATTGCCATTTTCCCCACTGGCCATTTCCTCTTCCAAATTGTTCCGTCCTTGTATCTCAGTTTATGGGATCAGTGCTTCCACTTTGGAAATTAGCAAACCCATTGTAAAAGATCTGTGCTAAAGGGAAGGTCCAGAGGAAATTGTTCAGGACTCCTCTCATCACAGACTCAATGCATTGCAAGAATGGCTTTTAGAGAACATAGGTGAACTTTTGTCCTATCCTTAAAAGTGAAAATAATGGGAACATTTCAAATCAGAAAGGAAGAAAGTCCTCTCCTCCCCAGCCAGTACGTAGCTCCCTCTGTCTTCTCAATGTCACCTAAACTGAGACTAGACCAGGCCTCTAATCAAATTAACCCTGGTCATTGGGAATTAAGAATTTGCCCGTATAACCATTCTAAATCCAAAAGTGTCCATTATTTTTAGACATCTGTCCTATTCTTAAAGCAGAAGAGAAATGATCTAGCATAAATGAGAACAGTTTATACATATTTTAATTCATGATTTGGGACCGTCAGGAATAGTGGAAATTATCAGGAAGGCTAGAGCTAGGAGCTCGTCATTCTAGATTGGTTTCTTCTCTTGCCTTGGTGACTCCACTTAATACATTCATATGTACTAAGCAGTATCTCCTTTGTCTGCAAAATCAAGACTGCCATCTCTACACATCCAGCCACAAAAATCGTCTTAGAACAGAATGAGAAGATATGGGAAAATATGGAGGAAAGCTCCCTTTAAAGGGTAAAGCACAGAATAAAACCAGGAAGCACTATAAGAATTGTCTAATATTTGCCATAATCAAGAACAACCTTTTCAACAATTTTATTTCTGAGACCTTGTCTCTATGTCACAATACCTGCTCAATAATTGATGTCACCGATAGCTCTTTTGCACTAAAGGTTGACAAAGGGCCAGATGAGAAGAAGAATATGAAATGGAGGGGAAACAGGGGGTGAAGAATCACCAGAGAGTGAGAACAATATTGCATGGGGCAGTCCTCCCACTCTGTGGATCGGCAGCCTTGCCGAGACTGGGCCAACATCACACCAAACACATGGCTGAGAAGGAAAGAAACAAAGCACCATCTGCTCCACCATTCCTGCAGGCTTTAAATAAGCAAACCCGTGTTGTCATTACATTTTAGGCACCACTCATATCTCTTGCCTTCTGACAGTGTGTCTGCACAACACTAAGTCCAACAGTCAGTTCCTCCAAAAGTGCAGTGGATGTTTATCTGTATTTACATGAGGAAAGAGGAGAGGGTGAAGAAACTCAGGTGGGCAGAGAGATGTCTGAAGTTTGGGGAAAACATACTAAGGGACTAAAGTCAGGCTTTCAAGAGGACACACAACCTGAGATAGACCTTCATAATTTTACTAGAATATCATTTTCCACACTTAATGGATGCATTGGCATAGTAGAATATTTTCAAAACACACTCTTAAAAAGCCCATGGATGGGGCTTGTCTTTAAAAGATATTTCACAGGGTTGCCCAGGTGGCTCAGTTGGTTGAGTGTTGGACTCTTGGTTTTGGCTCAGATCGTGATCTCACGGTCCTGAGATCAAGCCCCATATTGGACTCCACGCTCAGTGTCGAGTCTGCTTGAGATTCTCTCTCCCTCTTCCTCAGCCCCTCCCTCTCTTGCTCGGGTGCTCTGTCTGTCTGTCTGTCTCTCTTTCAAATAAATAAATAAATCTTTAAAAAAATAAAAGATTTTTTTTTGCAAAAAGGAGATAAAGTTAAAAGGCTATTATTAAAAAATGCAAACTCATGTGTGACTTATTAATTCTCCATTTTTCCTCAGCAGATAACCTTATTGTCATCTTTACTGTTTTCCTTTATAACGTAAAGGCCACTTCCTACTCCACCCCATGCCTAGGCAGATAAAAATCCGTGCCTATGGGTATGATGGAAAGTAGCTCAGCTATTTCTAATCAGTAACTGCTGAACAACACCATTCTTATTTGCAGATGACTTAGCCTTACATTCATAGACTAAGAGGATACCAAAACTCAAGGAACTCTGAAGTGGTGAAATTCAAGCCCTTCACTTTACAAATGAGGACCTCAGGGTTTAGGGAAATGATGAGTCTGCTCAGGATTATTCAGTTCACTGATGGACTAGCCTGGACCAAAGCTCAGATTTCCTTACTCCCAGATGGTGACCACTAGCTCAGAGTTACCTGTCATGTCTGCATAAGTCCGGTAATCATTATTATATTATTTTTCATAACATTTGATTTAATGAATAACTTTGTGCAAAAGGAAGGGCTGAGTTGCATCTCCTAGATAACAGAAAAAAAAAAAAAACAGTGAATAATAGCCTAGGATTTTCAGAAGAATTTGAATGTTTTCTCTGTTTTTCTTGCCTTCTTATTTCTTCCTTCAATATCAAAAAGAAAAAAAATAAAGGAAGGATTAAAAAATAAGAAGAGAAAAAGAAGTGACTTGTTTCATTATGAATATTTGTGTGGCTCCTCAAGTCAAGCATTTTACCTGATATTTTCAGTCTGAAGAAGTGGGGATTTTTTGTTCCTTAATATATATGTACAGTTAGGGGCGCCTGGGTGGCTCAGTTGGTTAAGCGACTGCCTTCGGCTCAGGTCATGATCCTGGAGTCCCTGGATCGAGTCCCGCATCGGGCTCCCTGCTCGGCAGGGTGCCTGCTTCTCCCTCTGACCCTCCCCCCTCTCATGTGCTCTGTCTCTCTCATTCTCTCTGTCTCAAATAAATAAATAAAATCTTTAAAATATATATATATATGTACAGTTATATACCAAAGGTCTTTTATCACATTAATTAAAAGGTAAAGGCACAAAGGAGAATTCTGAGTAAATATGGTATTTACACAGCTTTTTAGAAATTGTCATTAACTCTTTAAGATGATTCTACTTTAAGTATCATTTTTTTGTTACCAACATGTATTTTTATTCATTATTATTAAATTACCAATAGAGTAACAGATGGCCCCGAAGTTAAATTGTGAGTATCATCTTGATTACCACACTAAATTGTCTGTATATGGGGATTTGGAGCTTAAAAGATACATTTGTATTTATAGGTGAGATAAAATTCCTCTTAGCATTGCACACTTAATGGCCTACTTTGTTTAAAAGACATAAAGCATACATTTTGTGTAGTGCCTACAACAGTGCTTAGAAGTGACAACTCATGCTTTTACCTTCATTTATTTTTCCCCTTGTTTCCTATAATTTCACTTAGTAAACGACAAAAATAAATACTCTAATATTACTCTTGAATCTGACTCAGTTCCCATTTTCCACCATGAAATCCTAAAAAATAAATCATTTCATAATGAACAGAACAAGAAACATGGTTCTCTAAAATGAGTCATGAAAGAAGGTTAAACCTTCTCTGTCCTGACATCCATCTCCAACTTAATGCAGCCTCTGCCTTTTGAAGACCTGCTGAATACACATGGTTGTGCTCTTTGTTGTAAGAAGACAAAATTAAAGTCAAAAGCACAGATCCTGAGCTCAAGAAACCAAGCATCTACTTTGGGTTGAAAGATAATCCATATATATATATATATATATATATATATATTTTTTTTTTTTTTTTTTTTTTTTTAAGAAGCTCCTTATGTTTACGAACAATTCCATGCAAAAGACCTTTGACTTGGGGTCCAGGAATCCTGGGCTCTCTTTTACCTTCACTGTGAACATGCTCTCATTTTACCTTTCTTTGTTTCAGATTCCTCAACTGTAAATGGCAGGGGTTACTGTTCATTTGTTCAATCAATAAACCTTAACTGAGGCACATTCTTGGCATCTGAGTGTCTGTCAGGCTTTAAAGGTAGTAAAGGCAATTATAGCAAATTCCTCAAACATGGGGAGATGCGCACTCCACTTGCTGTGCTGCACTGGTGATTGGTGATGGATGGGGCCCAGCAGGCTGCACGAGCTTCTAGGAAGAGAGGCTAAGTTCTGTCTAGGGATTGACAAGAGAGCTCTGGGATATTTTCCCACCTTAAAAGCAATTCTATTCACAATTGTATGTTAGATTTGATTTGGAGGTACTGTCGTTCAATTGTAAGTGGCTTGCTAGGATGATGTCATAATCAAACCCAGTAAGTATACCAGCAAGGCAGCAGTGTCAGCCTCTGGCACAGCTGTCTGTCTAGGATGTCAACAAGAGAGAAACCATCGTTCCTACTGTATGGATGAGGCAGCCACAAGGGTTTTCGTCCATTTAACACTCTAGTCAATGTCTACGCTGGGCTTTGAACCGAGGTCGGTTGGTGTGATTCTTTGCATATTGTCTGTTTGAAAATTGGCTTCCAATCCCTAAAAATGACAGCAGGAATGCCTCCTAGATGGGCAGGAGCGAGTCCTCCATTTGACTGTCTTATGTGAATTTAGCCCTTCTTGGATTTTTAGGAACGTCCCTACATGAATGTCCCATAATTAGCCCAAACTCAAAATACCCCTCGAAATATGTTTTTCTAAGTTGTTTTCCTCTCATATTACTCCATTTCACCCCCAGACTGGCACTGATGGATTTTTTTTATTCTCAGTTTAGGAATATTGGGTTCACAATTGAACACTTTATTTTTCTATTCTAACCTTAAATAGATTTTATCAATGACTTAATCTAACTGAAGAAGTGTTTCTTAAGTCCCTCGTATGTGAGGCATATGATATACATACTAATCATGGGGTGATGTAAAGCATACAAAGCATCCGGTAGAGCAAGGATATTATTTTACTCTAGCACTTAGTGTCCAGTACTACATTTATGTTCAATATTTGTTGACTAAACTGTTGAAAGAAAGATCTCTCAGATTTGCACTCATTTTTTTTTTTCCTCTCGCTTGGCCACTACTTGATCCCATATCAGGTTTTTTGAACAACATGTTACAATTTTTGCAACCACCTTCCCAGTTTACCACTTGTGTCTATCCTCATTCGGTCATCAGTTCTAAACCCCTCTTTTCAACGTGTTTCTCTCACCAAGCCCTACTAGTATGTTAGCCTTAAATTTGGCTTCCAGATGTGGCATCACAAAGATGAAGGAACAAAGAGAGTGTTTTGAGCACATAAGAGGTCCCAGCTGAGCATAAGGTCAGGGGTCACAGGCTGGTCAAAGAATCAGAAACTGAGATCCAGTCAGCAGAGTCAAGAGTAAGAAGCCTGTTGCTGAGATCAGCTTCCATCAGACACCAAGAACCATGACCCCCAAAAGCATGACTTGTGGTGTCTAAATTCAAATATGTTGAAGTTATTGAACCTTTAGGATTATGAATGCTGCTTCATAGGGGAACTGGGTTAGCTAGAAGACATGAAATCTTTGATGGGTAGAAAAGGCAAGATTCATAAATAAAAAGGATTAGAAATTTCTTGAGTATGAGAAGCTGATATTGGTGACTAGATTATTCTTAAAAGCAAATGATAAAGAAAAGTGAAACTTTGAAATAATTAAATTTTACCTATTAAAAAAAAAGTCTAAATCCAACTTTGTTTCTATACACCCCTGTTCCTTTCTTCCCATCTGCAACTATCAATACGCCACACAGAACACACCTATCAACATTACACACAACTCACAACACACACACACACACACATACACACACATCATTACAAAGTGCAGTGTCAGTCAGGTTTGGAATTTATTGTGTTTTTAAGTAAAGCTAAAAATTGAATGAATGGGAAATATAGAATGAAGAAGATTATGAAAATGGGAAAAATAAGATCAGAGGTTTAAAAATTAAAAGTACAGATTATGTCTTTTTATTTTAAAAAGTGCATTGCTTAAAGGATTATGCATGGAATATTAAGGTGAAGGAATGGAGACAACTGAAGAATTATGAAGATAGTGTTTCTGCCAATTCAGTGCTCAAATTTATTTTCTGGAGCTGTGTCTTTTTCAGTAGATATCTATTCTTTCTTTGAATACAATGAAGCTAAACTTCCAATAGCTACTCCTGATCCTGCATCAAGTAATTCTAAATTACACTGAAAATTCTGGTTACTACAGAAACCCTGATTTTAAAGTGCAGATCAATCAATCCTTAGACATTTGCAAAACGCTCTTCATCTTTAATGGGTATAGGCACAGAATTTCTAAAGGAAACACCAACATCTCTGTGTGTCATCAATCTGCTCATTGGAATTGAGGGAAAAGGCCTGATGAAAAAGATAGGCTTGGGTTGGAAATTGGCCAGCTGGCTGACAGCACAACCCAATGAGGTCAATGCCAACCATTTATGAGTGGATGGGATAAACATGGATAATGTGAACAAATATTGATCTTTATTGGTCTTTTAGATGAAAAAATAATGACAGCCCAGAGACAGAAGCAGTAGTCTTTCAAGATCATAATCTGGCTCTGTGTGTGTGTGTGTGTTTGTGTGTGTGTGTATGTTCTTTCTGGACCAGTTGGAGACTGTAGTATATTTGGAAAGAGCCCAGACATTGGATTCCAGCCCAGTCTGAATTCAGATCCTGACTCCACAGCTTACTAATTATATGTCCTTTGGGATGTTATTTAATCTCAGTCTCCTCTATGTATAATGGGGATAATAAGTATACACAGGCTTGTTATGAGAACAAAAAGAGACAATTTGTATAAAATATTTAACCCAGTGGTTGGCACATGGCTGTATATGTGTTCACTCCTTCACTTGCTGTCACTCTTTCTACCTCAGATTCAAGCTCACCCTCTCCAGTTGCAGTCATTGCATTTGAAAAATGACATTTTTTTACGCTTTATTATATATTTTGGACTTTTCCCATCAAGATGGTTTTAACACTGCTTCCTTATCAGCATTTCAGGGCTCTTACGATAATTCTGTACCAAGAGCTATTCTGTTTATGCATTACTTATGCTCCAAGACCAAACCCAGTACACTTTCTAAGTTTTATCACTTTTTTTTTCTTGCATTCAATAACAATTCTTAAGCACAATGTGCCAGGCATCATGCTCTCTGGTCCATTATACTGGTGAGTCTTTTTTTTTTTAAGATTTTATTTATTTATTTATTTAAGAGAGAGACAGAGAGACAGAGACAGAGAAAGCATGAGCAAGGGGAGGGGCAGAAGGAGAAGCAGCCTTCCCGCTGAGCAGGGAGTCTGATGCTGTGTTTAATCCCAGGACCCAAGGATCACGACTTGAACTGATGGCAGATGGCAAACACTTAACCAACTGAGCCACCCAGGTGCACATATACTAGTGAGTTTTAAGAGGAACATGAAGCACAGCTCTTAGATAACATTACAAAGGATGGGGCTGTAGAAAATGTTTGGATTTCTTTCTGGTCCTTATATTTGACTTATTTTTTAAAAAATTAGACATATTAAAAAATGGTCCTGCCATGTTTGTGCTTTTAGATCAGAAGCTTAAAAATGTGAAAACACTGCTCTGGGCAAGAGAGTCTCCCCAGTTTGTATTTCGGAAAGTTTGTTCTGGTATCAGCATAGAGAATGGAGCATGTTTGTACATGCATGTCCGGGGTAAGGATGGGTGCAGAGTAGTGAGAGGGGAGAACCAATCAAGGCCTATGGAAAGAGTAAAGAAGAGATAATAGGGGCCTGAACTAAAACAATGGCAATTGGAATGGAGAAAAAGTAAGGAAATTGAGGTATATCATATATGAATCATCATTGCTTGGTGCATTGAAAGGGAAGTAAGAATAAAGGATAACTTCAAGGTTTCTGGTCTCAATGACTATCTGCTTTGTCATTCTAGAGACATGGAAGCTTACAAATCAGTTTCTAAAATTAACAAATTTAAATCAAGGAAAACGGAGATGAATTTCCACACATTAAAATAATTTCCAAAGTAGAGTTAACACCCTTCATCTTCTTTTTCAATAAATGTAATAAATAGTGTCATGGGAATAATACAGACACACATACACACACACATATCACATGGCAAGTCATATAATGTTATAAAGTGACACATCAGTTGTCCAAAGAGAGAACTGAGCAGTGAGTACTATGTTCAGTAAAAAAGAAACATCATATTGACCTGAGATAGTTAGTTCCCTCATGCTTTCAGAATACAATTCTAGTTCCTTGCCTCTCTATATCCATTCATAATCAGACTGTTGGTTATTTTATCTCCTAGCACTCCTTATTTCTCAGTCTGTGCTCGAAATTGCCAATTTCTTGATATCTTTCTGGACATGTTGTGCCATACTTCTGTGCCCTTCTATATGTGACTTTGTCCTGAATGCCCTCCACATCATCTTCCTCTTGCCCACCCCTCAACTCCTGTTCCCTGCACAGGATGCAAATGCTCCCAGAGTGTTCCTTGATCTCTTCAGGCAGAGAGAAGTGCTTCCTCCTTTGGGGGTCTTTTATATCTTATACTCCACCTCAGTAGGAGGACCTAGCACAATGTTGGGCTTTTATTTTGATGATATTTTTGCACCTGGGGCGTCAAGCTCTTTGAGAGCTGGGACCATGTCTTACTTCCCATCCTCATTGCCTTTCACAGTGATGATCACAGATCAGTAGTTCAGTAATTATTTGTTGAATAGAATCTTAGATAAATGAAGGAGAGTCTTAAATCCAGATTAAAAATCTGAGTAGAAACTGGGCAGCTTTCTAAAATGGGAAATGTCTGGGCAACAGTAAAGACTTTCCCCAAGTCATATAAGGGAGTGAAATCAAAACTGAGTGCTTGAAGAGAATTTTGATAAGATCATCATTACTGGGCACCTGGGTGGCTCAGTTGGTTAAGCGACTGCCTTCGGCTCAGGTCATGATCCTGGAGTCCCTGGATCGAGTCCCGCATCGGGCTCCCTGCTCGGCAGGGAGTCTGCTTTGCCCTCTAACCCTATCCCCTCTCATGTGTTCTCTCTCATTCTCTCTCTCTCAAATAAATAAATAAAATCTTTAAAAAAAAGATAATCATTACTATTTTTATATGTGTGTGATTTTCAAATACCCTTTTTAATTAATCTTTGGGAAAAAAAATGTCTCAAGCGAGTAGGACAGCCATAAAGTTGGCCATCTAACAGGTGAGAAGCACAGTTATCAATGACACACAAGTGTTAGCTGGGAAGACAAAGACATCTCTCCAAAGTACTTGTTCTAGCCTCAAACATCTCCACCACCCCAATGCTGCTGGTAAAGAAAGCAAGGTTTGGAGACCAGTAAATATGGAGGGGAGCCTGACTGTGTAAGTCCAATGAATGTGGAAGTATCGAGTAGAATAAAAACATTACTGCTGTGGGTCACATCACCCTGCCTGTCCATTTGGTTGTTCTACAAACTTACTTGGTACATTTAGACAAATCCTTTCCCTCCCTGGAAACTGGTGATGGAGATGCTTATTCTCCACAGGGAGATTGTGACAAATTAGGATTTTTAGACAAGCAACAGAGAAAATAATGCTTGGCAGATAAAAGTGCTCAATTAATGGTAACTATAACATTATAATTATCCAGTAAGTCCCTATATGGATTTTGAGTAAGGAAATAATGTTTAGAGAATGCATAAACTTGAATCCTAAAATTTTTTGAAGTGAAAATACTTCCAGTTTTCAATGATTATCCCCCTTATTTTATCACTAAGCCTCTCTTAATATTGCTTTTAGCATTTGAGGATGGGAACTAGGTAAGGGTGGCCAATAAACTGGCATTAGTGGTCCCTGCTTACCAGCTGGTTCCCTTTAATTGATGATGGATGGCTCTACCTTATGTGTTTATTCTCTTCTAAATATAATTTTCTCACTGCAAAGGAGGGAACCAAGCAGAGTTCAGAGCTAAGTCTCAAATCTGGCCCTTTTGTCTTTGCTACCCTCTGTACTCTATCACTCATACAAAATATATCCAATCTACAGCAGTAGAGAGAAAATTTTCATTTATTATATGTAGACAGATATTAATTATTCTGAGCCCCTCAGATTACCAGATTTCAATTTTGGAAATGCTATCTTTTGTATAACTCAATAAAAATCCTGGATATAATTTACTGGATCAAAGTGTGGTGTGCCATTTGTTAAAACATCTCTAGAAAATGTTTGCTCATCAGAATACAGAGAAAGGGGTAGGTTCCAATAGACAATCCATTCTACCAATTGTTTTTTGTGGTCCAGAGAGCTTAACCATTTGATACCAAATATGATCTGATCCTGCAGGACTCTATGAGATGACCTACCAGGCACTCAAATATAATGATTTTTTGAGACATTTCAGGCCTCTAGATAATGATTTTTTTGGGGACAGGCTAAAAATAAAAGCTTGTTCCAGGCAAAATGCTTCAGCATGTTCTACTTTTCCTTGTAAAATGCTCTTCTTGCTCATCCTGACTTAAAATTGTGACTCTTAAGCAAATGTTGGCTGTAGCTATGAAGACATAAAATGCTATAAATGTTATATGGACATGTCCAGGTATTTGGTGCTGTAATTTAAAAGCATCAATAAAATTTGAGTTGTATTCAGAGTTTGCAAATCTGTCACGGTCAGATGAGTTCAATTTCCATTTTTCCCATACCCAACCCTTCAAATTATGCATGAACAGATTAAAAATAGCAGGAAAATACATTGTATTGTGTTCACTAAATATCTCCCATTTTGGAGGAAATCTTTAGCAGTCAAATAACATGAGAAAAGACACACTGGAAAGCAATTATAACCCTGGGAAAATTTCATTTCATTGCTCAAGACAGAAAGTGGTATATTTCAAAACTGTGAGCAAAGATTAATGGAGATGAAGGGAATGGTAAGTGGCCGTGAACCAAGACATTTAACTTTAATGTCATTGCAAAACATGAGAAGTCATCATTTCAAGACTCAATAACCTCAAACTGAAATGCATTCTTTGCTATTTTTCCTTCCTTCCCCTCCCCCAACATTGTACTCTGCAAGTTGAATGGGTCTGACAAGGAGTTGGTTTGAAAGTGAAGGGTTCTTTTCCTGAACAAGGTTAAGTTTAGCTTTTATGACAGCACAGCCTGGAAATCTCCTGCCAAACATTTCCTGCGGGCAAGAAGGCAGAGGATTTTCAGTTTCTCTGTCAGCTTTAGCTCTATCTCAAGTGGTTATGAGTCAAGTCTTGGAAGAGAAAAGACAGAATGAAAAAAAATAAAACCTTTAATGCATAGCATTGGTCTGAGAGTTCCAGACAGAATTTTTCAAGTGCATTTTGATGAACTGGGTCACAGAGTCTAGTTCCTTAGAGTCACTATGATGTGCGAGGAAGGCATTCTGGTTTGTTTAAATGGAATTTTAATTGGGAAGTAAATTTAGTGTACTAAGAAAATGTGAATGCATGCCATTTGATACTAAATGCTATATTTGCCACACAGACTTGGACTGAATCTATATGAATACTGACAAGTTGAAAAAATTTAGTCATTTTTTCATGTTTAATATGTACTGATGTTTGGACTGGATGGTATTTTTTTTTTTTTCCTGCTGTGTCTGTGCCTTCAAAACAGTTGGACCCTGATGGAATTCTACTTTGGTCATTTACCTGAAGTACTTAACCCCATTCCAGCATCCTCATGGTTTCTCTGGCCTATTACAGTCCAGGTGTCTGCTTTTGATTTCCTGGGGTACTACTCCCTGGAATAGATCCTGATTCAAGATCAAACTCCCAGATCTCTGATGCCACACTTGGGTCGAGAAAGCACTAGGACACAGGTGACCTCTGTCTTGTAGCTTGATCTCGTTTTACTATTTCATGTAACCACCCCCACTGGCTGATTTGGACCTCTGGAATCTATCTAACACAGAGAGGGAGCTTGGCAAAGCTGTCTCACCCCATGGTGGAAGAAAAAAGAATGATAGATGAATAGAAGGGAAGATTATCAGCATGGAAAAGTTATATGGATAAAGTTTCCTTTCCTATCACAAAGTGCCTTGCAACATAGGCCATCTGCATGCTGTTCCAGTTGCTGTATACCAGCATTACAACAGAACATACTACTTATGGAATTCAGACAACAGCACACTGTGACATAAATTACCTCATTGCTTCCTCCTAATACTAATTATGAATTATGAATTATTTTCCTGGTTTAATAAGGAAGTAATTTCAGAGTATTTAAGTAACTTGCCCAAGGTCACAGAGCTTTGATGGGCCTAAATCTGTCCAGTGACTGCTAGCACTAACTATCTTATTACCATCCTGCAGAATTAACCCAGGACCCTTCAATTCATTGTGTTCATTTTTCCTCAATATCTTGACCAAACTTGGAATCTTGGAATCTTTAGAAAAAATACAAATGATCTTTACATACACTCTGCCAAATGCTATTACAACACTTATGAGAGTATATCCAAACCAAAAATTAACTAAATCAGTAGGCATATGTAAAGGTCCACTACTAAAACTTCCTCAGGAAGACCTCATCCAAGTCCCTTTCGGAGGTTCTATTACCTGGAATTTAGAGTTATCCTGGTCACACCCACAACTATATCCCCAGGGTCTACAGAGCCAACTGGACACACCGAGGAGGTAAAAGGAGACTGATTACTGACTTAGAGTGAGGTCCACTCTACTGCTTCTGCTCCTGGCAGGGCAACTAACTGGTTTCACCCTCTTGAAATTTAGAATTTTTGTCTTCTGTGACAGCTCAAGATATAAGTCCTCCTGCTGTCCTGAACTTTCTTTTTTTTAATTATTATTTCTTTTTCAAATATAATCTCTCCATAGCAGTTAATGCCTTCTTTTTTTAAATTTTATTTTATTATGTTATGTTAGTCACCATACAATACATCATTAGTTTTTGATGCAGTGATCCACGATTCATTGTTTTCAAATAACACCCAGTGCTCCATGCAGTACGTGCCCTATTTAATACCCCTCACCGGGCTAACCCATCTCCCCAGCCCCCTCCCTTCTAAAACCCTCAGATTGTTTCTCAGAGTCCATAGTCTCTCATGGTGCATCTCTCCCTCTGATTTCCCCCCTTTCATTTTTCCCTTCCTTCTCCTAATATCCTCCATGCTATTCCTTATGTTCCACAAATAAGTGAAACCATATGATAATTGACTTTCTCTGCTTGACTTATTTCACTTAGCATAATCTCCTCCAGCCCCATCCATGTTGATGTAAAATTTGGGTATTCATCCTTTCTGATGGCTGAGTAATATCCCATTGTATATATGAACCACATCTTCTTTATCCATTCATCTGTTGAAGGGCATCTCGGCTCTTTCCACAGTTTGGCTATTGCGGACATTGCTGCTATGAACATTGGGGTGCGTATGGCCCTTCTTTTCACTACATCTGTGTCTTTGGAGTAAATACCCAGGAGTGCAATTGCTGGGTCATAGGGTAGCTCTATTTTTAATTTTTTGAGGCACCTCCATACTGTTTTCCAAAGTGGCTGTACCAACTTGCATTCCACCAACAGTGTAAGAGGGTTCCCCTTTCTCCACAACCTCTCCAACATTTGTTGTTTCTTGTCTTGTCAATTTTTGCCATTCTGACTGGTGTAAGGTGATATCTCAATGTGGCTTTCATTTGAATTTCCCTGATGGTTAATGATGATGAACACTTTTTCATGTGTCTGTTAGCCATGTGTATGTCTTCTTTGAGAAGTGTCTGTTCAAATCTTCTGCCCATTTTTTGACATGATTATTTGTTTTTTGGGTGTTGAGTTTGAGAAGTTCTTTATGATCTTGGATCCAGCCCTTTATCTCTAGTGTCATTTGCAAATATCTTCTCCCATTCTGTGGGTTGCCTCTTTGTTTTGTTGATTGTTTCCTTTGCTGTGCAGAAGATTTTTATCTTGATGAAGTCCCAAAAGTTCATTTTTGCTTTTGTTTCACTAGCTTTTGGAGATGTATCTTGAAAGAAGTTGCTGTGGCCAATGTCAAAGAGGTTACTGCCTATGTTCTCCTCTAGGATTTTGATGTCCTGAACTTTCTGACCTCCACAGGAGTTTACCTTTGCTTTTGAGGATCTTCCTATACAACATGGCTGTGGACCCTCAGATTCTGTCTGCCGGCTTAACCAGAAATATGGCACACAAACTCAGCTCCTGAACTGGCCCTTCTCTTTCTTCTAGAGTCCAACCACGTGACCAGCAGGTTCCCACTCACAGACCTGCATGACAGGTTTTGTGCTTTAACTTTATACTACTGAAGAGATACTAACATGAAACCAGCATGTAAAAATCAAGCCTTTCTTCTGAAAGCTTTAAGGATGGCCACTGAATCACTTTTGTGAGGCCTCAGTGACACTCTCACAATCCATTTCCAGTATAGCTATAATGGGATTTGAATTATCACTGTAACAGTCCTCTTGAGAATAGAAAACTGGGAGAAGCCTTAGTCCAGAATTATAGGGACATTAATTAAATAATAGAATACATCCTTCTCCCTTGATTTGAAAAAGTTTTAAATGATTATATTAATATTTTTCATATTAGCTATCTCTGGAAATTTAGAGCTTACACATAATTATATGAATATTTGAATTAGAATCAGACGGTTTTATGTTACAACATAGATCTTTAAGATATGCTTCAATAAGTTTCTTTTCCTAAATGGATCAGACCTGGGGGAGCCTGGGTGGCTGAGTCATTAAGCATCTGCTTTCGGCTTGGGGTCTTGGTCCCAGGATCCTGGGATTGAGCCCCGCATAGGGCTCCCTGCTCAGCAGGAAGCCTGCTTCTCCCTCTCCCACTCCCCCTGCTTATGTTCCCTCTCTCTGGGTGTCTCTCTCTGTCAAATAAATAAATAAAATATTTAAAAAATAAAATAAATGGATCAGACCTCAAATATGCAAACACTGTTTTGGGGGCAAAGGGAAAGGAAAAGAGAAAACAATATTCATGATGAGACTAATGGGCTGAGTCTACAGTTCTTTGCCAATTTTGGTAACTCAGATGAAACAATACTATGGAATATGGAATGTGTCCTAAAATACTGCTTCTGTAAAACTATATAATAGACTTTTGAGAACAAATCCAAGTATGCAAAATCCTAATCTTCTGGATCAATTTCAAATACCATCCCTGAATATACTAATTGAATTCTTGTTCCCTGCTTTGGAACCAGGCTATGGGTAGCTCCTGTCACTTACTGCTACACATGATAGTTACTGTCACCCCAATTAGATGTTCAGCCTCAGATAGAGACCTACGCATGCCGCTGTGCTCCAGCCTAATGGTGAGCCCCACGGGGGACGGGTATCGTGTAAAAGGAACAGTGTTTCAGATGTATGCCCTTGAATAATTTATTTAACCTTTACGAACTTTGTTTTCTTTGACATAAAATGAGATGATTACCCTTTTTTAGTGTGATTGTTTTGAGGAAAATTAAATGTGGTAACATATAAAGGACTTCATTTATTGTAAGGATTTGGTAATTGCTCATTCTTGTTCATTTCCAAAGGCAATTATGGTCAAATATCTCCTGATTACTTGATTGATTAATATTTTCATAATTATAAATTGGGACACTTTAATCATGTTTGTATTTTTTCTTGGCTAGGTTTATAAGTAGTGCACCTACTTAAGAGAGGGCTTTAGAAGGCTCTCCCTGAAGATTTTTATCTGTCATCCCGATTTAGTTATCTTTAAAGACTATTATACCAGTGCCAGATACTGTTTTGCACTCTGATGTCATATAGAAAGATGAGATACATGTCTTCATTTCTGTAGGCTGATGACCTATGGAAAACATATGCCTACACTCTTTCCTCCATGACTAATAAAAAAGATATGATATGGTCTCTTCTAGAGGAAGAATGGGCTGAAAGATGTTTCAAGAAATACATGGACCTATGTATTCATTGGAAGAGGAGGAACTTAAAAATTGACCAAGATAAATTGTTTCACATAGAATTGCACAGATATCTCTGGGTTTTTGTCAAAATTTATCAAAATTTTATCCAAAATTTATCCCTCTCCCTTTCTTCCTTCAATTCTCATAGACTTAAGATAAAGGTATTTCTTGATTTGCTTGGCACTACAACTAACATTAAACAGTACACTAGCTTTTAAGAGAAGATAAAAAGTAGTAATACAAAATGACTTTTTTGACTCATTTTCAAATGATTGCTGTAAAGAGCCAAGCATTCCAGGGGCACCTGGGTGGCTCAGTCGGTTAAGCGTCTGCCTTCAGTTCAGGTCATGATCCCAGGGGCCTGGGATCGAGCCCCGCATCGCATCATCGGGCTTCCTGCTCAGCGGGAAGCCTGCTTCTCTCTCTCCCTCTGTCTGCTGCTCTGCCTACTTGTGCTCTCTATCTCTCTGTCAAAAAATAAATAAAATCTTAAAAAAAAAAAAGAGCCAAGCATTCCAAAATGTAAGTGAATCTATATTTAACTCAAATCTCTCCTGATCATCGCCCTATAGCAAATCACTCAGCAGCTCCACAGCCCCTCCCACAAAAAAAAAAAGAAAGAGAGGAAAGAATGAAGGAAGGAAGGAAGGAGGGAGGGAAGGAGAGAAGGGAGGGAGGAAGGGAAAAAAGGAGGGAGCGAGGGAAGGAAGGAAAGAATAAAAGAAACACTAATTTTCCAGACATAAATTTTCTTAGAAACTTCTCAATTTCAGGATCATTTGGAATATGAATAGTTTTATTTCTAAGCCATGCTTGTCTACTCTCAGCACTCATGAAGGAGAAGTCCAGGAAAGGGAGAAAAACGAAGCATAGAAGGTCACCACCTATGTCTGTAGACAAAATAGATGCTGAGAAAAGTGTTGATACTGCATGGACTGAATCCGAGGGCTTTTGGCCTCAGAGAAGGTTCAGCTTGAAGAGAGCCCTGCTCCACAGGATGGATGGAGAGGGATCCTTAAGAGAGCGTGGCCAAGCTGCGGGGAATCCAGGTTTCAGTCAGCAGTTAGGTGTTAGACAAGCAGATTGGAAGCAGCTGGAGTGTGGACAATTTCTGGACAAGAGGTTCAGGACCCAGGTAGAGGGGTAAGAAATTCAAGATCAGACAGAAATGCCTGCAGCCCCTGAATAAAGCTAGGGATTGAAAATAGGGTGTGATTGAAGGTGCAGAAGGGATTTTCAAGTTATTAAGAAGATAGTCTGAACATTATGCCAGTAAATTTGAAAACCGAGTTAAAGGGAAATATCTTGGGAAAATGTTACATAATCAGTGGTCTCTCAAGAAGAAACGTGTGTGTGTGTGTGTGTGTGTGTACTAGATAGTTTAACAAATTTCTACCGAATTATCAAAAACAAAACAAAACAAAACAAACAAACAAACAAAACAATCATTCTGGTCTTCCATAAATCTGTCCAGAGCATAAATGATGAAGTAACCCTACAGCTAATTCTCTGACACTAACAGAAACTACTGAAACTCAACAAAGACAGTGAAAGGAAGTTCTAGGCCACTCTCATCACCACTGAGGCAAGAATCCAGAGCAGATCCAGCAATGTATTAAAGATTATCAGCATGGCCATGTCAGGCAAATCCTAAGGAGAGCCCAGTGCTTGATCAAGTAGAGCGAATCCTACAGAGTGTTCAGCAATAGTCAACATGACAAGACTGTTCATGTTAGGGGTGCCTGAGTGGCTCAATATGTTAAGCATCTGCCTTCAGCTCAGGTCTTGATCCAGGGTCCTGAGATCAAGCCCTGTGTTGGGCTCCCTGCTCAGCAGGAATCTTCTTCTCTCTCTCATTCTGCCCCTCCCCCCTTGCTTGTACACTCTCTCTCCCTAAAATAAATGAATAAACTCTTAAAAAACAAAAAAGACTGTTCATGTTAGAAAGTTTTTTAATATGATTTATGAAATTAAGATATAAAAGGGGAGAAATAATATGATTGGTTCATATATAGGAAATATCAAAATTCATTACCCAGTAAAAATATTTCAACATCTATTCCTGACAAAAACTCTTAGCAAATTAAAATAGAAGGGTATGGATGCCAAACCTAGAGCAAACATGATCCTCAGTGATCAACTCAGGAAAGCATTTCTCCAGGATCATAAACAAGACCAACATGCCCATTGTGAACAGTTCTTACTCTACGCAGAGCCTAGTCAGTATAGTGTGGCAAGAAAGAGGAAAAGAATTTTTGGTCATTAGAAAAGAGGGAGCACAGCCCTCATTATCTGCCTGTGAGATGAATGTATACTTAGAAAACCATAAACAGTCTATGTAGAAATTGTTAGAACAAAACTGTCAACAATCTGCATAGAAATTATTAGCATTAATAAGAGCATTCAAGTTGCTAGACACAAAATCAATGTACAAAAATCAATTGTGTTTATACACACCAGCTGCAAATAATTGAAAATATGATTTTAAAAACAAAGTTTATGATAGTCTCAAGCAGCTCGCAATAAATCTAATAAAACAGTGAGAAAATTATAAAACATTGTTTGAAAGACATTTTAAAAGACCCAGGTAAATAGAGAGAAATTAGGAAGACTCAGTATTATAAAACTGGCAATTATACTACTCTCTAAAGAGTTCTATAAATTTATTGAAACATCAATCTTAAAAGCCATATCTGAATTTCTTTCCCTCCTGTCTCCCTTCCTTCCTTCCTTCCTTTTATGACTCTGGCAAGCTGATACTAACATTTATTTAGAAGAGCCCAATAGCTGAGATATTCCCAAATAAGAAAAATAAAACAAGGAGTGAAAATGCTTTGGTATATATAAATAATTACTTAAAAATCTGTAGTAATTAAGGCAGTATGAGTATTGGCATGAGATAGAAAAATACCAATCCAAAAACAGATAAATAAATCAAGAGTCAATCAATCAAACTGACATAGCCCCTGAAATATGTGGAGACTTGATTTATTATAGAATTGGTCATATGAGTCAGTAGGGAAGGAACAGACTTTACAATTCATGTTGCTGAAAAAATATTCATGTGGAAATATATGAAATTGGACAAACCTCTTCTTACTCCATATATAAAAAATACATTCCAGGTAGATTTAAGATTTAAATGTAAAAGATAATACTAAAAAAAATATTTTATAAAATAGTATGAGACATTTTTATGACTTTGAGGTAGAAAACTATTTCTTAACAAAACACAAGAAATTCAAATTATCAAAGAAATGAAGGATTAAATCCCTTATATAAAAATTAATAACTTCTGTTCATTTAAAAAAATCCATAAAAGCAGAGTAAAAATACAAGCCCCAGATTGGGAGGTAATTTTGACAACCATCTAACTGACAAAATAATAGAATTCAGAATATATAAATAATGCCTACAAATAAATTTTAAAAAAGGCATATGGGCCAATGAAAATATATGGAGAGCATCTTTAAAAAAAAGACTCAAATGGCTCATAGACTTAACAACAACAACAACAAAATCTCATTAGTATTTAGGGAAATGGAAATGAAATACCATTTAACACTCTCCATTTTGAGACAAAACAAAATTTTTGACAATAAATTTTGATGAGGATAAATATCAATTGGAAAGCCTACAAACTGCTTGTGAGTTGGTACAAACATTTTGGACAATGACTTGATATTGTCAATAAAGTTAAAGACATGCACAATTTATGAGCACAAAATCCCCTTGCTCAGTGCGTACTCTCCCCAAGTGTACGAGCACATGTGCAAAGTTATTCACCATGGCATAGCAGAAAACCCAGAGCAACATAAATATCAACTAACAGCAGAAGGGATAGACTTTTGTATATTGTTGCAAAGGAAAATCATTCCACATGGAAAGCAAACTAAAGCTACCTGCAAAAAACATCTATGGAATTCAAAAAAAAAAAATACTGAGTGAATGGGCACCTGGGTGGCTCAGTTGGTTAAGCGACTGCCTTCGGCTCAGGTCATGATCCTGGAGTCCCGGGATCGAGTCCCGCATCAGGCTCCCTGCTCGGCAGGGAGTCTGCTTCTCCCTCTGACCCTCCTCCCTCTCATGCTCTCTGTCTCTCATTCTCTCTCTCTCAAATAAAAAAAAAAAAATACTGAGTGAAGTCAAGATATGGAAGAAGATAACGGTGATTTAATCTACTCATATGAAGTTTCAAATCACAAAAACTAAAAATAGAACAGTAGGTGGTAAAATCTTAACGGAAAACAAGGGAACAATAAACATAAAACTTCTCAGGACATGGAATACTTACACAGTGGAAGAAAGAGAAAGACTGGAGAGAGGAGGCCCACAGGCTGATTCTCACATGATGACTATGTCATTTTCCCTGAATTGAGATGGTGAGCATATAGATATGTATGCACTGTTTATTATTCCTATCTCTCACATAATTTAAAGTTGTTTTTTTTAAATAAACTCTCAATCTAATAAAAAAACTAATTTTAGAGGTGAAATAAACATTTAACGTGAGAACGGAGTATATACATTATTTAGAACTGATTTAAGAACATGAGACTGCATTAATGCCATTTATCCAAACCACCTATCATTTCACCTGGAGGCTTGGTGGTGGGTGTGTGCTCACTACCTGTGTCAGTGCCAAAAGACCCTGGGAATCGGGCTGGGGCTGAATCTTTAGGAAAAGTCAACATTGTCTCCAAGTCTTGCAACTTTA
Organism: Neomonachus schauinslandi; assembly: GCF_002201575.2. Lineage (NCBI taxonomy): Eukaryota > Metazoa > Chordata > Mammalia > Carnivora > Phocidae > Neomonachus > Neomonachus schauinslandi. Next base: position 87,875,558 of record NC_058405.1, read on the forward strand.
GTCCTTAGAAAGGACTAAAGCAGATGACAGTCTGCAGCTTGTCATTCCATTTTTGAGACAGAGGAGTCATGGATGACCCTGGGTGACCTTCGCCCATCATGGTGTGCTCCTTTGCATTTTACTAATTTTCTAATTAATTAGTTACTTTATTAACATGGCCTTTTCTTTGAGTTAATCTCTTTAAAAATATTTTGTGAATGGGGCACCTGGGTGACTCAGCATCTGCCTTCAGCTCATTGGGGAGCCTACTTCTCCCTCTTACTCTCCCTCTGTGCTCTCCCTTTTTCTCTTTCAAATAAATAAATAAAATCTTTAAAAAATAAAAATATTTTGTGCATATTTTGCAAAGGGAACTGGGATGCTTTTTAGATGCTTTGGAGTTCAAGACAACATGTTGGTAGTTCTTCTATAAAATACACCATACTTTTGTGGCAACGATCATCTCCGTGTTAATGAGTATACAATCATTGCATGGAAACCTGGAGAAAGACAGAAATGAGGAATTGCTACTCATACAAATAATTAATACATTTTCCATGATAAGAGTACTACTATGTTATTCCTGTGTGCCCATCTTACTTTTTTTTTTTTTTAATTTGAGCTTCTCACCCTTAAAACAATCCTCCAAGGTATCTTTATCTTAACATGAGGAAACAGAGACTGACCAAGATTACGTAATTTAACTAGAAAGTGGAAGATCCAGGATATAAATCCTAAATTGACTCCCATCCCTTGCTTTTAGCCATTGTTTCACACTTCTCCCTTACTACATCTCCCATACGGACACAGATTGGTTTCTTGTAAGACAGAGCTCCATTTCTTCTTTATCAGAAGTAATATCTTGGACAACTTAAGCCATTGTACATGCAGCTTGACAATTTTCTTTTCCCCTTGGGCATTTTTCAAATTATTATTTCCTGATCAAGGAAAAAAAAAACCCTGCTATTTTTACCTAGTGCCATTTATTTTTCAAAAGAAGGACACTAAAAATGACTTTGCACAAAGTACCGCAATTCCCTGCTGCAGTTAGGTACAACATCAAACCAGTGGCCCACGTGTCCTGTTAACCCGCAGCAGGTACCCAGCTGTGCTTACATAGTACTTCAGTTCTGGAAGTTGTGAGCAAATTAAAGCTCCTTATTCAAAACTGTAGCTTGTTTGCCCTTGTTTAGAAAAAAAGAAACTGAATGTTAAGTACAAAATCTTGGGTTAATGATATTCCTTATTTCTAGGTTCATTTTCATCACTGCCCCACCTCTCAGTCTTTGCTATATCATCCTTATTCTCTCTCCATTCCCCAGAAGCACTCACTCATATTTATTTATTTTGGATTTTTTTTTTTTTTTAGTTTTTTAATTTTTTTTTTTTTTTTTTTTTTTTTTTTTTTTACCATGTGTATATATTTAACACAATCTTTATAAACAGAGTTAGTCATATAGGAATGGACTAACTATAGTCCAGGCCAAATACAATCCACCACCTGTTTTTGTAAATGCTATTTCATAGATCACATCCATATCCACTTCTTTGGGTCATGTTGATGAGACCGTTTTCATGCTATAGTGTCAGTGTTGAGCCATGGCAAGAGAGACAGTCTGGCTCACAAGGCCAAATATATTTACTTCCAGACCCTTTATGGAACAAGTGTGCTTACCTTTGCTCTAGGACGTTCATTGACCATATTCTACCCATCCACTTTTGCAGCGAGGGGTGCCGAGCCTCCCACCTGCTCCCTAATGTCCTAAAAATCACTAAAACAAATACTGTCAGGAGCATGCCTCCATGGACCTGAGTGAGACTTTCTCTAGGACACGTGCTCGGGACAGGAATGTGGGATCACAGTGGAGTGAGCATCCCCAACAGCTGTCTCCCGAGCAAAGTTACACCAGCCCACACTGCCATGGCCACCTTGTCCATCCAACCCTTGATCTTACTCAGGTGTCTGCTTCTTTCCAGGTTCATTGACATTAAGTAACATCTTGTTGTTGGTTAAGTTTACATTACTGAGCTTTAAAAAGATTGAGCTCCTCTTCAGATGCTTTTTATGCTTTTTGAGTTATTTCTTCTAAAAGTGGCCATGATCTATATTTGGCCTATTTCTGTTGGAATGGTTGTCCTTTCAGACATTATTTTTGGCATGCAGGAACCCTTACGTATTTTAACAACAATCCTTTACTGAATTGAGACACCAGATAACTTCTGCCTCCTGTCATTCATTTATTAATTTTTCTTTTTGTGTCTAATGTTGAAAAGAAATCCTTTCCTGGAGGAGTAATGAATTAATGCAACTATCATTATAATGTGATAATCTTATATGTCATATATATGTCATTACATTGTGTATACTGTTATATATAATGTTATATATGTTGCATAGCACATATTTGTATGTTATATATTATTATCATATCATTGTTATAAATTTATAAAAAGTATTCTAAGTTTTTTCATGGGTACACTTTTACTTGCAAGTAATATAGATTTTTATCTTCTGGTTTAATAATTGATGTGAACTATTTTCAAATACTTGAAATTACTTACTATAGGAAGCATATGGAGGCCCAGTGAATGCATCTTTGTCTAATGACCACATGTTCAAGATCCAGACCCTACTGGGTTATATAAAGACATGATACATCCATATATGAGGGACCTGGTTTATATCTGTAATATGTGCAGTTCGAGTTTCATTAATATATATGATAGCTGTTTGCTCCTGCTTCTGCTCCTCCATAGCTGACTGAATCATCTAGGGACAGTGTGAAGAGTGTGGTGATACATTAAGTGTTGGAAAGCCTCAGTAGCCCTCAGGAGAACAAAATGGGGGAGAGGTTGGGCAGCAATTTGAAATGAAGAGATGCTCCAACAGCTGTGTCCTGGAGCCCATGAATGGATCTGGATGCACCCACAGGCCCGGGAGGAGTGAGAGGTGGGTCCATGTGCAGCAAACAGGCACAGAGCAATAGGCAGAGAGATGCCTGGCTAAGCTTGATTAAGCCACTTATGACCCAGAAGTGGAGGAAAGCGGTGAGGCCAGAGCCACACAGGGTCCTGCCACATCTTACTTCCCTTTATTGCTGAACCTTGCTCATGGCTGAGTTTTGTACCTCCTGTCTCTACCTCTACCCTCCTACCTTGCCTTTCTCCCCAAGGTACATATAAACCATCTGCTGAAGAGTCAAATCCCAGGTCTGAAATTCAGAAGATGTAAGCAACATGGATTAGCTTAAAAATAAGTGTTTCAAATTGCATGAACAGGTTGTAAAATATGGAAAATATATCATGAGAGTAAAATGTGGATCCACAATGTCCAGTGAGGTACTGCTTTCTAAGTGAAAATTTTCGTGAACTTGGTGTCTTTTTAAATATTAAGCAAAGTGTTTTGCTTTTCAGAATTTAAGGTTGCCAAACCAGAGCTTCAAGACTTTTCTTTTTCTATGTAGCATAAAATTCCATTCACATTTATCTGTAAAACAGCCTGTTACTCAGACTTTTCCTTCATTCAACACATATCTATTGAGCACTCATCATGTGCCCACACAACCTTAGATACTTGATCAGTGGACTTAATACTTAGAATTAGCGAATAAAGGAGACAAAGATCTTACTCTGAGAAATCTTAACTCTTGGCCCATGAAGACAGAAAATAAACAACTGACACAATAAATAAGAAAACTATGTTATAGGTTGAATTGTGTCCCATCCTCCCCTCCCACATACACACACACACACACAAAAATCTGGTGAAGATCTAATCCACAGAATGCAAACTTACTCAAAATTGGGTTTTTGAGGATTTAATTTATTTTTTTATTTTTTTTAAGATTTTATTTTTTTGACAGATAGAGAGACAGCGAGAGAGGGAACAGAAGCAGGGGGAGTGGGAGAAGGAAAAGCAGGCTTCCCGCTAAGAAGGGACCCCCCCCCCCCCACAATGTGGGACTCGATCCCAGGACCCTGGGATCATGACCTGAGCCAAAGGCAGTTGCTCAATGACTGAGCCACCCAGGGACCCATGAAGGTTTAATTTAATCAAGTGAAGATGAGGTAGTTAGGGAGGATGGGCCTTAATCCAATATGACTGGTGTCCTTCTAAAAAGAGGGACGTTTTGACACACAGACACACAGGAAAAATATGTATGACGACATAGAGACCCAAAGACTCAGAGAAGATGGCCACATGAAGACAAAGGCAGAAATTGGAATTATGCTTCCACACACCAGGAAAGGCCTGAGGCTTCCAGAAACTAGCAGAGAGAAGGATAGATCCTCTCCTTAGAGACTTCAGAGGAAGCATGGCACTGCTGACACGTGGATTTAGAACCTCTAGCCTCCAGAACTGTGAGCCAATAAATTCGTGTTCTTTTAGGCTGCCCGATTCTTGGTAATTTGTTATGGCAGCCCTAGGGAACTAATACATGAATGCTTGAAAATGATAAATGCTGCAAAACAATCAAACAAAAAAAAGTAGAACAAGACAAAGAGGAAGGGTGCTAGGGAAGGAAGAAATGAGGTACAGTACTAAATAGTGTGGTCAGGGTAGGGCTTCTTGTGACCATACCGTCTACCGAGAGTTGAGGGTGGTAGCCCAGAGGATATCTAAGGGAAAGATAAATAGGTATGGGAATTGATGGACCAAAGTCCAGCAAATTGTAGGTGGTGTGGCTAACACTGAGGGAGAAAGGAGCAGAACAAGGGGTCTGTGCAGTCATGGGCCAGATCCTGAGGGCCTTTTTGGCCACTTTGAGTGGGAGGTTTTATGGAGTGACATGTTCTATATTATACTGTGATTCAGTTGTACAATTACTATATTGGGCATAAGCTTTCAGAGGGCCAGTGTAGCTGCAAGGGGACCATGTGAGGCACTAGAGTACTAACCCAGGCCAGGCACCGTGATGGCTCCAACCTGAACGGCGGCACCCAAGAGGCTGGTTGAGAAGAGGCAAGCTTACATTTCGAAGATAGAGCCAATGTGATTTCCTAACAGATTGTATGTGGTGCATAGGAGAAAGAGGGTGGTTGCAGTATGGGGGGCTCTGAGGTCTTCTGTTTGACAGCTAGTAGGATGGAGTTGCCAAAACTGAGATGATGCAGACGCTTACAGGTAGAGCATTGTGGAGTTCTGTTTTGACATTTTAGACATCTGAAATGCCATTAGACATCACGATTTAGTCTGGGTGCTGGCAAGAAGCAGATGGCAGTTGGAAATCCATGGAGGAGAATATAACAAAAGGACTGTCCTTGAAGTGTGGGGAGGGTGACAGAGTACCATGAGTCATCCATAGTGGCAGAGGTCAGCTTGGAAGATGTGCATGGGTAGAGCAGAAATAGGCCTGCAAAGGGCAGTGGGTAGTGAAAATGAAGGCAGTGGGGAGGACCTCCTCTAAAGATAGGCAGCCAGCTGGGGTAGCAGGGAATAGGAATGGACTGTGCAGTAAATAAACATTCTGACCACATTCTCCCTCAGCCCTTCTGTCTCCTCCTCATGCCTCTGGGGACAGATCCCAGCAGAAGCCAGAGAGAAAGAACAACTAAGGAAGTTAGTTAGGCCCTAGGGCCAGAGCCAGGGAAGGGTGGAGAGTGGATATGCAGAGCCAGCAGAAAGCATTCCATTCCACACTTAAGCTATTTTTCACAGCAGTGAAAGAACTTCACAGATTCCCCATCACAGGTCACCTCCAAGTACACACGGTCCTAAACTGAAGTGACTGCAGCTCCTTAAAGCACCCCAAGGAAGGGGGTTTTGTAATCTCCCTGTGACAAATTAGCAGTTTATTTTTTGTGTCTTTTCATGTAACTCACATTAAAATTCATCAATGGCTTCTCACGGCTTTTTAAAAACAGGTCAAATCCTTAGGATATCAACTACGGCATCAATTATGGCCCTGCCTGAGCTCTTCCACACCTGATCCCTCCATTTTCTTCCTTTTTTTTTCACCAGGCACATCAAGTAACTCAGTTCTCTGAGTGGACCAGTTCTTTCCTGTCTCCCTGGCCTTGGAATGCTGTTCTTCTTCCCGAAAATCCTAGTCACCCTCTCTGCCTGAATATCTCCTCAATATCCCAAGTAGATACTATTTGCTCAGTCTGTCATTGCCACCACATTCCCAGGAGAGGAGGTGGAAGCAGGGAGAGGGTACCCTTGGAGGTTAACTGGAGAACAGTGAGGGGGTGGAGCCTGGGCAAACAAGCCTCTGCTTGCTTATTGAAGCGGGCGTCGTTCCATCCACCGCCCTACCCAAAAGGGTTTAAACCCTCTGGTGACAGGCCAGTCGGTTTTAGGGATTCTTCTATGATTGCCTGTGTCATCTAACCTATTACACTGCCATATTTAGAAATTTATTTGTCCATATCTTTCCTCCTTTTGATGAAATCCTCATTTTCTTCTCCTTGTTCTCCAGTACAGATTTCATGTATCATGGGCACCTATGCCTCTCTGTTGAGTGAATGTATAAATGTTGAGTCTGCATCCTTTTGCTCTGCCTTTGGTTCTCCTTATAGCTCCCTTCAAAGGGCATAATCCCATTATCTTGTATGTTCTACCCAGTGAAGGCCCCAAAGGCATATAAATCTCTCTTCCAAGTAGTATCATCTGAAGAGACTTCAGATAACATCTCCTCAAATATTAGGACATCCAAGAAAACGATGCAAAGCTTGCAAAAGATTTATTTTCAGGGTGCCTGGGTGGCTCAGTAGGTTAAGCATCTGCCTTGGATCAGGTCATGATCCCAGGGTGATGGAATTAAGCCCCACTTGAGCTCCCTGCTCAGCAGGGAGCCTGCTTCTCTCTCTCTTCCCTGCTCCTGTTCTCTTTAGCTCTCCTTCCTTCACTCTCTCTCATAAATTAATCAATCAATCAATCAATCAATATTTTAAAAAAAGATTTTTTTCTTTTTATTTTTTATTCCACACATAAATATGAGGGGTTAACTCTAAATGGGAGATTTCACTGTCTGAACATAAAATATCACATCTCTTCTACTTATTTAAAAATAATTAATTTCGATTTTAAACCAGAGTCACTCTTGTTCCAATATAGCAAAGCATGAAAAGTACATGCATTCATACCTAGAAATAAAGTCTCTTGTGCTTAAAGTCTCTTAAACCTCAACAATAGTTGAAAAGTGGGATGTGTCTTGGATAATTTTATTTATAGAGAGTTAAAATTATTCTTTGGGGACACTCAGATGTTAGAGGATTAAGAAATAGAACAAGTTTTGGGTCTAGTTTGACTCTATAAAAATATATTGATTTAACAATACATATGACCTTCCATTATACATCTGGATACATCAAAAATTTTCAATCTGAATAAAAAAGATGTGAGCTAAAGCTATTGATTTACATGTACTAATGAATACTTTCATTCTTGTTTATTTTGCTTCAGGAAAAAAAGTCAGAGCTGTTAGTTATAAGACGAAATAAAAGAAAAAAAAATAGTTTTTTTTTTTTTTTTCCTTTAGAAATCTGGTTAATAGCCTTTAAATCAGCATATAATCTATGTTCATTACCACTTCTAACTTGAAAAAGTAACCTAGGCAAAAGAACCATTTTCAGAGCAGTGGTTAATGTTTAGAATACTGACTCAAATTATCCAGATTTTAAAACCAGAAACTCTAGTTTCATAGGGACTAACCTCTGGATTCTCATAACATCAAGCACTCCACAGTGAAAGGAGAGCATCTGTTCTTCAGTCTGAATACAATTATCATTCATACTAATAAATACACTTGCCCTTTACTAACTTGTTAAGCCAGATTTCCCCTGAGACTTCCACTTCAGTCAACCTCAACATTTGCCAAAAAATATGGCTTTTCTAAACACTATACTGATATAACTTTCTTTTGGAGGATTATGCCTCTTTTTAAGAAAGGGGAATCAAGAACAAATTATTAGTAATGTATTAAAAAAAAAACAAAATTTAAAGACCAAAAATTGTGTAATGGTACTGAGACCAGAAAGAGGAAACCTGAATTTTATTGCTCGCTTTGTGTATAAGAAGCCATGTGATATAAGCCACATTACCCTCCTTTTTACTATATTTCTCTTGGAAAACAGAACATTTGGGTTATGAATCTGAGTCTTGTGTTTTCAAACTGGAAAAGCAACTAAACTTAAAAGGTCAATTTAATGCGAGCTCAATTATTCTAAATGGAAGAATAATCACATAACAATTGCACTTACTGATCTTCATAAGGTTGTAAATCATGCAGAGTAGATTAAAGCTGAGACCTTGTAGTCTCTGACTTGGGTTGACATGAGGAGAGTGAAAGTGGGTGATGGAAGTTAGAGATTTTGGGATTGCTGACATGGGATACAAACATTTGAATTGTTCTTAATACACTGGGTAATGCTAATGTCACAGTTTTGTAATTGATCATAAACTGAAGTATTTTCAAGAATTTCAAGAACTGGGGTCCCCTGAGGGGCTCAGTTGGTTAAGTGTCTGGCTCTTCATCTCAGCTCAGGTCTTATCTCAAGGTCATGAGTTCAAGTCCTGTATTGGGGTCCATGCTGGACATGAAGCCTACTTAATTTTTTTTTTTTTCAAGAACTGGAAGCATTTTTATAAATTTGTTAGAAAGAGAAAAAAGAACACAAGTAAAACTTCTTCAATGAAAGAAGCATATGCGGGAACATGGAGGTTCAAAAACCCAAAGGGGCAAGCACAAACTGAAATGGACAACAAAGGCAGTTCATAAAATCCTTGTCCTTTGAGGTTTTCCCCACACACCAAAAAAATTTATATATATATATATATATCCAGGTCTGTGTCATGCATATCTGTTGGCCTAAGGAAATGGGTAGAATAAAGTGATCACCCAGTCTTTTTCAAGCCTTTAGTCAGAAAACCCAGATTTATTTCAGGGTTTGCTCTCAGAAGACACCAACATTTCTCCAAAGACACCAACAAAAATAAAACATAATCCACAAAAAGTACAAGTATGTATTCAACTTTTTGAATTCCAATAAACTGTGTCACAAAAAGTCAAGCTTGTACCATTTTCATCCAATAGTTGAAGAGGCATCTACCTTTGCAGGATGAAAAATAAACATCTTGTTGAGTGGTATCATCCCAGAGCAGGAGAAGAGTTATAAAACCGATGCCAAGGGGGAGGGGGTACCTGGGTGGTTCAGTTGTTGAGTATCAGACTTTGGATTTTGGCTCAGGTAATGATCTCAGGATCCTGAGATCAAGCCGCATGTCCTGGGGCTCTGCTCACTGAGGAGTCTGCTTGAGGACTCTTTCTCTCCCTCTGCCTCTCCCCACCCCCACTCATGTGCTCGCTCTCTTTCTCAATAAATAAATAAATCTTTTAAAAATTGATGCTATGGAAAATAACACATAGCAAATAGTTTTTATAAATGAGGAAAGATGGAGAAAATACTTAGAACAAAGCCCTCAAAGACATGGAATTTACATATATATACACACACACACAGACATGTAATATTTATGTATATATTATTAACAGTGGTATTAATTATTAGATATCTTATGATCTTAGTAATGAAATGGGCATCTGTTGCTACATCTTCATTTCTTTTTTAATGAAAAAGAGGCAGCTTCAAAGAAGTGGATATTCTGTGAGGAATTGCATTGTTGTCAAAGAATGCAAGTATCTTAATTGAGACTTTTTTTCTCTTGCTACACACAGTTTTGATTAATTGATACACTAAGAAGTGGTTATTTGCAAGGAAGGGATATATCTGACTTTAAGATTAGGGGTATTTGATCTTGTAAGTGTCCCACGGGGCCAGTGTGGTGTCAGTTGAGTTCTGCTCAACGTGGGGAAAGTGTGTTATTTGAAACTACACTAATCCCTCCTCCTTCTTAATGCTTATTTTCTTGTTGGTTACTATCACTGTTGTGTTTGACTCATAAAACAGGTACTGTTAGCCTTCTCCAAATACCCTTGAAATTTTCTCATAAAGATCATTGCTACCAATCATTAGCTTAATAGTGGCTCATATCATATCCCTATTCAGATCACCAAAGCAATAAATTCTTTAAATAGCATACACATTATGGAACAAAGAGAAAGAAAGCTCACCCTTAAGGGCACTTAGGGAAAGTGGTCTAGCAAAACATATGAGGGTTGTAATTTTTTTTAAAGATTTTATTTATTCATTTGATAGAGTTAAAGAGCACAAGTGGGAGGAGCGGCAGACAGAGGGAGAAGGAGAAGCAGGCTCCCCACAGAGCAAGAAGCCTGACTAGGGGCTTGATCCTAGGACCCTGGGATCATGAACTGAGTTGAAGGCAGATGCTTAACCAACTGAGCCACCCAGGCACCCCATGAAGGTTGTAATTTTTAATTCAAGCATGAAGCCTTTGTATTTTTTTTTTTTCTCTTTGGAGAGAAGCTTCAATTCTAAGTTCCCACAAATAGGCAAGTTGGTATTCTTTTCTAATTTTCTAGATGCAAAAACCTCGATGAGGTTAAAAGACATGTTCAAAGGGAGCATGAAAGGCAGATGGAAAGCGAGGTCTGGAAGTGGTGCCTGCTCATTATCACTTATATATTTAGAATAACAATCCAGTGACCTCACAAGGTGCTTTGGAATTGATTAGCAATCTAATGACAAGTGTCCTGCCAATTCTTAAGATATAGACCTCTGTCCAGCCCGTTAAATACAAACAAACAAGACGAAACAAAACAAGATAGATAAAAGGAAATTTTCTCCTTGGTTATTCTGAGTTAATTATGTTGATAAAAATGTGTTAATGACAATTATCCAGGGCTCTCCTCATCACAAGTTACATTCATATTTCTCCACATACATTATCTCCCATAAAACTCTAAATAATTTTAAGATAAATATAATAACCATGATACTAGGGCTGCAGTAATTGAGGCTGAGGGTGTATCAATGACTTGTCCAGGGTCCAGGGACGAGGAAATTACAGAGCAGATGTGTGAGAACTATTCTAGACAACACAGCTTTCACTCCTCTCAAGATTAACAATGGCTGCTGGAGACACCCTGATGAACAAAGCTTGAGAGAAGACTTTATGAAGGTTTTTGATGTAAAGTATCCAGAATATTACATATTTTACAGATTTATTTTGTTTATTTTCTTCCACTAGGATATAAGTTCCACAAGGTCAGAGGTTTCTGCATTCTTTACTGCTGTATCTCCAGCATTTTTATTTTAAAGATTTTATTTATTTACTTGTCAGAGAGAGAGCACAAGCAGGGGGAGTGGCAGGCAGAGGGAGAGGGAGAAGCAGACTCCCCGCTGAGCAGGGAGCCGGATGTGAAACTCGATCCCAGGACCCTGGGATCATGACCTGAACTGAAGGCAGACACTTAACCGACTGAGCCACCCAGGCGTCCTGTATCTCCAGCATCTGAAAGAGTACCTGACACAAGTGCTCAACAAATAATTTTTGTATGAATAACAGGAATTAAAATTTAAAATGACACTTCATAATCATCCAGAGGATGTGCATGATTAGAATATGCATTTCCTAAACAGTTTTGTTCATTTCAGTTTGATGCTTGATGGAAAAAAAAAACATATAAAGAACTCATGAAAGGCTTAATCTCCAAAATACTGAAATCCTATTATACATGGTCTTGAGTTCAATCATCTAGACCAGACTTTAAGACATCCAGATGTAAAATCCCTCAGGCCACAACTAATCTTATTCTTCATGACAGCAGAAGGTCCAAGGCATAACAGATGCCACTCTTTAATTCTGGTTGGTGCTGAAATAATTCTCTCTACATCTCTCCTTCTCTTTTTTTCTTACTTCCTTTTTGTGTGTATGTGTGAGAATAGATCTTTCAAATAATTGTTTAATTTTGAGGATTGTTAGAGGGTTTGATTTCCAAACTTCCCCCAGCATCATTGGAAGCACCAATTTAGCTGATTCAGTGTTTTCTCTACCTTTAGGATCTCTTGTTTCTGCATGGGTCAATGATAGATATCCTTTTTGCTTGAGTGAAGAGTCTAAAAGCAAGGTACCCAGATAGAGAGACTGCCAGGAAAGCATCTATCCATAGGTTTCCCTGTTCCAAAAGCCACCCCTCACCTTTCCTTTGTCTAAAGTCACCTCAAAATATCAGATCCCTCCCAAAACATTAGTGAAATCAGAACATTTTTCCTGATACCAATAGATTCTTTCATTTTTGTGCCTCTTCTGACTCCCTGATGGGACATTCAGTGTCCTTCTCCACCTCTCTAATAAACCATAATCTCAGAAGGCAGTCCTCCATTGATTATTTATACTTTCAGGTGCTGAGTCAATGTTTTCTTTCTCTGCATTATTCACATTCAAATTTTCTCATTTTATGAAATAAAATATCATCCCTTGTTAAAAGAGAACAGGTCAGGAGAGACTACCTTTAAGCAAGGCCAACTCAAATTGGCAATTAACTCAATGATTGTTTATTGTGGATTTACCACAAGCCAAACACCCCAATTAAAGCTATGGACATAAAAGTACATGAACTTCAGACTTCACACCAAAGAAAACCCCCGTTGGCCAATGCACCACATTGTATTTGATAACCACTGTTGCTGACAGCCCAGCACATACACCTGCCCTCCCATCCCTCATATCCCAAGTTTATTTTCCTGCTTCAAAATGCACAATTCCACTAGGTCTCCTATTGCTTCTCTCACTCCCATGGGCAAACACGTACTTTGATAAATTCTCAGGGATGTTGAATTATTATCTGGGCCTCCCTTGCACATTGTTTCAGGAAGGCCGTAATCAAAATTTCTGGGTCTATGCTTTGAAATCAGACAGATCTTCATTCAAATTCTGGCTCTTCTACTTTTAGTTGAGAGTCCTTGAGCATGCTACTACAAGACTCTGAAGCTCAGCTCAGATAGTTCTACATTAGGACAATATTTATTGCAATATGGTGTCATGAGATATAAGCAGAGCATGATCACATTCCTGAAACACAGAGAAATCTTTTCCCTCTGCATTTTCTCATCTTCTTTCAGATTATTCCTTCCTTTCTTCCATTGTACTGGAAGAACACTGGAGCAGGGAGGATAAGGGTGGAGTAGAGAAAAGCTATTATTATACTGAGTGCCCCACGCAGTCTGGTAAACCTGGTGCTTTCATTTCCTTCACTTCTACCTCTGCCCTCCTAAGCATCAGGCCTCAAACTCATGGTTCTCGTTTCCTTCTCTTCTAGAGACAATATTTGCCTTTGACAAAAACAGACATTCTCAGCAGAGGGAGGAGATATGACCCAGGAGCACACAGCACACTGAGTTTGTACTACATTTTCATTAATTTTGCCAGTTAAATGCCAGAAAGACTGCACTATCTCTTGAGAGGAAAGCAGAAAAAAAAAAAAAAAAGTGAAATGATCGAAATTTGAGTTCACAGGAGGGCCCTAGTGGTTGTAAAAGAACATGGAGCTTGTTTAATTCGGCACTTTCATATGTGAAATATGGCACATGTGTAAGAGACTCCAGAGAAATTGAAAAGATCATCCCACTAATAAAGTTTAACAGGACCAGCATGAAGATATCTCTGACTCAGGTTGGAACACTTAACCAGTGCTTCTAATGATGAGTTTAACATAAAATATGAAGTTCTATGTTTGACTGACTAAGGGTTTTCCTGTAAAAGGGAAAGACACACTGATAATATACACATGCACATGCACAGTGCAAGCATCACCTACAAGCATACTTACGATCATATTTTTATGTATAAATGTGTGTGCATGTATATAAAAAATAAAATTATATATTTGGGCTTATACACTTGCATATGCATGTGTATACATTTATATTCATATATAAACAACATTATGAGTATGCATATTATTTGTATATATTTATATGTGTGTATATTTAAATACATAGATAAGCATATGTATACTAATTTGTCTCTAATCATAATACACAACTATGGAAAAGATGCATGCATATGTACCCAATGTGTACAAGACACATGCACAAAAAAATATAAGACTATATACTCTATACCCATCGATCTCAAAGTGTGGTCCTGGATTAGTATAATCAGCATCACCTGGGAACTTGTTACACCTGCAAATTCTCAGACCTCACCCAGACTAACTGAATCAGAAATCCTGAGATCCAGAAAGTTTGTTTTAACAAGTCTTCTAGGGAATTCTGAATTACACTTTAGGATGAGAATGACTGTTCTATATAATATATAGTAAATGTACTTTGCACATATTTTATTTAGAGGTGTAAACACATATGCTCTTATATTAACAAATAAATAAAATGAATACTTGAATATGTTCATACATGTAAACCAATGACCCTTTAGTTAAGGACAGATAACTAGTTGGTGCATAGACCCCTTTGGCATGCAGAGGGACCCTGCTCACAGTGTTTCCTAGCTCAGAACTTTTTTTTTTTTTAAGATTTTATTTATTTATTTGAGAGAGTGAGAGAGGATAAGACAGCACGAGCAGGGTGAAGGGCAGAAGGAGAAGGAGACCACCCACTCAGCAGGGAGCTGGACTTGGGACTCGATCCCGGGATTCCAGGATCATGACCTGAGCCGAAGGCAGACACTTAACCAACTGAGCCACCCAGGTGCCCTGCCAGCTCATAACTTCTAGAACCTGAGTAGTGACCAAGAAGGACTGAAGTCACACCTCTAGTGCTGGTGGAAAGGAGCCAAGAACTGGAGGAAGCCACCTTAGGAGGCTAAGCATATGCCAGGTATAGACCTCTCACTTTGTCACTCTGCTAAACGGAACCCTGGTGCAGTTTACATAGATAGTGTCCCTTTAGTGCAGTTGAGACCCAGTCCTGCATTAATTCTGGGGGGCAAATGAAGTATCTTCTGAATAGTACTTGGGCCTACAGTTACTGTGTTTGCTCTGCTCACACACATGTGTCTGCCTGGTTCTACAAATGTTGGAACAAAAAAGGAGTATGAGGATAACCCAGAAAAGAAAAAGGTTGCAAATCAAGAAAGTTTTATTTCTGGGACGCCTGGGTGGCTCAGTTGGTTGGGCGACTGCCTTCAGCTCAGGTCACGATCCTGGAGTCCTGGGATCGAGTCCCGCATCGGGCTCCCTGCTCAGCGGGGAGTCTGCTTCTCCCTCTGACTCTCCCCCTCTCATGCTCTCTCTCTCTCAAATAAATAAATAAATCTTTAAAAAAAAAAAAGAAAGTTTTATTTCTGACTATGCCAATGCTAATCTAATAGTGAAACATTTACTAAGAGCCTTTTAAATGCATAACATGCACTAAGCTACTGTAGAAGTTTCCAGATAAATTTGAGCATTTGCCCTTGCCTTTTGACAGCTTATAGTCTAGTGGCTGGCAATATGAATGCATAAGATGAAATCAAATAAGATCAGAGAGAGCAGCCTTATGTTGGACTTAATACTGTTGACATTGGGGTGCCTGGCTGGCTCAGTCAGTAGAGCATGTGACTCTTGATCTCAGGGTTGTAAGTTCCAACCCCATGCTGAGTGTAGAGATTAATTAAAAACAATAAAATATTTTTTAAAAATGCTAACATTGTAAGTGGCAGGGAGAGTAAACGGCAAACAATGAAAATTTTCATGGGAAATGTGGCATTACAATTGGAATTTGAACAGCAAATGGGGATTGGAGGCAGAGTCCTTCTACATATGCCCATTTCCTTATCTGTCCATTTGGGTTAATAATAACTGATCTCTGACTATGAGACCATTGGGTATAGATGTGAGATGGTGAGTAGGAGAGGAATTTGAAAAGTTCAAAGCATCATACAAACACCAATATGATGCATGTTTGAGAATGTCTCCCTAAGACCAAGATAGCACACTGGGTCTTTGTATCCCTTGGTTTCCTTGTTGCCTCAGTCTTCAAGGCAGGCATGCATACATGCCACCCTCTCCCCAGTGGATCATGTGTCAACCCTGGCCAGTAAAGTTACTCATTCCAAAAAGCCACTGACTTCCAAATAAGGTCTAAAGATCTAAAGGCAACTTTCTCTTCAAGCTGTACCTCTCTGAGTCTCAGTAACCATCACAAGATGGCCCACATTCTGAAATCTAGCACAGGGCATCCCCCTTGCCACTGTGGCTCAAAGGGTAAATTGAGATTTTTAGTAACCTATCCCCCAAATTGTCCTTACCACCTTGCTTTTTCTTCACCAATTCATTCCTCACTCTGCCACCAGAGTAAGGTTGTCAGATTGAGCATGTGACAATACAGGGTACCCCGTTAAAGTTGAATTTCAGGTCAGCAATGAAGAACTTTTTAGTGTATGTCTTCCACAATACTTGGAATGTGCTTATACTAAAAAGTTATTCATTATTTATCTGGAATTTAATCATATTTTATCTTACAAATCTACCAGAGTGCTGCTTCCGAGTGCTCTTCTGAACCACACTGCTCCTCTGTATAACTCCACCTCCCTCCCCCAAAAAATGCTGGAAAGGGCACATGTGGTCCTTTTTAAGGAGTTCCTGCATATATTTCTATCTTTATTGCCTTCCCTTCTCTCAAATATGCAATTCCAATGTTCCTCTCATCCAGCTGATATATTTTCAGTCCCAAACACGTCTCTGTCATTCTTCTCTATTTGTCTTTGCACAGACTGCTTTCTCTCCCTCAAAAGCTTCCTCAACCTCCCTCACCTCCATAACCTACCAGCATCTCACCTTTAGCAAAAATATAACTTCCTCTGGAATCCTCCAAATTCCCTGATCCGCATGGCTTTTCCTTCTGCTCTTTGTCATAAAATCCTGGGTATCTCTCTTAGACCCAATAACATAATCTGTTGTAATTATCTACTTATCTACTTCTCTACCTTGATAGTGAACATCTGAAGGGGTGGATGTTATCTTTCATCTCTTTACCCTCAGCCTTTGAGAAGTTCCTTGTACCTTACACCAAAAAAAAGGGTGGGGGGTGTTGAATGAATGTATGAATAAATTAAGTCAACCTCATTATAACCTTTCATAAAAAAATAGAAATAGACCATGTGGGGGTTGCAGTGAAATACATTAACTAGGTTTCATACATTTGTCAAGTGAGAAAGGATTGACTGTGATTTACTATTTGATTAGATTGATTAATGCAATGGATGATCGTTTCTGAAAGGAAGTTATTCAACCCAGAAGAAGCACAGTGACATAAATTCAATATCAATTGATTCTACTGGATTACAACACATTGAATGTACATTTCATTTTCAACTTTTCATAAGACTTGTACATATTTCAAAAGAAAATAGACATTTTTACTCTTTATTGAAAATAGTTAAGAAGGAAAATCTTTCAAGGGTTTCAAGGTTACCATAAAATAATTAGCAGACAATGTGTTTTTTAGGAGGTGACATTATAAATTGGATCAGAGAAATAGAGAATTTTAAAGCAACCTCTCTCATTTATGGACATATATTTCATTCATTCATTCAAATGTTCACTCGTTCTTTCATTAATGGATGTTTATAAAACACCAATCACTATGTCCAGTAGTAGGGATATAGAAATAAATGGCTGTAGAGAAGAAAAGTCTAAATCGTACTGATGATATCAGTGACATATCTATCATGTAGAATTCTTGGTAGAAGTGATGTATAAGCCAAATATTGAAAGGCCAACACAAGTCACAAAAATGAATAAGCAAAATGTAGAGCATCTTCCATACTGAGTGATTGATTTGTTACTTCTTTGCTACTTACGAGAACGAATAACAAAATTTCTGCATCCAATATGCAGAGGTTTCATGGTAAGAAAGGCAAAATTTAAGCGTAGAAAATTTGGAAGTGCAAAAGTGAAAAAATTTTGCTGGTACGGAACAAAATGGCAGAAAGCTTCTGGCAGGAAGAGAGAAGACAGCACAGCCGAGACTGTTGGGACTCAAGACACAGGCAGAAGATGAGGTCAGAGAAAAGTTAGTATCTTGGAGATAAAGAATGACTTAAACACAAGAATGTGAAGGTAACGTTACAATGGCAGACTCTTGGTAAGTGTAAACACATTAGAGAATTTTGGTAGACATGCTTTTAAGCAACTGGCAAATACTTAGGTGAAAACACGTGGTTAAAGAACCAGAGGGATGAAGCAGAAGGATTATTTCCTGGATTTGTCAGTGATGAAGTAGGTTCCAGGACTTTGTTGTGCTAAAGTCAACATGCCTGATTTGAGTGATACAAGCTTTAAGCTTCCCAGAGAATTGAGAAGCAAAGATGCATGGGATTGGCAGTCAAAGAAACTTGGGGTCCAATTGGCATTTCCTGACAGCCTTGTGAGTTTCAGTGACTTACTTCATCTTCCTGGGTCTCAGTTTCTTCATCTGTAAAATTGGGGTAATTTATCTCCCTGTGAGAAACACTTTGAGAACTAAATGAGATACTGTCTACAATGTCACCAACCATTACATTTAATGAAGAATATATAACTGTATTTGAGATAATTACCTTTCTGTATTTCCTTTGAGGAGAATGTGAGGGTGATTTCCAGGGCAGATAAATGTGTTCCTATAAATAAATACTATGTTGGCAGATAAGGAACAAACACATTTCTACTTTTCTGTCACACTGGGAAAATGAGAGAAAATGTAATGGCTAAAAGTGTTTTCTTAAATCTGATTCCTGGGATACCTGGGTGGCTCAGTCAGTTAAGTGTCTGCCTTCGGCTCAGGTCATGATCCCAGGGTCCTGGGATCGAGTCCTGCATCGGGTTCCCTGCTCAGCGGAGATCCTGCTTCTCCCTCTCCTTCTGCCTGTCGCTCTGCCTACTTGTGCTCTCTCTCTGTCAAATAAATAAATGAAATCTTTAAATCTTATTCCTTGGGGAAGGAATCATACTTAGAAAGGTATAGTCTTGAATCTACCTGGATTATACATAACTAAAGCCAAGTCAAAACTGTACTTAGCTGTTTGAATGACTTTCTTTTTAGATTTGCGACATACCCTTCTGTCCCATAGCCAACTTCGAATCTCAAAATACCTTAAGAGCCAAAACAGCTACTGATTTGATCAAGATGGAAGGTGTGGAAATGAGCATCCTAATCTGTTTGTTAATATAGGTCTACCACTTAACTAATACTATGATCACCATTATGTAAATAATGCTGCCTTATAAATATAAAACACTTTCTACATCTCAGAATGCATTGATAATCTTACTTGCTCCTTACCACAAACTTGTGATGCGGGCAGATAAATGACTTTCATTACATAAAAAAAGAATAGAACACATAAAACAAAGTAACTTGCTAGTACTGTCCCCACTGACTTGTTTGCTAGATCAAAGAGTTCAAATGCTTCCAGAATTTAAATGTATTGAGAGATACAGATGATAGCTAGCTCGAGACCAACAACAAAAGAATGAAGGAAAAAGGAACACCTGGATATAGGTTTATTTGCATATAGGTAACACATATTCCTAGAATATATTTATGATGCTCAATATACTAAATCGATCCTAAATTGCCACAGCTTGATTATGTGCAAGGGAAGGATTTCCTACATACTATAAACTTTGACTCAGAAATATAATAAAATCACTCTTTGGAACACAGAAATTCTTATACTCTTTATCTTTATTCATTCAATAATTTTTCATTGAGCTCCCAAAGCAAGGCACTGTACTAATTGCTACAACTATTCAAGGAAACATCAAGGATTTTATAAAATATATAGAATACATTAAAATATAAATAGAAATATAAAATAAATATTTAAGTTAAATGAAATATAAAGTTACACTGAAATGTTTTTAAAAGGTCTGTTTTTGTTTTCCTTTAATGTATCTATCTAAATGCCTAGACTTTGGTAGGTGAAAATTTCTAGTTTCTTTATAACTCCCCTTCACTTTCCCTTACAGAATGGGAATTCATACTGTTCTTGGTATCTCCAACCCAGCTCTTTTCCAGTGGAAGCTGCTGGCTTTTACCAGGTTCAGTACATCTGAGAGAAGAAGGTGGCACAAAAATGTAGCTGAGGGGCCCTTTGAAAATGAACAATAAGAGGAAATGAGCTGGCAGAGCAGGGCATTTCCTGTTACTTACACAAGCACTGGAATTAAAAGGGGGGCAATTTTCATTTCCTGAAATCCAGAGCCCAGAAAAGGTAAACATTTCCTAACCATAAGTTAGGAAGAGAGAGAGCGCACAAGCGGGAGGAGGGACAGCGGAGAGGGAGAAGCAGACTTCCCGCTGAATGGGGAGCCTGACAGGGGCTCCATCACAGGACCCTGAGATCATGACCTGAACCTAAGTCAGATACTTAACTAACTGAGGCACCAGGTGCCACTAAATGTGATTTTAACCTTATTTAGGTAAGGTTTTCTAAATCTCCCATTTTGTTTTCAATTTGTATGATTTAGGATTTGCAATCCTGACAACAGGAAGATTGGTGGGGGACAGTAATTGGGACTTATTAGTGCGCATTTATCTTTTCTCCATCTCTCACTAGCACCTATGTTTAGACTGAAATGAGGGAACACCCAATATGTATTTAACTGTACTACATTCTTTGTGGAAGAAAACTAGGTCTAAAAATATACATAAAATATGAACTTTGATATCACTGAATATGATGGAAAGAAAAAGGAGAAATTAAAAGATGGTACAATATATCTATTTCAAATTTCCATTGAGTGCTTCCAGAAAACAAGCAGAAAATAGATTCTCGAGAATCCTATTTGATGTTGGCCTAAAATCTTTGTTTCTTCACCATTTACAGGAAATTGATTTTCTGTGATGGAAATCATCTCAGCTCTGCAAGCTCTTTGAAGTCCTGTCAAAGACCATTGTGCATTTTCATGCACTGTTTGTAAACTATCAGAAAATTCTTTCATGAAATTAATTGTTGGAAAAGATACCAAAAGCCAAACATTCCCCCCCTATTTATAGTCTTAATGTTTCTCAAATCATGTCTTTTCATCTCTTTTATTTACTGTGAAATCATCCAAATCAAATTGGTAGGAAAAAAATACCACAGGCTTGTTTTTCAGAGACACCCTCACTAGTTTTGATGAAAATATAAAATGTGTACTCTGAAATAGCCTTGTCCTAGGGGAGCAGAAATGAGCAGATGAGCAGCATCAAGCACAGGCATGGGGCCAACCACTGAAATCTAAGAGTCAAACCTATCAGGAATGCATCGAAATCCTATTAATTCTGCTAGAGCCACAGGGTTTGGATTTTAATAGTTGGAAGTTGGAAGTGCAACTGTCTTTGAGTGAGTTGAAATAAAACTCCCCCTTCCCCTCCATGTGACTTGCAGACTGACATTTCATATAATTAAAGGAAGCATCTTCATCTGGAATGTTGATCACTCCTGGTTTTGTAGAATGTAGTCTCTGACAATAATGTAATCACTCTAAGAAACACTTGATGTCATTGTTTTGTGATTAAAGAAAAAGAAAAAAGAATGCACACATTCCCTTATGTAAAATTGATCTTGTGGTGTAGACTGTCCTAATATCTGATTAAAGCTACAGAGTGAGCATAGATGCCTGTGTGTGCCAGGCCAGGGGCACAAGGAACAGTAAGAGGGGATTGGGTTGGGTGAAAAACTAATTTTGACATAGTCTTTCTTGGGAGAGCCCTAAAATTTGAGAGCTTTTCTGTACATCCTTTTTTTTTTTTTAATTCAAACTACTGCTCTGGAGATCTACTTCTGAATTATAGCAATCCTATGATAATGAGCAAACTACCAAGAATCTAAAAAGGAAAAATGTACCTCAAAAGTTTGCTTTAATGTCAGGAGTTAAAACAAATGAAAACAACTACCACCACCAGCATCACAATAACAAAAGCATTTCAAACCTAAGATGGAGAATAAGTACTATGTCTAAGGGAATGAGACCAAAGTGGACTTCGTGGTCTTAGTGGAACACAAGCTACATGGTGGTGTACAAGGAATACTAAAACTGTAACATTAAGCTGGATGTCAGAATAACTATAGGATATTTCAGTATGGGGGAAAACACCAACTAGCCCCTAAATTTTGTGGTCAGACTCTAGAGTGATACCCCAGTTTCTAATCTCAGCAACTGCACGATAATATCAAGAATATGAATAAGGTCTAGTGGAAAGCAACAGTTGTGTTTAAAAGAAAGAAATTAGACACTAAGAAAGAATTTTTAAAAACTGATTTATATCCTAGCAAAGGCCTGGGTTGGGTGAGGGTATTAATTTCTATACATATAATGGATTCAATCAAAAGGGAGGCAATATTAAAGAAAAGGCATTTGTTCCGTGTACACAGATGTGACAAGATGTGACAAAAATGGCTGCCAAAGAAGGGGAACAATAAGGAAAAATAAATCATTACCAACAACACAACAAAAAAATCTGAATAGTTGATATAGAAAGTAGGAAGGATTTTTAATCCACTATTGCAGAGGCATTCCAGAACTTAGCCCAAATATCTCCTTGCTGTTAGGTTCTAAAGGCAGTGTGTCTGTGGGCAGGTGCACATACACTGGATGAACACTGATTACATAACTCCCACATGCCAGGCACTGTTCACACCCTCGGTATCTGTTTTCCCCAAACACCAAAATAAATACAGGTTTTGTCACTTTTTTTTTTTTACATGAGAGGAAAATGACACATATAAAGGAAGAAATAACCTGTATAGATGTCCATGTTTCACGAGGAAGAGGCAGGATTTGAATCCAGAACTATCTGACTCTGCAGTCGCCATTTTCTTATCTGACGCTGATAGAGAAGCCTGCAGTTTTGTGAAGAAATTAGATCATTGTCGTGTGTCTCCTAGCTATGAGTGTGGCTTGGTGGCCACAGAAATCCCTGAGAGGAAGGCCTCTTCAAAGCTCTGAGCTTTATACTTTGAGTCATTTCATCATGAAGCCCAGTAAGTGGCATTCCCTTCCCCTTAATCCAGCCACACAAATTAGTTCATGTCTCCCAACAATGAGGTGTGAAGCCAGGGGTGTTATCTCTCAGTTAGTGACCGTTAGTGTTTTAGGGGCCTGAAGTCTCCTGGAGCACATGCAGGGAGGCGCCCTCACTCTTTTAGACCAGGGATGGGGAAGCGGGCAATGAAGAGATTCAAAAAGAGAGAGGTTCTGGGAATAGAAGGAGAAGGACAGAGCAAACTCTCCTGTGGACACAGAATTTTCAGCCCCAAGGACTCAAATGTGTGAGTTTGCATTCTGATAAATTAAAAACATTTTAAAATTTAGTTTTGAGGACCATTTAATGTCAGGGGAGAAGATCATAATATAAGATAAAGTATAAAAAATCAGGATACTGAATTTCGAACATGTAGGTTTCTATGAACACACACATGTATATATATGCATATGTATATGTAGTTTCCATTTCTGTGATACATATACAAGTATATATTCTAAAGCTAACAAGTCATGCATATCTATCTATATCTATCTATCATCTATCCTCTAGCTATCTATCTATATAATCTATCTAATCTATCATCTATCTATCTATCATCATCCATTATCTATACATATATATATAGAGAGAGAGAGAGAGAGAGTGCATTTAAAAACACAGCAAAATAAATGCCATGGAATCAAAATGTTAAGGTATTAGTTCTCAGAAATTCCATTACAGGTGTTATGTATTTTCTAAATTTTTTGTAATTTATAAACTTTTTAAATTGAGCTTGTGTTAACTTTATAATCTGAAAAATATAAAAACATTATTTAACAGCTTACCCCAAATTAATAACAATAATAATAATGCCCATCTCATTGTGTATATGTTTCCCATTACACTTAAAAATTCCTACCATTTTCCCTGCTGTTTTGAGAGCGAAATGCAGCCTTCCTCTAGATAATTTGTTTTTAACATGAGGAAATGGCATATAGAAATTTCGAGGCTTAGGGGAAAAAAAAAAAAAAAGTGAACAATATTGAATCAAATCCTAATAGAGAAAAGTAAATAGAACAGTTAATCAGTAATTACTCAGTTATTAAACATTTTGGTGTCATTAATGGTAGATGCTGTGACCAGGCTTTGAACATACAACAACAAATGAACATAGCGAGCTACTGGGCTGATAAATAGGCCAGCAGAGACAGTGTCTTGCACATAGGTGGGGGAGGTCATTGTGCTGCTCTTTGCTGATAAAGAACATGAACCAACACCAAGTTTAGTTGACAGAAAACCATTCTAGACCATTTCCTCAGAGAGGCCTGTTTTAGCATTTACCACATGTACCAGAACAGCTTGACCTTTACTCTATTGAATGCCCACCATGGTGAGGACACCTTGTCTTTAGCTCTAGTAGACAGGCCCCAACTCCAGGGAAACAATAAATTCCAAAACCAGAAATAAGAGAAGGTCAAGAGTCTGAGATAAAAGTAAAAACAGTATGTATCATATGGCCTCTGAGGACAGCTCTAGCTAGCTCGATGATCCCAAAATTTCTGCTGAGGCCTGTTTAAGGCCAGACAGCCTTTACCACCATTCCTCTGCCTTTCAGTGACTCTTGGTGTCCAGCCAGGAGTTGTTGTCACAAGTCCTTCACCTTTGTCACGTCTAAAGAATACAGCTCAAATTAGCTGTGTACTGAGGGGTGGTGGGGATCGTGTTATGTCAGCCCCCCAGTGATCAAAAACCGCAAGGGCATTTTGCAGC
The DNA here is from genome assembly GCF_002201575.2 of Neomonachus schauinslandi. Lineage (NCBI taxonomy): Eukaryota > Metazoa > Chordata > Mammalia > Carnivora > Phocidae > Neomonachus > Neomonachus schauinslandi. Next base: position 87,900,107 of record NC_058405.1, read on the forward strand.
TGGCAAATCAGAATACTGTAATTTGTGTGTTCAATAAATAACATGAATTAAATGCAGCTCCTTTATCTGACCTTGCTCCAGGAGAAGAGGTAGCGTCAGGCCAGTGAGGGAAAGAGAGCATTTGTGGAAGGCAGAGGAGCCAATACGATATCTGAAATTACTCGATGGAAGCCAACATTTTATATCCCTGCTGTAATTCTATCCTGGTTTGAAAAAGCAATAACTTTCTTTCTATCTGAGTGACTGCCATATGGGGTTGTCACTATAGTTCCCAGCAACTTAGAGATAGGAAAGTCCACCTAGATGGTGGGGGTAGAGGAGGCAGAAAGGAAGAAAGGGGCTTCTCAAATGCAAATGGATAGGAACATGGCCACTCCTATTTGAGAGTGATGAGACTGAAATTCAGGGAGGTCTGGATAACTGACTCAAGGTCATTCAACTGGAAGGGGCAGGCCACAAGGTCTGTGAGCTGTCTTTCCACTGTGCCCTTCTATACACTCTGTGTCAGGGGGCATGTCCTCCCGTGCTCCTTACCAATCCTTTGTCTTCTTATCAATCCTTTGTCCACCTCAGCCCTCAGTCACTCTTTGCCACGGAGGGGGGTATCCACATGCTGTGGGAGACACTGCAGACTCACTGTGGCCCATAGCAGCCACCCTGACTGACCCTGCCCTGTCTCCGCCCTGCACTCACCCCACAGTTCCTCACTGCTGTGGAAATGTACTGAGGACACTCTGGGACGAGCCCCCGTTGGCAAGCAGAGGATGGCTTCAGGAAGCCCTGCCCCACTGTCTGCCTTTCAGAGTGGCAGAGGACACTGCTGTGTGATTTAATAGCGCCATCTCCATCAGTGTCCCAGGGCACCACTCATTTGAGAAGCGTCTGCACACAATGCTAATATTGGCAAGATTTCTGAAAAGCTAACTCAGGTACTAAATCACGCCCGATGAACAAGTCAAATCTTATTGGGCTTCTCCCAAGGTAACTCTGAGAGAGAAATGTAAAGGTTAAGTCAGCGACTGAAACAAAAGTCAACTCTTTCTGGGAAAAAAAAAAAAAAGTAAAAATTTAAGGCATGTGAAGCTTTAAAGCAGATTCCTTCATAACTGTTTCCATATGCCACCTACCTCTCTTTATTTTCTCTGTTCCAGTCCTCAGACCCGGTATCACTTGTTAGCATGCCTGTCCTGGTTTGCTGCCCTGCCTCTTCTCCCTCCAATGCATGAAGATGTCACCTGGCTCCCTTAAATGCCCCGTCATGTCAGTTTGGCCTTCGCTACACAGATTTTTTCTGTTGGTGCTGCTCCTGACCAGGTTTTGCCTGCCATCTTTTCCCACGTGAAGAAAAGAGCAAGCCAGATCTATGTGATATGGCGAGTGTTGGACCTCAGCTCAAAGTGACCCTGACTTCTGGAACCAGACACTATGGCCATCCCACAACTCTCTTTCATATCAGCTATAGAGTTATGCTGAGCCTAAAACTGAGTAAAGGCTCTAAATACACCATCATCTTGGTCTGCACCCTAAAAACAAAAACAAAATAGGGACATTTGGACACTATATTTAAATTGCTGGGGCACTCTAATCCTTGCTAATGGGCTAGGGTTCTTGGATCTTAGAAATGGAGCTTTCAAACTGAAGGTTTTAGAGGGGAGAGGAGTGTGAGCATGGGTTAGCCTGGTGATGGGTATTAAGGAGGGCACGTTTTTCATGGAGCACTGGGTGTTTTATACAAACAATGAATCATGGAACACTACATCAAAAACTAATGATGTACTGCATGGTGACTAACATAACATAATAAAAAAAAAAGAATAAAGAAAAAAAATGGAGCTTTCCAGTGGGTTTTGCTGGAAATGCACCACAGTGTTACTAGTTATCATTTTTCTAAAAATTAATAACTATATTTTGTCCGGTGGTCCATGAAAATTCACAACCACTGTTGCCTTTGCAGTTTCTATTTATAAGTCTAGGATTTTTACAGAAATCGTGCCCATATTAAAGTTTCCTTTCAAAGAGAGGCCTTTTCTTTATTGTGCTTATCCTTCATGCTCACAATTAATTTTCCCTTATGGATGAATGGGACTTGTCTTTTTGGTTGTGTTCATGGATCCTTTGTGTGAGTGAACACTTGCTTGGTGCTGCACTGTGACCTGCATCTCTACCTTCCCTGTGCCAGTCCAAAGCTCAGCCCCACTGGAACACCAACCACCACAGCCGATACTGAAAGATGGAAAGCCTCCCATTACCTCCTCAGCGCTTTACATGCTATCTTCCCATTGCAGAAGAATAATAGCTGTGAAGGGTGCAATCGATAACGTCCACCTCAACCCTCAAGGAGGCTTACAGCCTGGTGGAAAGAAGACACGAATGTAAATAAAACAGTGAAGAAAACCAAGAAGAAAAGGGGAAGGAGGAAGTGCTGAGTACAGAAATAGCCGGCCTGTTGATTCCAAGGTGGGCTTTTGGGGTGGAGGGGCCTCTTTGGATCCCACTGAGGAGGGCGGTGTGATCAGGTATGCGATTTGGGTGGTAGGGAAGGCCTCACCGACTGATCTTTAAGAGTTTGCATCCGCCCCAAAGCACTAGATAGTCCGTATCCCCAATTCACAGTCTTAACTAATGTATAGATGTTCAGCTTGGTTTGGGGTGAGAAATATGCATCACTCAATGGTAAAGATAATTATAATTGCTATTTGTATTTATTTATACTCCATCTCTTTACGCAGAGGATTTGAGGCAGCTGGTGATGAGTGTTAATGTTCCCACAATATATATGATGCTAAGCAATTCCAGTTGCTGTTCCTTTGCTTGCTCTTCTCTCTATGTGGGTCAAGCCTCATCCCACACAGGATATTCTGGCAGACTTCTGAGAAAATCAAGACAACATTTCCTAACTTACCCTTTCTTTCTACCACATCCGGACAGATTTGCTACAAGGGCTCTCTCAACCCAAACCTGAAAGTTTAGTAGGAAAAGGAATTTCTGCCCAATAAACTGAGCTATTTGGGTGTAGGGACACTAAGCCTACGTGTGTCATGACTAGTACCAAACAGAGCCTATATTGAGAAAATCTTGAAATTTGGGAACAATGTTTTAGCAGTCAAGAGTTTCCCTTTTGCCCTCAAGAGCCCAAGGGCTGTGTACACTCTTTGCCTGGTTTCTGTGTAAACTTTTAGGAAATGATTAGTCCCGCCGATTCTGTATTGTGCACTGTAAACATAAGAGCCCTTGCCAACAAAACAAGCTTATAAACAAACAGAAATAGACTCATAAATACAGAGAACAACCTGGTGGTTGCCAGAGGGAAGGGGGGAGGGGATCACGAAATGGGTGAAGGGGATTAAGAGGTACAAACTTCTAGGCATAAAATAAATAAGTCAAGGGGATGAAAAGTACTGCATAGGGGAATATAGTCAATAATAATTTAATAATTTAAAAAAACAGCTTTCTGCTCTTTGATATGATTAATAATTTACAATGAGAACACTTTTCAGGAGAGATGAAGGAAACCAATGATCTTTTCAGAAATTTAGGGCACCTCTGCCTCTTTTGCAGCAAGGAACTGCCTGGCCCCAGATCACACACCCAGAAAAGGCTGAAAATTAGAATGCTTCTAGTCTTCTCCTCCTGGCTGGCCCTCTTTCCTTTCTTCCTCCCTACACTTCCTCCCTCTTTCCTTGCTCCCTCCTTTCCTTCTTTTTGCCATAGATGTGTTTTGACTGCCTGCCTTGGCCTTGCACTACTTGGGATTTTCTTTCTCTTCCTTCAACAAATCTCAGATGTCAGCAATCCGCATGCAGAAAGGGAAAGTAGTTCTCTGTGTGTCTGACCTTTCTGGACTCTTGAGGACTGGGCTGGTTCTCCTGCACTGCAGAGGAGTTCTGACCCTGCATGGAAGAAGCTCAGCTGCCCTTGAAGGTCCAGGCTGGATAGGCTCTCTGCCACCAGCCTAACTGGAGATGTAAAGGCACAATCTGTTCTCCACCACCTTGTGATTGTTTTCAGAATCCTACAAAGACTACATGGTAATGAAATCAGTTTCTCCACATACAACTTGCTACCTTGTGTTTATGCTTAAAAAAAAAAAAGTTGGAAAAATTGTTTTGTTTTGTTTTGTTTTTCAGGAATTTTTATCCAATGTGGAGAAAAGTGAGAACCTTTTAAAAATTTGTTTTGTTTTTGATTTGACAAGTCTAAGTGATAAGTAGAGTTGAAACTGCCAAGTAAAAATGGGCTCTGGAGTGTAAGAGAAACTTTTTTAAATCTCTTCTGATTGTAACTCTTCACTCACATATGGACATGTATTAAACGGAGACCACCTGTCAAACATTTTTTGAAGAGCAGAAGCAAGATTTTTGTTTTTTTCTGAATTGTGTATGGTTACCATAAACTATAGAATTTCACTTAAATGTAAATCTTTGGGTGGGAGGAGAAACTAAGAGGGTATTCTTGTGTATTAATTAGAAATATTCTATTTTAAAAGAAAGGGAGATATGATACATAGTTTACGAAATAGAATGTGTTAATTTGAAGAATTTAAGGGAGATAATGGGACAAAATATAATATAAGGAGAATAATGAAGAGTTTTTATCTTCATAAATACAGGAGAAAAGATGAATAAAAAGAAAAAAAATCCACTGGTGTTTTACCACATAGAACCAAAGACTTAGCACTGAATTTTCCAGGGGCCATGGTCTTGCTTCCTTGGTTATGGACTGCCTCCATTTGCAAGTAACACTAAAATGAGAAAAGGAACAGGAAATAGGAACTGAGCAGTACTTGACCTGCCCACTCCATCTTGGGAGAAGCTTTGGAGAGGAAATTGAGGAAATTTTGTCCAAAGACAAAGCGAGTGGGCTGTGTCTCAAGCTTGGGAATTCCTTGGATTCTGCGGACCCCTCATCACTCCCAATGGTGTAATCTTTGTTAATGTAAATATTTTAATCATATATCCCAGTTGTTGTCCTATTTATTCCTCCTAGTGGCCAACAATGCCTGGAAAGAAACTCCAGGGGTTGGAAATAGTAGATTTCTTTCTTTTGGTGGTTTTTGTTAATTAGCTTGGGTTTCAGGCACAATGGTAGAACTGCCACCACCATTTAGAATAAGTAAAATTGGGAGCCAATAAGAGAGCAAGGTAAAAGGGAAAACTGGCAATAACTAGCTAAATGATAGCTAATGAAGCCAGACAAGATTTTCGTATCAACTGGCCTAAGCTCTTCTGCTGGTCCAAGACCTGATCAAGTATGCAGGGCAGCGATGTCTATTTCCTCATCCTTGGGCTCCCTGTACTCAAACCCCGAGGTAAGTAAGTGTAACTAGTTCCAAGCTTTAGATCATTAAATGTGATTTAGGTTCTTACTCGCTCTAATGAGAACTGCATATAATTATTTTTGTAAAATCTCCCACATGATGCTTTAATCAGGATTATGGCACATCAGTTTTAAACAAAACAACAGTCTGTGTAATTCAATCCATGTCCTGTTTACAAGCTCACAGATGTTAAGCCATAGGAGCGATAGATGATGAAGCAAAGCAGGCAAATCACAGCCCAAATAATTGGCTGTTTGGAGAATTTTGTTTGGAAAATTAACATTCATGTTTCAACTGGAAAAAATGAATTCTATGACCTGGATTTTTGGCGAGTCTCCATGTCTACACCACATTCTTTCTTATAGTCAACCAAGGTTTCACACTCAGAATCCTGTGTACCCATTGGGTAATATGGGCGAATGAGGGAGCTGGGTGTAAAAGTAAATAGGGGCTTGGGGGGTTGTGTCTTAATGAAGGGCCCATGCCTCATGGACAGAGACAGCTGCTATACTGCTGCATATAATTGTTGTAAAATATTCATATTTTTACAAGAAAAAGTCAATAGACTGAGGCTCCTAATGTTAAAAAAAAATCCCTGATTTTAAATCTGGGAAATGATAATAAAACATCTTTATTCATGGACCATCCATGAGGCACCTACAGGCCATTAGTTTGGGAATTCTGCTCTGAGCTATGTATATTTCCAATATAGATATCACATATCTTTGCTTTTATTATTATTATTATTATTATTATTATTATTATTATTAGCATCTTTTTCATTGTCTAGTGCCCTGAAACAGAATGGACCCTTGAATGTGTGTGGAATAAATGCATGAAAGACACCAATGGGTGTAATGACACTAAGATGGAAAGGGACTCTTCCATGGGCAGGTAGGTAGTGACAGAGGCAGATGAAGATCTTTTCAAGTTCTGTCTAGTGTCCTTGAGCTAGCATGCTATTCCACTTCTCAAGGTTTTAGTGATGTAAAGGCAGAGAAAGAGAATTGCAGATATCCATTAGGCTGTTCATTGAAAGCCATTCATACACTAGATCTACAGCAAGAAAATTTGTTTCATAAGCATGGGGCAACAGCAGTAAAAAGAAGGTGCTGATGATAAGTATTATATTATCTTGCATTTTTTAACACAAACTATATTCTGGTAAACATTACAGATGTATTCTTTTATTTGATCTTCACAAACATATCAGACATTTCCATGTTCTAGAAGAAGAAACTGGAGGAAAGAGAAATTAAGGTAACCAGTCCAAAATCATGCAGCTACTAAATTGAATCTACCCTACCTTAGGTGCTTCCACACACGGCTTTAATTCTCAAAACAACAATGCAAGATGGATATAATTTTACACATATTTCAAGGGAGGGGAAAATCTTAACTAATGTAAATAAACAAACAACAACAACAACAACAACAACAAAAGTCATTCACCGAGCAAGTATGACTAGTTAAACTAAGATTCAAATACTGGTCTGTTGACTCAAAAGAATATGCCTTTTACATTAATGACATGAATTGCTCTTCCAGGGGCTCCTGCATGGCTCAGTTGGTTAAGTGTCTGCCTTTGGTTCAGGTCATGATCTCAGGGTCCTGGCATCTAGCCCAGTATCAGCAGGGAACCTGTTTCTCCCTCTCCCTCTACCCCTTCCCTCCTCACTAGTGCACATGCATGCTCTCTCTCTCTCTGAGATAAATAAATAAAATCTTTAAAAAATTGCTCTTCCACATGCTCTGTTTGTATTCTATCATGATGGCTCTTAATATCCCTGCAGAGTAGGCAACAGTATCTACACTTCACAGTTGAGGTCAAGCTCCTTGTCCAAGTGTGTATAGATATTAAGTCATCCCAAGCACAGGTTGCAATCCAAGGTGTAAGCCCAATTCTGTCTGTCTCCACTACACTTCATGCTATACAGTCCACCTGTACCCTCCCCTGTATGAACTCACTACTCACCCTTCCACCCACCCACCAATAGCTTAGAAAAACCTGTAGCCTCTCTCTTCCCCAGTAAGGTCTCTCTACAGTGTTGCCTAGGTGTGCTTGAGAACATTTGAACTGTGTCTTTTAAACCCCAAAGGCTTCTCCTCCCACCTAGAATAAAATCCAAATTCTTTCATGAGATTTATGTGGCCCTATATAATCTGTCCCTGCCTACCCCTCTTCTCCCTCTCAACCTATCCTTTCTGCCTTTCCAATCACTGTGGCATTTGTGAAGTTCCTCCAATTAACCAAGGGTGTCTTAGTCTCATGGACTGCCCTTTCCAGTGAAAATTTTCTTCTTCCAAACCTTGTTCCCTCACTTTATTGATCAAATATCATTTCCTCAAAGAGTCAATATTATAAATCATTATCTAAAATAGAGTTCCTGGGGTGCCTGGGTGGCTCTGTCAGTGGAGCATCTGACTCATGATTTCAGCTCAGGTCATGATCTCAGCATTTTGGGATTGAGCCCCAAGTTGAGCTCCCCACTCAGCGAGAAGTCTGCTTGTCTCCCCACCCTTCTGTCCCTCTCCCTACTCGCACGTGAGTGTGCTCTCTCTCTAAAACAAATACATCTTTAATAAATATTTAATAAAATAAAATAATGAGTCTCTATGTTGAGTTTTTCCTCTTTTTATCACATAGAGTTATCTAAAATTATATTATCTCTGTATTTTCTTATTGCTTGCCTCCCTCACTGGAATGTAAGTTCCATGAGGGCAAGGTTATTGCTGGGTTCACAGCTGTTATCTAAGCACTTAGAATGGTGTCTGAGTAAGTGTGACCTGCATAAATCTCTTTTCATGAATGGCCAAGTGATTTCAAGGATCCAGGTACATTCTCAACATTTGGCATGCACGTTGTTGTTTTCAGAGCCAAAACACAAGGAGAAGAGTCATGTTTTGAAATCCACTGAAAACAAATGCTGTGAATAAACACAGATGTAAGAAAAGAAATGTTTGGTGGATTCAGACTATGTAAGTGAAGAATAGAGTCATAGACCTTAGAACAGAGAATAAAAATAATAGAGCTGTGAATGTTGTTAGGAGAGATTCCAATTATTTCAAAGATTCATGCAGAGAAAATAACTTGAAGATAAAAGAAAGAGATTTTTTTTTTTTATGGAAGAAGAATAAATGTTATTTTCTTTTCTCCTTTCCTTAAGTTGGAAAATGAGATGAGAGACACAGATAAGAGAAGAGAAGAGGGAGAGGTATATAATTTTGAGGGTTGTCATTGGAGGTGGTGGCTTTTCTGTAGTACATATGTAAGGGAGGAAACTACATTGATTTCAAAATGGGAGCTTTAAGCAAAGTCAATATTGCTTTTATTGACCTTTAAGAAGGGAAGGTAAATAGAGTTTGCTTGTTTAGGTTCACGTCAGTGATGGGCCCTGACAACCAGCATTTCTGTCCTGAAGTGTCTTCATGCAGATAAGACGCAGACCCCGTCCCCCGCCAAAGCCTGACTCTTCAAGGCACCATGATCCCATCTTGACATTTACTGTAAATGGAAACTCTCTGTTGTAGACAGCTAAGATAGTTTCCTTCTTATGTATGCCTGTGATGATGACTTGATACAAACAGAGGAACTACTTCTCTAGCTAGACTTCCTAGGCCTTGAGACCGCATATCCCTGTCCTCGTTGCTGCCTGGGCAGTGGAGGTGGGCCTGGTGTGGTATGGTTGAAATAGCAAACATGGTGGTCATACTATGTTCATTCTGTTTTGGCTCTGCCCTTAGTTCCCCTTCCTCCCATTTCTAGGTTTTTGTTTCGCCACTTGTGAAATGAGAGGATAGATGGTATCAAACAAGCCCTGTGGTCTGTCCCCAGATTTAAAATCCCATAATTCCAAATGTATTATGGTCATAGGAATAGTTCAAGAACCTGACAGTTAAATAATATTTTGGAAGTCCACTCACATTAGCAACTTGAGCTCCCTCTTTTTATTCTCAACTTTGAAGGGTAACATTTACCTTACAGAACACTTGGTTTCAAAGTGCCTTGCTTATCTTTGGGGTTTCTACCAGGTTAGTAGTATTTAACAATGTGAGGAGGTGCAGGGAGGATCAGAAGCCATGGTAGCCTGCATGGGATGCATCCTTGAAATACACTATATGGTACATTTTTGATTATTATGATTATTATAGTTACTAATCCATATAGTCATAGAGTAACCAAGTAATTCTTAGCTTAGTTTTTAAAATGGAATCAATTAGTGTTTTTTGTTTGTTTGTTTGTTTTCTTAATCTTACATAAAATCCTGGGGAGGGGGCATTAATTATCTTACCTTTATTTTTATTTCTACTTTTCTCCCTTCATTTCAAACTATGGATAAGAATAAGACAGTTTTTTAATAAACACAGATAATCACATTTCTTCAATTTTAACAACAGCACCAACATTCCCAAGTCAATGATGAGGGTTTTATCTGCCTAGTGTGGACAACTTGAGTAAAACGAACCTGTAGTCAAACTAGCTACATCGGACCATGTAGGTGTAAAGCCCAGCCCTGCCACCTTCAACATCTGGTGAGTCATTTAGCCTCTTAGTGTCTTGATTTACTGTTTGTAAAATGCAAATGATAAGAGGAACTACCTCATAATTTTGTTATAAATATTAAATGGAGGAATGTCAATAAAGTACAAATTAAATATGCGATATGGACTAACTACTCTTAACGTGAGTTTAAGCATTTTTCTTGTTGCTGTTCAAAAATAATACTCTTAGGGGTGGCTAAGTCAGTTAAGCGTCCAGCTCTTGATTTTGGCTCATATCATGATCTCAGGGTCTTGGGATTGAGCCCCTCATCAGGCTGCCCTCAGCAGGGAGTCTGCTTGAAATTTTCTCCCTTTCCCTCTGCCCACTCTCTGTCTCTCTCTCTCAAACAGACAATTTTTTTAAACAAACAAACCAACAACAAAAAAATAATACTTTTATAAGGAGGGAGATAAGAGCAACTAAAATTTTGGCTACAAAAAGTACTCTTAATGACGTATTTACATATCCCAACTCCAGTGTCCTACTCCCCATATAGACATATCCTTCCTTTCACTCAATATTTAGAATAAAAAGAACTGATATTTATTGAGCACTTATTATGTGCCAGACTCAGTGCTGTGAACTTTAAGTTCACTATGTTATGTAATCTTTACTTGGAGGGATTTTTACAGATTGGAACATGTGTACAGAAGAGTGAATAGCTGTCCAAGGCCATTCAAATCAATGGACGGAACTTCAGTGTGACTCCAGAGAGGCATGTTGTACCCTCACAGTGACTGCACATGACGTGTGTATCTGCTACTTTTTTAAAAAATAATTTCCCTTTGTTCACTTTTTCTTAACTCTTGAAATCTCAAGACAAGTAAGTATATGTTTCAAATGTCATCTCACCTTGAGACATTTTCTAATCACCCACAATCATCTGTTAAATCTATGGATGAATTTTGGAAAGATTTCTGAAATTTAATTATCAAGATATGTTTAATGTTTGTTGTTGTTATTGTTTTGGGGTGGGTTTTTTTGTTTGTTGTTTGTTTGTTTTTTGTTTGTTTTTTGTTTGTTTTTTAATTGGAGGGTGGTCATAGGCCATGGCATTATTAGACCTTTTCAATGTAAGGCAGTTACCATTTCCTTTAGTAGTTTTTTTGTTTTGTTTTGTTTTTTGTTTTTTGTTTTCCCTGCACATTTGCAATAAGCACAGAAATCTCCTTTCAAGATTTTTTAATTTTTTTTTAAGTATAGCAGTCTCTTTAAAGTAAGGAAGTGGTCAAAACTAAAATGAACATGTAATAATGCTAATAAACTGACACTCACATACTTAATACCTTTTTGAATTTTTTTTTTTTTTTACCTTTTTGAATTTTTTGACATCCACTTCTGTTGATAAATCACTATATAAACGCTGAGTACTTGCTAAGTCCTAGTCGCCAGGAGGGCTCTTCCTGTGGTGCCCATTAGTGTGTATATGTGCATGAACCTCGCAAGGCAGCTGACTTCTGGCCTCTCTGTCTTCCTCACTAGTCTAGATGCTGAGATTCAGTTTATTTACTCCAAATCCCAGTCTCATCATCGCCCACATCATTGTCTCCCCTCCACTGGTCTCCTACCCAGCAAAGTAGACTATGAGTCTGAGCTCATGCAGACCAAGTATTCACCTCAGCTCTATTAATTTACTAGCTGAATGAACTTAGTAAACATATTTTTGTCTCTCTGACCTATATGTAAAATGGGATTTAGAATATCTACTTTGCATGGTTGTTAAGATAATTAGAAATAAATTGATGTACTAGGCACTCAGTTCACAAAAGTTATTATCATCTCTCCATTGCTCCAAGAAACACAGACAACTTTTAGCCTCTTTCATTGCTTAGGCTTCTTTTTCTCATTGATATTTCCTCTGACCCTGCTTTTTTGTTTATCATTGAATTTGTATATTTTCCTGTTGCATTATATATGGCCATTGGAGATAATCCGCAAAGCCGTTGTGAAATTGGCAGTGTATAATATAAACAAACACATAAAATAAAACAAAGAAATATGGCCTTTGGCCACAAATTCCCAAAGACTCACATTCTCTAGTTTTAAACTCTGTCAACAATGATGATAATTTATAAATCCCAAAGAACCAACAAAGTGAGAAATGTAAAATTTAACACAGAGCCTGTCTGTGCAGAAGCAATACTAATTGAAGTCATTTATGTCAACAGCTTACCATTTATACCTAATTATCATGCTTCAAAATTGCATTATGTACATCATTAGGTGTGTGTCAAATTAACTCTGTTGTAAGTTTTACTTGATTATGCCACTATTCTCCTCACCTGCATGCTCAGTTTTTATAGTTTGTTGCTTATGTACCATGGTCAATTGCTCTCAAGCTTAAAAAAAAAAAATGGTGAAGACACCATTGGAGAGAAGAGAACTAAAACATGTGATATCTACCACTGAGGAATTGATTGTTGGGGAAGAGAGGGACCCAGCTTGTTAATTTAAATACCTTGATGTTGGCCTGCTCCTGCCCACCGTAGCTTTGGTTTTTTTTTCATTCCCTTGGTGGCAATAACTGCCTTTTTCTCCATTAGCTTAGGAAAATCTGACATGATAAAAACATGGGATTTAGTAGGTATGGATTCAAACCTCTGCCGTCTACTTGGTATAAAGTGATTGGTGTATGTTTCCTGACTGTGCATAATCTCAGCTTCTTCACTTAGGAATGCTGATATCTGCTTCATAGGCTATTTGTAAGGATAAACAGTTTCTGTGAAAAATGGGAATACCGTTTAGTGTTTGGGAAGCTCTAAATAAGTGGTAGACTTTCCTATCCTCATTCTTCAAATGTATTCATCCCTCCAGATAAGTATCCCTCAAGTCCTTCAAAACCTGGATGAACTCTTTTTTCTTGTGGAATCCCTAGAATCCTTGATTCTTTCATATAGGCAGACATGCGGTTTGTTGATATTTGATAATGAGCTCAAAGGTGACAGCTGGGTTTCAAAAGGGGACCATAACCTTTTTATCCTTGTCTGCTTGGGTTTCAGCTGAGCCTTTGAAGTGTCACAACTGGAATCACAGAACATCATATATTAGCTGTAGAAGGAAACATAAGGCACATTGTCTGGTGTCTTCATTTTCCGATGAGGAACCCTGGGACCCAGAAAGGTTAAATGACTTACTTCACTATGGCTTCACAGTTGGTTAGTGACAAAACAGGGACAAAATATTCACACTGATCTTCCCACTGAGTAAGTACAGAGGTTGGCAAACTATGTCCGAAGGCCAAATCTAGCCTGCCACCTATTTTTGTAAATAGAATTTTAATGGAACAGTGACATACCCATTCATTTACATATTGTGTACAGTTTTCCTGCTATAACAGCAGAGTGAATCATTGTGACAGAGACCATATGGCCTGCAATGCCTAAAATATTTACTATCTGGCAATTTAGAAAAAGTTTGTGGACCCCTGATCAAGAAGAACAGTTCTAAAACTTCAACTCATAAAGTGAGTTATCACCCTTTTTTTTTCTTTTAATCTGAGTGGAAAAGCCAACCAACCAACAATGTTCAAAATTTTTTACCCTGAAATGATTTTTGTATCCCAAGAGTTAACACAGTGTCACAAGTGCGATGTCAATGTTAAAAGCAGCTGTTCCCAACAGGACTGTGGAGAGCAGGCAGTAAAACCCATAAAATATATGTGTCTCTGAGCCACTTCACATAAACTTTCATCTCAGATCTGTGCTGACCACTAAGGAGTTCTTACTTGAATGAGGAGATGTGTGTGTGTGTGTGAAGGGGTGAACTGGAAGATTCCTGTGGGCACTGAAGACAGCTCACTGCCTCAGTCATCAGCAGACAGTCTATTGGCCATATGCAACACACCTCCAGAATACCTGCTTTCCACATAAAAGGGGTAATTCAGGTTCACCCTATCAATAGGAAGAAACACCAAATGCCAACCTCGTTGGGGTAGAAAGGTAAGACCCAGGCTCTGTTCTTAAGAAGAAGACAGCTGTGAGCAAGACCCAACATGAAACTGGATTCCCAGTGCAACTTATCAAAAGCTGCAATAAATAGAGAATCACCAAAAATGATTCTAATGCCCCCTTTCTGTTTCACACTTGGAAAACAAAACAAAACAAAACTGAGCCTCAAAGGTTTTTGAACTAATGGGAACACTTGGGGACAGATCCTTAAATACTAGCAAAGTCTTCTGCATGCTTATTATGTACCAGGCTCTGCTCCATAAGCTTTGCATACATATTAGATCACTCAGTCCTCACAATATCTGTAAGGTTGATGTTGTTGTCCTCTTATTTTACAGAAGAGGTCGCTGAGGCACAGAGATGATAAGGGACTTTCCTGGATCAGTCATATTGCTGGGGGCATGATGGAGCTAGGGTTTGCCCCAGCCAGAGCTTCTAGGCCTATGGACTCTTAAGGATTAGGCAAAATGCGCACATTCAGTGGGTCCTACTCTGGGCCTGACACAGACATCAGATCCTGCCATTCCTACAGTAATTGCTGGGCTGTGGTTGGGCATTGGCCTATTGGTCATTACTTTCCTTCCTTTCAAAGATGCATAAACTGAGGCTTGGAAAGCAAGATCACCCTCAGGTCATTCTGATGATCTGTGTCGGATCTGGGGTCAAAGTGCTGCCTCTCTGATTCAAGTCTCTACTCTTTCTCTCGAAGCATCTCTACTGTCCTCCTACCATCTGCCCTCAGCCTTGCCAGTATACCAAACTACCTGTTCCTGTTTTTCAGACTTGACCATGAGAGTCTTCAAGTCTCAATCCTATTTACAGACCGAGACTGTTGATTGCAGTCATCTGCCAATTTTATTTGTCTGAGTTTTCTGAGATCATGTTACATTAACTGGCACAAATCTACCTTCTCCCAAAACCTTCTTTTAGAAGCACTTTCCAAAGCCAGCTGGAGTCTTGTTGTGTGTCATGGAGAGCGTGGCCAGGCAAGCACACTGTCTCTAGAGCAGCAAAGGCTTTTTCCATTGCACTTGTCCAGAAGAAGCCCCACTGCTCTTGCTCCAAATTTTCAGTGGACTTGGTCACTGAGCTAACAATGGCTTACCCTGGAGAACCACAGCCATTTAATCTCTTTCTCTCAAAGGTTAATTAATTGATTAATTATTTGAGTTCATGAATCCAAAAGGACTGAATCCAAAAGGGTGACAGACCTCAGTGTAAACCCTTCCCCTCTCCTCTATCCCTGTTATGCATGTTAAAAATACATCCGCATCACCCTGAAAAGAAACGTAAGGATTGAGGTGTCCCAACAAATTAGCCAAGGGAGAAAAATAAACATGGTTAGAAGAGGCAGCTTCTAGGATATGGGAAAGAAAGAGTGAAAATCGTACTTTTCCTAATAAGCCAATTAAAGTGGATATACTTTAAGTGGACCCATCATTAATAACATTTTACACACATGCTCATGCACACACACACACTTCATTTAACACATGGTCTGCTTTATATTTCCATGTGCAGACATAGATCATGGGTTCATTTGAGAATTCCAAAGGATAAAAGTTCCACTTGGCAACTCAAATATGATTAGAGGAGGTTGAATAGCGGTTGTTGAAAGAGCTAAGAGTGTTTAGAGTGTAAAAACGAAGGTCAAGTTGGGGCATTATCACCGCCTTTGAATATCTACAGGGCAGTCATGTAGAAAATGGAATAGACTCATTTCATTGTTCCAAAGTGCAGAGCTAGGATGACTGATGGAAGGTACAGAGGCAAGTTTTGGCCAACATAAGTATAAAAACATTGGAACAATTAGTTCTATCAGAAAAGGGAATGATTTGCTTCTGAGAATAGCAAAGTCTTTCTTCATGAAGTATTTCAAAAAGAGGCTTGTATGGGTTACCTGTCAAGGATTTTACAGAAAGAATTCACACATTACTTGAACAATAGCAGTGGTTCTCAGTCCCAGCTATTAAAAGTTCTGAGACTGGGGTCTCACCCCACAGATTCTGGTTTAATGGATCCACAGTGGAGCCTAGACATTAGGATATTTAAAAGTTCCCCACCTGATTCCAGTGTGCAACCAGATAAAGAACCACAGGGCTAGAGAATGCATTCATCTTATTTGTCACCCTGTTGACAGATATTAATGGAGCAAATACTGGAGGCCCAATTCTCTGCACTGAGGTAGGGAGAGTAGCAGATGTTAGTGGTGCCCACCCATACCCCTCACCCCTAACAACTTCAACACACCAGACTTCTCACTGCAGCAACTGCTTTTCACCATCTGAAGACTTTGTGTTCCCGTGAGAGGCCTCTTTACACATCACATGGCAGGACAGAAGTGCCAGAACACTGTTGCTCCTTGGAAGTATACCTCAACACAGGATGGATGGGAACTCACTCATCCCATAGAGGGGTGAATCTGAGGTGTGTGTTCTACAGTTGGGCCTCACAGTTTCTCTGGTGGAATTAAGTTCCAACCACCTCTCCCTACCTCCATTAGCTAATACCCATTTTCTGATACTTTCTTTCTCTTCTCTGTCTCACTTCCAGGCCCCCTACAGCTGTTCCCTTTACCTCCCAAACAAACTCCTTGCAGCTGAATAACTGTCTCAGAGTCTTCTCTGGGGGAATCCAAACTAGGCTCATTTGGGCTTGGTGAAGCCCACACCACAATGAGGGAAGCCAACCAGTGAGCAAATCTTGTAACTAAGGGGGACCATATCCCAAATATTCAGATAAAATGGAAGGTTCTGGAGGTTACCTAGCTGTTGCATACCAGGCCTCAGTTCTCAGTTCTCAGGCAGCCAAATCGGGATCTGAGTCCAGCATGGTTTGATGCCAGGGGTCACACTCTAAGCCAGCATTCTATGTCCTCTCTAAATGATAGAGACTATCATTTTAAATATTTATTAAGCAGCATTTATTGTACATACCCTCCCTACATTTTGTCTCTATATTTTTGTCTAGTTTTCTATTTTTTATACTTTTTGATCAATGTCATTATCCTTTCTCTCTTCTTCAGAAAATCAATGGATGGTATGAATTATTTAAATGTCATTATGGTATGAAGGGTTAAATTTTTATAAATCCGTCAGTAATTTTGACCTCAACTTCCAGCCTTAGCCTGAGTAGTTTTAGGTTGGCTAATCACTCCTGGAATATTCTAAGTGGAATTAACCCCAGAGATGGTCTAGATGACCTTGATTCCAGGATTTTGTACAGAGCCTCACCAATAGTTTCCATAGAAACCAAAGTTGATAAATGAGGATGATTTTCATTTGCCTGTTTCTGAGTTACAACTTTCTTTTAATAGGAAACTAGAGGAGAAATATGAAATATAATTACCAAGCAGAGGGGTACATGCTATTATAGGATAGGATTACCAGCTATTTTCTTCAAAACTGAAATTTAGAACTTGGCTTGTCTGTTCTCTTCAAGGTCCCTCAAATCTGTCATGTTCTTCTCCTACACCCTGCCTTGCGATGTTGTCTTGCTTGGAATGCCCTCCATTTTCCTCTCTGCCTTTCTGTATTTTCTCCAGCTACTAGTTCCATATCTGCCTCCCTCTCCCTCAACAAAATCTCCTCTGATCCTTATTAACAGGGATCAGCTCTGAGGGATATATCAATTTTAATTCCATATGATGTATATAATGATTATATTGTTGTGCTTAGGTGGACCAATTAAGAACAAAGTTGGCAAAAGGCAGGTGATTCCAGCTCTACTACTTAACAACTCTGAGGCCTTGGGCTCTTGGCTTCACCTGTCAGGGTCTCAAGTTCCTTCATCTGCAAAATTTGGATAACAATAGAACTGTTCACCTCTGTGGTAAGTGAGTCCATGGGATAGTGGACAGAATATCTTAGCAGAGTGACAGACATGTAGTATACATTCAGTAAACGATAGCTAAATCAGGATCCACTTTCATTTTTGGGTCACTTCAAGGGGGAAACAGTCACATCAGGAGCACGAATGGGACAGTCAGACAAACCTTGTTTCATGACTGCCCTACACACGTACACTGTTTTGTATAAGCTAGAGTGCATTCAGCAAGTTGCTGTACCCCTCAGGCTCCACGTCTTTATCTATAAGATGCACCTGCCACCACCTACTTCACATAATGTTGGTCAAGTTTAACTCATTGAATCACAACATGGGAAGCACCTAGCCATTGTGCTTTTAGTGGGTGTCCCATGCACTTATTTCCCTTGCCCCACTTCTTCTCACCTACCCTTTGTTGTACTTTCCTAATAACAGTAAGCATCAGATGTTCACTGGATAATTAATGCATCATCATATGACTGAGGACACATGTACCTTTGGTGCCAACACATGCAGAGCATGTGTATGCTAACAGTAGATGTTCTTGATCCCTGGGTCTGAGAGCTTTGCCCACCTAGGCAGAAGGATGAATCAAGATTATTTAGGCTGAGGAGACAAGGGTACATCATTATCTATATGAGACAACTTCATAAAGCTAGGTCTTAGGGGTTATATTTCTGACACAGCAGTCTCAAAATGTAGATATACATAGTTTTAAATGAATTCATCTTGGCAATCCACTTAAGGGCCTAAGGCCAGTGAGTTAAGACATTTAATTGAAATTCATATGACAACGACAACAGAGGAGAACATTTTTAAAGTGTTGAAACATAGACTTAATTAGTAGCCCATTAGGAGGTCCAATTAGGGAAGAACATCTTAGCAATGCAATGTCGAAAATCACATAACCAGTAAGCGGCAGAACAGATTTTTAAACATGGTTCATCATTCTTCCAAGTCCTCCTGGCAAGGTTAGAAACACTGAACAAGTCCTGGGTGCTCAAGAGGGTGGTTGGAGAAGGGACAGTGACCATGTGAGCGGGCAGAGAAGGATGTGCTTAGAGGACACAGGAGGGTGGATGTGTTTCTGTCACTTCTGTTTAGAAACCTTCCATGGCTTGGCATTGTTCTTAAGATGCAGCCCAAGCTCCTGATATCAACCACAAGGCTTTCTAGTATGTGCTCCAGACCAATTCACCCTGAGTCATGGACTGCTTCTTCCCGTTGTACTCAATGATCTATTTGTCACCCTGGAGTTCTTTCAATGGAGGTCTCTCTCTCCTAAAGCTCTTGATATGTGTTCCTCCTCCTCTTGGAGACTTCCATTTCTGTCCCACTCTGGGTTGTTAGCTAGGACATCCCATTCCAGAGCAAGTCCTCTATTTGGAACTCCCTGTGTGCTGCTTGCAGAACAACTTCTCACATCCTGATTCTCTGTTACTCACTTGTGGATATCCAGCACAGAGCTTAACACCTGGGCAAGCAGTAGGTGTTAAATAGGCATTTAAAAAAATGAATAGACCTCGATATATCAAAAGAAGGACATAGAGCTCTCCAGGAGGAGGGAAAGGGTGCTAAGTAACAACTACTCAGTGTCCACTATCCAATATCAAGATTATTTGATCCCATAATTCATATTTATAGCCAAGTTATAAGTTACTGGCAGAAACCCTGGCATGGAACTACAACCTCCATTAAGGAAGGCACTAAATGAATGCATAAAATTAATAAGTTGAAGCTGAGATATCACACATTGGGCATATTTAGAACTATGGGTCACTGTATTTCAAGTCTCAGTTATTCAACACAAGGAGAAATATAATAGATGCCAAAATTTTTAAATGTTTTGATATCATAGCAAACATATACTTTCTAGTTGTATTTTTTTAATCAGAAATAAATTTTGCAGGCCCTTGTAGAAAAAAAAATAGATATTTTGATTGGGAGTTAAGTCCTTTACTTTCCACAGTATTCTTTTTTTAAGAAGTAGAGAGAATTAAGGACTTCCTTCCCCACTCCACCATTCCGAAGAGTTTTTGGAATGATACAGAGGTAATCACAAGAGACAGAAGCTTAGATTTTCAACTGCTAAGACAGAAATTATTGAACAGCAGCAAGACCTGCCCAAAAGTCAAAATCAGGACCCTCTCGTTGCCAACAGGACTGGTCTGGGAGGGCCAAGAGGCTGCCTCTGCGTTGCTCATGGATGACAAGGGGATTGTTTTGGCAGCAACAAAAGATGCACAGGTGGCCTGGCCAGATGTAAGTTGTCCAGTGTTTTTTGGTTCTGTTAAAGCTCTAGGATTTTATTTTGTAGCCAGGGTCACAAAAGGAGAAAGAGTGCAGGCCGCCTGGATGCCGTGATTTCTCCCTTGGATTCTCACTACTCATCCCATGCAGCTCTCAGAACTCATAATGGCCCTTAAAAATTGTTCAGTTTTGTTGTTGTTGTTGTTTATTTGTCCTTCTATTTGAAGAAAATTTCTTATCCATGGAGAAGTAATATAGAAAATCATGCTCTTTGCCTTGGTGACACATCTTAAAGAGAGTTCTGAATCCAGATAATGCAGCCATAAAACTGGCTTGTTTGTGATATCAACCTCCATTTTCACTACCATCAGAATAAAGTTGGTCTTTTTCTGGGTTTGCTTCCTCTGTGACAGGCACTTCCTTGGATCACATGGTAGCAAAGTCCCATTTCCTCTCCTTCCTGCATTTAAGTCTTCTTTGTAATGATAAGCATCTAAATGTAATGTCTAAACCGCCACATTCTCTCCTTACTCATTTATCAAAATTAAATGTAATATGTAAGGACTCAAAGTAATGTAATTACTGGAAAAGTGGTGGAGTAGAGTGGGAGATAGGTGCAGACAGACTGAAGGGGGTTATATGGTCTGGCCGAAATAAAGAAGAATTTAATGGAACACTCACAGTCTTGAAGGGTTCCACGAAAACAATGCATATGATTAACAAAAGTTAAAAATTGTATATTTGCCCACAATTTTATAAAAATTCAATATGTTCAAGAAAAACTGTTGATAAGATTAATTTATTCCCTATGTGGTGTGTGTGTGTGTGTGTGTGTGTGTGTGTGTGTGTGATTCCTACTATTTTATAGGCACAGTTTAAGGAGCTGAAGGTATAACGGAACAAGAACAACACAAGTCCCTGCTTCATGGCATTTCCATGGTAAATTATTTTCTGAATTAGCTCTTGGGATATGTAAACCAAAACTAAGTGAGAATATTTAAATCAGTCAATGTCCTGGAAGTTTTGGAAAGCATGCTTACTAGGAGTGATTTGAATAGTAAATAATATATTAAAGTAACTCATAACCCTTGAAGACATGAGACAGTTAAACTGGGAGACCCTGGGGTGGGGCAAGGCTTGAGCAGCATGGGTGGAAGTGCATGCAGCCAGGCATCTTCATTTATTCAAAAATCCCTTCAACTCATATTTATTGAATCCTTCACATGTATCAAGATCACGTTCACGAAGGCAAATGGTGTTTTTTACCCAACATCTTTCCAGCATCTGTATCAGTGTACTCTCTTTGGAATAGTCACTGTTGAAGACAGGCATCAAGAGATTATGCAGTATATTTATGCTTTGATGGACTAGGATCTTCTTAAGGTAGAGAACAATCAAGGAGGTAAGCTAGCTCAAGCCTCTTTGCAAAGCAAGAATTCTCTCTGTTCCAAAGCCTGGCCCACTTGGGCTCCAGGTCCATCTACTAACATCTGAACTATTGCCAAGTCTACCCCAGGGGTGCAGTTTTGTCAGAAAGACATCTGGAACAAGACGGTGCAGTTTTATGGCAATAACTATGAATGGTTATTTCAGATGGCAGAGCTTCAACCAAACTCTGCATATTATAATTTCACAACCCCCGTCTACATTTCTGAAATCCAAAAAGATCTGAAATTAAACCACTTTTTCCTATAGCTCATTTGATGAAGAAACCTAACCTGAACTAATGTAGGCTAACATACTCTTTATTTATTCCACTTTGTGTGAATATTCATACATTTTCCTATAGAAATATTAATGTGTTTGATTAAGAAAACTAATGATGTAATGTATGGTGATTAACATAACATAATTAAAAAAAAAGAACAGGAGGATGGGTTAAATGGGTGATGGGTATGAAGGAGGGCACTTGTTGTGATGAGCACTGGATGTTGTATTAAGATGATGAATCACTAAATTCTACACCTGAAACTAGTATTATACAGTATGTTAACTAATTGGAATTTAAATAAAAACTTGAAAAAGATTTAAAAAAAAAGAATACTACCTTAGACCTCACTGGAGCGTTAGTTAGCATACAATACAAAGAGAGTTCTGAATCCAGATAATGCAGTCATAATTGAATTCTTCCTCTACATTTTAAAAAATTCTGAAAACAAACCTGTTGCCAAGGTCTCAAAAATGGGGTTGTGTTTTGGCGAAGGCTCCCGTTTCTTTTATGACCCTCTTGATGATGAGCCTGACTCTGATCACCACCTTTTTAAATTGCAACTTTCCCTCATGTGAAAACTCTGTATCTTGTATTTCTCATATCACCTAAATACTTAGTACTAGTAGCACCTGGCACAGAGAAAGCATTATAAAATGTTTGTTAGATAAAGAAAGGCTATGGCATTTATTTGGTATGTTTATTGTTAATTATCCGAACTGGGCACCACCCACCTCCCAATCACCCAAATGTGATCTCCACAGGGCAGGGATCGATGTACCCCATTTCCTTAGAAGAGTGGCTGTAAGAGGAGCTCCATAAAACACAATGAATGAAAGAATACATTAGTTTAGTTTATTGTTTTGACAAATAGCCCTGAGTGTTATACGAAAACAATGAATCGTGGATCACTACATCAAAAACTAATGATGTATTGTATGGTGACTAACATAACAAAATAAAATAAAATTAAAAAAAATTCTTATTACTCAAATGATAAGTTTAAAATGTTATAACTAAAACAAAGAAAGAAGAAAATAAATCATC
>NC_058405.1:87922753-87962753 GCF_002201575.2 Neomonachus schauinslandi
GTTTAAAATGTTATAACTAAAACAAAGAAAGAAGAAAATAAATCATCCATAAGCCTATGATAGACAATACTAATAACAGTTTGATGTATCTTTTTTTATTTTTATTTATTCTTGATTTATTTAAGGTTTAGTCACAAAGCATTTCCCATCTTTGTGAAATATTATTGGTAAGTATGAAATTTAACAGCTTTATACAATTCTGGCATATGGATACAATATAAGTTATTTAAGTATCCATCTAATGTTGGAGTTCATTTTCAAATATTTGCTTTCATAATTCTGAGATGAACATCAAAATCAGCTCACATGTCTCTATCTATTTAGAGAAGATTTCTAGAAGTAGGACTCCTACCTGAAAGGGCCAGGATGTTAAGCTCGTTAGCATTGAAAGAAATTGAATCTGACTTGAAAAATTTCTAATATTCTTGAGTCCTACCCCTCCTTCAGGAAGCAACAGGAGAGGTGGTGTGTGTGTGTGTGTGTGTGTGTGTGTGTGTGCGTGTGTGTGTGCGCGCGCGCGCCCGCGCACGTCAAGCGCATGCACATGCCTTGGAACAAAACTTAGCAGATGAATGATTTTGGCACATTAAGGATCTGGTCATTTAGCAACTAGGAAGCAAACCAAAGTGGCAGCTTCCAGTGGAAAGTACACCTGCCCAGGTGTCAGGAGAGCTGGCACCAGCTTCCTGGCTTCAAATACCCATCTGTTTCTCTCTGCTCCTCAGTTTCCCTTTCTCTTTGTTAATGGGTACGGTGACCTCTCCCCTACTGCTTTAAATGGGCTATTCTGAAGATAAAACAGTTCTCATGAAAGGTCTTTTAAAGTAAAAATTGCTGTACAACTGCAAGGTGTTATTAATTCAACACACCAGCAATAAAAATTTGTGTCAGCTGTGTACGATTTACAGTCACCAGCAACATGTATTAAATTTCAATTCATCCCATGAAATCCAAAGCTCAAAATCCTATTAAAAATACTTAAAAACATCAAATCCTCCCTATAATTAATAACAATGATTGGGACCAGAATTCTCAACAATAGACTTATCTCTATTCAGCAACAGCAAGTACTAATGAGAAATTGAAGGAAGTAGATAATTATAGACCAGAGTCCCCTTTGCCACTCTAAAGAGAACTGAACATGAGCAAATTGAAGCCTTCCTCATGTGACAAGTATACTATCTCTGAGTATTAACATTGAGACCTCATCCTTCTTCCTCTGAAGAGGTGAAGGGTAGTCAGAAAAAGGCTACAGGGGCGCTTGGGTGGCTCAGTTGTTAAGCGTCTGCCTTCGGCTCAGGTCATGGTCCCAGGGTCCTGGGATCGAGCCCCGCATCGGGCTCCCTGCTCAGCGGGAGGCCTGCTTCTCCCTCTCCCACTCCCCCTGCTTGTGTTCCCTCTCTCACTGTGTCTCTCTGTCAAATAAATAAATAATATCTTAAAAAAAAAAAAGAAAAGAAAAAGGCTACAGTAATCTTTAGTATGTTTCTTTTTTTTTTTTTTTTTAAGATTTTATTTATTTGACAGAGAGAGAGACAGCCAGAAAGGGAACTCAAGCAGGGAGAGCAGGAGAGGGAGAAGCAGGCTTCCCGCAGAGCGGGGAGCCTGATTTGGGGCTCGATCCCAGGACCCTGGGATCATGACCCAAACCGAAGGCAGACTCCTAATGACTGAGCCACACAGGCGCCCCATCTTTAGTATGTTTCAACTTGCAATAAGTCTTTGCTCAATGGTGTGAAGATGATCAGATGGCATTTTATGGAGTTCCTCAATTCTTGGGACTCTGTGTGTGTGTGCATGTGTGTGTATGCATGTGTGTTGTGGTGTGCAGAAATAGAAAGTTTTTATATTAAATACTTTGTTCTACACCATTTGGTGTGTTAGAAATATGCTAGGATTTCTTGATTAAAGATAAAAATCATGGCCTTTACCTAGAAGTGGCTCTTAGCCTAATAAGAAAAAAAAAATAAGTAAATGAATAATTACCATGACAGGTTCATTTCCAGGATGAAAGGAAATCTGAAGTGCCGTAGGGGTGAAGTAGAAAGGAACCCATCTCAGTATATGGCACCCTAATGCCATCCCACAGGGCTAATAGGGGTTATGCAATAAAAGTGTTCTGGAGAGGAAACATTTGCTGTGGTGGGCAGAACATAGCTTCTTGTGGAATTATGAGTAATTCTAGAGAGCTGACACACAGCTCTGTGTGTGTGTGTGTGTGAGAGAGAGAGAGAGAGAGAGAGATGAAAGAGAGAGACTGGAGGGAAGGAAGCAGCTGGAGAGAATCAAATCATGTGGGTTCGTATACACCATCTTGAGATTAGTCTGAAGTAATAGAGCCACTTATTCTCCTGTCAATAATCAAATTAAATAGGTTTTCTTTCAACCTCTGGGACTAATTCTTCAATTTGGTTTTGAGAGTAGAGCCCAGCTTCCTCTATAGCTCCAGACGTTCCAACAATGCCAGAACAGTTGAAGTTTCAATGTATGGCAGTTGAGGGATAAAATGGCTAATCTTAAAGAAACTCTTAAGTGAAAGAAACAGAATTTAAGGTCTTTATGAAAAGGCATGCTTACCTATCCCTAAAAGTCACAAATATGCTTTGATATGAAATAACTTTCATATCAAAACTTCTTTCAATACTGCCCCATTAAGAATGCAAGATCCTCTAGAACACTACTCTTGAGTGATTTTTAAGAACCTTGAAAGAAAACAAGATATTGATAATTGCTCCATATGGAATCATGACACCCATGTTTTTAAGGAACCAGTAGACCTTGGCATATGCTCACCCCTCTGCTCTTGCTTGGTTGCTGTTGTGGAGGAAAGGACAAGTGAAGAGGCAAAGGGAAAAGGAGCACAGAGACATTTCATCTCTAGTCAGTACCTGCGTTCTATCCAACACTGATCACAATCTCCTGTGAGATGCTGACATCGAGGGGATATGGGGTCTTTGGCCTTCACTCCCCCAGCTTCCTCATATGCAATGGATAATCTCTAACATTTCTCTTGGAGCTAACATTTTTCAGTTCTTCATTTTTCATTGAAAATTTGTGTTCACTGCTGACATTTTCCACAAAATCCATCAAAACTGAATTGCCCCCCAAATATGGATCAAGTGGGACAGAGAAGGCCTTGGCAGGGTATCCCCTTGGCTTACCTTCTAGTTTCTACCCCAGGACCCTTCTTCACATGCTGTTTACTTCAGCAAAACATCACTGGGCTCCAGGCTCAGAACCCTCTTGTTACCATGATCCTGTGATTTCTTTTAACCCAGAATGGCCACCAAATTCTCCCCATGTTTTGCCATCTCTTCAGTGGCAAGTTCAAATTCATCTTGATCTCTAAAGCTTTGGACAGTGTTTCTATACCTAGCAATAATACTGATATACACACCTGCCTGATTCTCCTTACAGAGTATAAGCTTCTTAAACTTATAGACTGGTTTTAGTTTCATCTTTTATTCTCTAAAAGCATCCAAAAGAGCAATGCCTTTTGTGTGTGTTCAAAGCATGAATATTGATGAAGAAAAATTTCCCTAGAATTGGACATCACTCATGTGATTTCGTTCTGAGCTATTAAAGCTACATAATTAGTGAATGGGCTCAGAATTTATGTTAGATTACCATTCATGGTCAATAGATTTCAGTGGGGTTTTCTCTACACCAAGCCGTGTGTGGATCCAGCCAGAATCAAGCTTTTCCTTTTCCTTTCTTTTATGTACAAATAAAATCTAGTTAAAATTAACATGAAGAGAAAATTTAAAAAAACAACAGAGGAAAAATAACATTATAAAGTCTAATAGGTGGCTTTAAGTATCCGTGTTTATTCATTCATTCACACATTCAAAGAACACTGATGGAATGTCAATGTTGAGGGGGAACCTATTCTAGGCAATGGAATGTGTAGATGAAAAGGGCCATCTGACCCTTGAATTCATGACCCAGTGAAGAAGACAGCCGTGCACATAGAATGCAATATGAGTCATGCTAAAGAAAAAATAAAATAAAATAAGAGACAGGATAACTCACGAGAAGGACATCTTACCCAACCTAGATAAGAAGGAGTCACCCCTCATAGATAATGCTATGATTAAGTCCCTAGAGAAGTTGGGACAGGGCATCCCCAAAGGACACACTATAGGATATACAGTGGCAAAAGGGCATAGAGCACATAGGAAGAAAAGCATGTTGTTTAAAATGGCCAGAGTTTTCCTGATGAAGGGACACTTCTTAGAGGACTTGACTGTTAATCTAAGCAATGTGTATAGAAGAGGTCCACTGCTCCCAGCCAGCAGTTCCAGCATTCCAGCTTGATTCTGTAGGTTTCTAGCACAAACACACACACACACACACACACACACACGCCTGTGCAGGTACATATCTTTGCGCTATGACTGGCACTCATCGTTTCACTTTCTCCCCCGATTGTTAGTTCCTCTTCCCCTTCTAGTCACCCTAAGCATGCAGCAATGGAAAAGCTCAAAATGTGAAGGCCTGGGTATGTTTTTCAGGCTTCTCTGATTCAGCTAGAGCTGTGGAGCTAACCATGATGGAACTACCCATGGCCCCCATCCTTGAAAGCCTCAGATTATTACATGATAAGACTATACCCTTAAAAATGGGGAACTGTATTTAATTGGAAATGAGCATCAGATTATCTAAGCATGAAGACCACATGCCACAGATTATGACACAATTTCAGCAATTCTCATCAAATGTTAGTCAGTTCATATAGATTTAGGGTTCATGGCTGCCACCATAATACATTAGCAGAAGTTCAGAGAATTGCATGATAAATAAAGATCAAGGCCATCAATGCATCTTCATGAGAGAGGCTGTGCTTGTCCTAGATTTAGAGGATGAAATAAGAATAAATGAAGTTTGTAGGGCAAAGAGCAGCATGAATCACAGGACACAAGAATCACAGTCTGTGTAAACAATTTAGAAACAAAAGAAAACAAACAAAACCTAGGTCTCCATACTTCGTTTTTTGTAGGATTTTTCTTCATCCATGGATGTGGATGTGGGTAAAGGTACAGATCTAAATGTTGGTGTATATAGTAGGTGTAGAGAAAGGAATAGGAATGGCAAGTCAGTAGAGGGACTCATATTTGCAGCTTCACAAGGAAAGAGACATCCCTTTGACAAATATAGAGGCACACATCATTTTATTGCGCTTCACTTAACTGTGCTTCAGAGATGGTTTTTTTTTTTTCAGATTAAAGGATTGTGGCAATCTTTCATTAAGCAAATCTATGAGTGCCATTTTTCCAACAGTATTTGCTTGCTTTGTGTCACTATGTCACATTTTGATAATTCTTGCCATATATCTTTTTCATTATTATTGTCTTTGCTATTGTGATCTGTGATCAATGATTACAACTCACTGAGAGCTCAGATGATGGTTAGCATTTTCAGCAATAAAGAATTTTTTAATTAAGGTGTGTACATTGTTTTTCTACACATAATTAATAGATTAATAAGCTTATTAGACACTTAATAGACTAACATAAATATTGCTTTTGCACTGGGAAACCAAAAAATTCATTTCACTTGCCTTATATCAATATTCACTTAATTGTGGTACTCTGAGGCCAAGTCTATGATATCTGCAAGATATGCTTTAAGTTATTTTTAGGACCCTTTGAGCTGTCCATTCATGTTTTTTCTTAACTCTCTTCAAGTCCTTCCTTACCAATCCAGTGTAGATATGCATAATAGAAACACAGAGCAAAGGAGGCCATTAAGTGTACATCACTTCATATAGGGAAAGATTGAGAACTGAAGAGGTGTAAGACTGCCCAGTTTCCTCCTCTTCCCCATGGCTGAGCCTCGATGCGAAGCTGAATCATCAACCACCAGCATTCATCTTGCTTTCTGGATACACACCTGGCCCTCAACTAGAGCTGGCTTGGGAAATGCCCTGCTCTCCTGCAGATATGAATCCTCAGAAAATTGTAATTATAAAGCTTCAGAAGAGGTGAAAAGCCTGGCCATCCGTTAGCTTATGCAGAAAACGATTATATAATTTTCGCGTTTTTGAGGCTCTTACTTCTTGTCCCTCTTGCCTTTCTACTGAAGACCTCTCTGCTTCAAAGGGAAATAAATGGGAATTAAGACGGAGCTGAGTGAGTCATGCTGGCAGCCCTTGTCCCTTTCAATTTAATTCAATTCTCCCAATAATCTTATGGTAGATATTTTTATCCTAATTATACAAATGAAGAAAGTGAAATGTGGGCATAAAATGCCAGCTCACACACCCAGGAAGAGGAAAGATCACAATGTGAAACCTAGTGGGTCTGATTGTGAAGCTCAGTGCTCTTTCTGCAATATAACAAGCCTTCCACAAGGATGAAGCTTCAGGGTGCGGTCAGATCAGGGGGACTGTTGAGGAATACTGGCTGCTAAGATCAGTAAAGAGTGGTGAGAAAGGCAGGTTACACCAGGTGGGGCAGATCGTTAGAACTATTGACTACAGCCAATTATTTGTATTTCTCTGTCTTTCATTTCAATTATCTACATGATTTTCAGGCCCCAGGACCATGCACAATTGAGTTTTATTAGATAGTGTGTTTTATTGACTAGAAGTAGATAATATGGATTTTATGAGATAGAAATAGCATTGTGCCAGACCCCTTGCTGGGGGTATTTTACTAATAGCAAGCTTTCTGAAGAAGAGATTGCCATATAAAAGAACCCACTACAATGTTGTTTCCAAACTAATTTTTATTAATAGACCCCACAGTTACGGTCTGGAACCCCAGTTCATTAATGTAAATGTCAAGGAAAACTTACACATCTTTTTTTCTTCCCCCCTTTTCTTTTCCTTGAGCTAATTAGTCTGGGAAGTATTTTTTAATTGTCTTACCTCTCTTTCCCTTTAATGGAGAGAGTCACATTGTCCTTGTAATTTTTCCTTTTCACTACAGGAAGAGAATGAGGGTGAGAGGAGGTAACTAATGGTCCGGTGGAATGAACCCCAAAGAAACTCATCGATTCACGGAGGTGAAACCATCACAATATCTCACCTTTAGTCTTTACAAATGAGTGAAACCAGAATTAGGCTCCACACACACTTGAAAATGCATTCAGGTGACATGTAGGAAGAATTAGCACATTACACTGGTAATGTTGCGGGGAAGAGCAGCAATTAAGGACCCACGACATAAGAGGGGGCTGCTTTCGCCACTTCAGCTTCAGTCAGAGCACGGGGGCTTTACCAGAGCAAAAGACACTTTGTCCTTTAACAGGGATAGCAGGCTTTATGTATTGGATTGTTTATTTTTCTATTCATTCATTTCAAAAATTTACCGGGGGTTTGGCATCTACTGTGTTAGAGTATGGACACGCAGACAAGCCAAGGTGTGGTACCGCCTCTCAAGGACCCCACGGTGTACCCCATGGGACAGATCTGTGACTACGTGGGGGAAGGAAAGCATGGCCCAGCTTCACAGAAAATCAGTGCTGGGTACAAAAGAGACGCACAGAGAGCAGGGCTTGATGAAGAAAGTGTTGGCAAAGGCTTCACAGGAGAGGAGACACTTGAGCTGCATCTTCTAACACTCCATCAAGATAAGCATGGTAAGAGCATTTCCTGTAGAGAGAGTGATGTGACCCCTGGGCCCCCATCTGTGTGACCAGGTCCTCCAGAGAAAAGTAGCACAAGAAATGATCATTGTAGGAGAGCCTCCTCCAGACTGTCTGGGAGCTCAGATCACCTGGGGCGGTAAGTGACATTGCAGAAGCTGTTGATGTAAGAAGCTTTGAAGAAGGCTGAGGGACTCTTCCAGGCACTTTTTCTGGACAAAAAGGACTTGTAAGGGATAGGAACAGGCACTTAAAGCAGAGGCAGATGTGGAGGAGAATGACAAAACTCTAGGTGTGAGTTCCACTTTGCTACTGACGTGAATTAGAAAAGTCAGTCTTCCCGACTTTCAGCTACCTCTTCTGGAAAATGAGGATTATGATATCTGATCTATCCTCTTCACAGGGATGGTTTGTAGATCAAATATAGAAAATGCTTTGTAAACCAGACAGGCTTCCACAATGGAATAAATGCACTATTATTATCCTTCTTATTGCTCTATTGGTTTCATTATTAAGGAGTTAAAGAGAGAAATGTAAGTAGAGGTGCCTGAGAAAAGTAAAACTGACAGTTGATTCAGTGAGCAAGGGAGAGGAGTGTGTTTGTACAGTTGACAGGCTGATAAGTGAACACTTATTATTGAGTGGTATTTAACATGCCAACGCACTTGGCCATGCATTACAGCATCTAACTCTTCAACAGCCCTGTGAAATTGATGAGACAGTAATTATATCTCAAATTTACAGGGGAGAAATGGAGATAATTGTTAGCCGAGTGCCTGACACATAGTGAGTGCTCATTGGATATTAGTTAACATTGTTATTTTAGCATTACTACTATTTTATCACAACTACTTAATGTTCGTGTGGTTTGAATATTTGGATATTGCCAGGAGCAATAATAATTAACCAAGCAGCTGATCTATAAATTGGGGTCAATAAGGTTGATTCTATTTATCTCACAGAATCATTTGAATGGAAAAGTCAGATGACTGATTTGGAAGTATATTATGTAATATGGCCAGATAAATGTAAGCCACAGTAAGACCATATTCCATAGGGAATATCTATCTGTGCAAGAAAATCTTAACTCTAATAGCTGCGCATGTCACACTATATTCAAATATCTAACTATAATAAAACAAGCCATAAACTCTGCAGTTCCTGGAGCCAACAGAAGGATTTGTTGAGAGTGACCATGCCCATTCATTATAGGGAGCACCAACTGCAAGGTTGTGGACTCTTACAGTCAGCAATCTGTAAAGGAGAAGCAATAGGTTCTGCCCACATATCCAGTCCTTTCTACTCAGGAACAAGAAAATTGTTACGTAGCCTCAGCACGAGCACGCTTGAGATTCAATGTGTGGCCTCTTCACAGTTTGGATGCCTGCCTCTTTCTTCGGGTCCTGATGGTTGATCACGGGGATACAGCCCTAGTCCTTTTTGGCTGACTCTGGGCAAGGCTGCTTCTCTTCTGTGTCTCTCTAGCTTTACCTCCCTGCTTTTGTGTTCTCTGAGACCCCCGCTTTGTTGCAGCATCTCCTCAGTGGTCACGGGAGGCATTTCAGTGCCCTTTGGGTGTGTCAACATCTTTCCTGCTCAGGTGTGCTCTGAAAACAGGCTCCTTTCAACCTAATGGCACTGCCTGTATAGCGCATTTAAATATTCTCCTTGATTCTGCCAAGGTAGAGCAGGATACCCCCAAGTAATCCTTTTCTTTCCCTCAAAGAATGTAAACACTCAATAGACTAAACTTCCAATAGACTAAATAGATACTTATGAATATACTTGTGCTCATGCCTCTTTGATGTCTTACCTGGAAAGGACCAGACCCTTGGTTTTCATCCAATCTTTACACATAACCCTGACATGCCTCTGCTTGAGGCACAGTATCAGAACAGAAAGCTAAATGAAACATTGTCCTTGTCCTTGCTTATCTAAAAAGGGGAGGGGGGGTTCGTAAGAGATGGAATCACTTTCTAAAACGTGTGTGGTGGGAAGGAAAAGTATGTAAACAAAGGAATGCTTGTAACATACCGGTGGGACTTTTTTTTTTTTCTTTTCCTCTAAAAGGCTTTAATTTAGCTTCTGCATAGAAACCACCCACTTTCGTCAATAGAGAAATAAAAGCAATGTGTTGCAGCTGTACCTCCAAAAACACATTTGGATTGAATCTGCATGGAACCACTGCAGCTAAATGAATCCTGGGATCAATTCCCAATCTATTACCTTCCAATCACTTACGCATCAGGAAATTGTTGGGTTTGCTGAAGCAATGACACAATTCAGTTCCTGATTACAGAGTCCGATGAGCCTGAGATTGAATCCCAGCTCTGGCAGTTACAAAAGTGGTCATCTTTTTTAACCCTTCATCTCTAACCTCCTTATCTGCAAGTGAAGTTAGGAATAACTAATTGTCCTGTATCACAAATATTCTACGACATTCCTATATAGGATGGACAATAAAGCATCTCCCATTTAGAATGTGATCTTAATGGTCATAGTATCAAATGCATCATCACAGCATGGCTGTGAATTAGAGAAAAGAAAAGATCTGCTTTATTAACCCAATAAAGAGATCAGAAAAGTGGAGCCCCATCAACTTGAAATAACACATTATGGTCACGCAGCCGTTCCATCAGAGTCAAAACTAAAATCCGAGTCAACAAATGTCCTTAGGCCAGTGCTCTTTTTATTAAAACACAAGTACTCATATTAATGGAAAACAGGTCAACTAGTACCCTACTTGTT
The DNA here is from genome assembly GCF_002201575.2 of Neomonachus schauinslandi. Classification (NCBI taxonomy): domain Eukaryota; kingdom Metazoa; phylum Chordata; class Mammalia; order Carnivora; family Phocidae; genus Neomonachus; species Neomonachus schauinslandi. Next base: position 87,933,092 of record NC_058405.1, read on the forward strand.
AGATTTTTCTGAAGAAATCAAACTTCAAAAGCAGCTGCTGCTACTAAAGTTTATGGGAATATTATGAATATTATTCTTGGCATTTTTATCCTTCTGGGGATTGCTACTATTATATCAGCATCACCTTTCTTCTTTCTCATTTACAAAAAAAAAAAATGCGGAAACCATCCAAAATAGTTTTAATTGATGTGTACTTATTTATTCAGTGTTTGAAAGTCTACTCTGTGGGCGCCTGGGTGGCTCAGTTGGTTAAGCGACTGCCTTCGGCTCAGGTCATGATCCTGGAGTCCCTGGATCGAGTCCCACATCGGGCTCCCTGCTCAGCGGGGAGTCTGCTTCTCCCTCTCCCGCTCCCCCCTCTTGTGCTCTCTCACTCTCTCTCTCTCTCAAATAAATAAATAAATAAAATCTTAAAAAAAAAAAAGAAAAGAAAGTCTACTCTGACCACCCCATAACACTTTATTAGGCACTAAAGGAGGAACGTCTTTATGCTGAAGTTAGAAACCTAGTTGTTGAGATAAAGTATATATTCAAAGTATAAAAAAAAATGCAAAAAACGAAAGGATTAAATATCAAGAAGAACCTGGGGCTCACAACGAATATTTGGGGGGGTGTCAGAGAATACTGGAGAGGAGGGTAGCATAATTTGGGTGACACGGATATCCTGGCTCGCCCAGATGGGTCTCAGTTTATGCATCTTTTTCAGGCATAATAATTAACTGTTTTTTCTTTCACCCTCAAAAGTATATGGCCACTGCATGGACAGGCCAAAAGGCAGTCATTGCATGTGAAACAATCAGCTTGGGTAAAAGAAGGGGACAGGTGACTGGATGGAAGTCTACATGGCAGTGCTGTAGAAAGAGTCAGGTGGGGCCAAAGACGCAGCATTGGCCTTGGGAAGGACCCTTGCTGCCCAAGGACAAAAGAGTCTGCACTTCCTTCTCGTTCCCTCCCCTGCTTGCTCATATCAGAATTAGCACTTGAAAACCACCCAAATTCAACACTGAAAACAAAAGCAATTTCTTGGAGCTTAGGGAGGAAATGAAAGATGATCAGATCCAGACCCTGGCAATATATTTGCAATTTATAATTTTAAGTAGCAAATCCTTGTCACAGAAAAAGAGAAATCAGAAGAAGGTTTTCAAAGTCTAATTACAACAATAGCTTGTAGCCTTGAATTTGGCAAGTTGACAATCCAAATGGAACGAAGATGAGGTCCCAGACTGGGATGTAATGCCAAAAGACCTTTCTTTACCTCTGTGCGTGTAATTCACTGTGATTCTGCAGCACTCAGGATTAGGGACAGTATCTGTTTACTCATTTGCAACAGTGACAGGAAGCCTGTTAGAATGAATGTAAACTAGGTCAGCTGGGGTCCTCCTTCCCTCCCAATCAGATGGGAAAATAACAAACCCAGATAAAGAGATTTTAAAGCAATCATGCTGGAGCTTCAATTAAGGCTTCCTTATCCTATTTAACATGATTTTCAGGCCTTTCATCTTAAACCACAATTTTATTATGTTCAATCTAATACCTTGTGCTGGAGCAGGATGTGCCTATTATGTTTGCCAAAATTTGTACAATATGCAATATCAAAGGCCATCTTTAAACAGAGAATAAGCAAACATTCACAGGAATGCAATTTTGGAAATGTTGGGAAGTCCGGCACTCTCCCCGTCTTCCCCTTCCCTTTCTCATCTTGTAGATATCTTACAATTATCTCCATTCAATCTCCTTAAACACAATCAAAGTAGGTATCATTACCCCATTCTAGAGAAGGGGCGAGAACTCCTCTAATTAAGAAGTAGTATGTCAGTGGTCACACCATCCTCTGTCTGACCTGCCAGTGGGACAAAAGTTCTGCTTCACCCTAGAGCCCACAAAGTACTCTTCACTCCTCCCTGGCTTTAGAGATTTATCCCTTAAAAGGATTTAACTCATGAATGTGATCACTTCTGAAGAAGAGTTATACCCTCACCTACTCTTTCATGTGAGATAATTTTTTCTTAGCCTTTCTTATCATCAAACTTAAGGGTTTTATGAGATATAAAGGTAGCAAGCATGGAAGGAAGATCCTTCAGAGGAAGTGGAATTCAACTAGCAGAAGGAGTTCTGACATTGGCTTCAGAGACCCCTGAGTTTGAAGTGTGGTCTGCCCCTTGTTAGTTGCATCATATGAGGAAGATGATCTTTGTTTGCTTTTTCTTCCTTTTCCCATCTCTGTGTTTTTGGGTTTTCTCATCTGTGAAATGGGACTGGTAAGGTTAGTAATCTGTGAATGAGCCTGGCACAAAACAGGCATTCAGTAAATTGTAGCTTGGTTACTTCTATCTTTCCCTTCCACCTTATTTCGCCCACACTTTGCTTCTAGAAGTTGTAAAGTTTTAGATTTTCTAATTCCAAAATTGAGTGAGGCTCAGATTCATAGAATCTGACTAATTCTCTGTATTGCTCTCTTGGACCCTGGTTTCTCTTAGATTGCCTGTTATGCTTGCAGATACCATCGAAATGAGCACTTTATACTTGGTCTGATAAATAGAAACAATTTTACCAGAATCATCCAATATGCAAACACTTTAAAAATAAGCAAGAGCTGTTACGACTTTAAATATATCTGTGCTTGACAGCCTGCCTAATGTTTCACGATTTAATTAGTAATATCATTTCCCTGGACTTAAGGTTATCAATCATGTTACAGTTATTTCATTTCTGGCTGTCTAAATATAGCTGGCTAGAGTTCTGGCATTGTTCCCTTTGCAGGGATGAGCGAGAATTTTCAAGGAGAAAATGGTGGCAAGAGGAAATGAGACTCCTTCTGTAAGGAGCCATGGATCAGACACTCCAAGAAATTCCAGTTTTCATCAGTCCACAGATATTTAGCATCTTCTGTCTTTCCATCATGAATTAGCTGATATAAACCAGTAGAGAGCTTACAAAAGAGTCGAAGTGAAACAATGAACATACAAAAGGCAATTAACCTAATTAATGGTGGTAATAGTCCCATGCATCTGTCTACTACAGTTCACAGCAGGCACTTCTACAAAAGTGATTTTATTTAACCTCATTTAATTAGCACTAAGTGCTAAATTGTTTGGTACACACTATAATACTCAGCTGATGTTCAGATAAGGGAAAGATCAACATGGGGGTTGCAGTGGTAGGGAGAGCTTCAGGTCCTGATGGGGGTTGTAAAAATTGGGTGCCTTGGATAATTCAAGTTGGTTTGGGGCATGGAGACAATGAGTTCCTTACCTCATTTCCTCTGGTAACATCTCATGACTCAAAATATGCCAGAACTTTCTCAAATGTAGACTCTTTTAAAGCCCAATTCAGCATTTGACCACAAAGGCATGTGTTTTTGGTTTTGCATTTCTCCTCAATAATGATAAAAGTCCTGGAAGCCAGACATAAGCAGTAATTGTGTTGACTGTGCAGACTTCAATGAAACCAAAATACAGAGAAAGAGAAAACCTCTGAAATATTTCGGGGATGAAAATAAGTATGTGAAGTAGGGAAAGAAAATGAAAAAATGTGCTAGAAAACCAGCTGGGAAGGAAGTGTTGCATTTTTTTCATCAATGGTTTGCATTGATGAAATGTGTTTTAAACGGTCAGTCTGTACCTAATGTAGACTGAGTTAAGATACTCACGGGAGGCTTATGAAAACTCCTAATTCAAAGCAAAGGCCATGGATGTATTTGCACACCTCTGTGTGTGTGTGTGTGTGTGTGTGTGTGTGTGTGTGGAGTGGGTGGAGCACTAATACCAAAACCTCCCATCCTTTCAAGGTGAAGAAACACTGCAAGATGGAGGTAGCCAAGACTAGGAACACACTGGATGGTCCGAATATCCCAAATCCACTATGGTGTTCCTAAAATCTATTAACTTATACCACACTGAAGACACAGAGAGTAGATTGAACACATAAGACCTCCCATGTACCCCTGTGTTTAAAAAATTAAAAAAAAATAATAAAAGCATCTTTGGAAACAAGACCGGAATGTAGGTGAATGCATGCCTGGGGACTTTTTTGAGGTCATACAACAAGATAAAAGCATATTTGTCTCCATTCAGTTAGTGTCTACTTTTCTCTGTAAAACCAGTATTCTCACTCAGACACACAAGGATCATTCTGCTTTCATTAATGTAACTTCTCCTGATGGCACTTCAGTGGTTGAAACTTGCCTGGAAGTCTCCAAGTCTATATGGGGGCTCTGCCCCTGACATGATTTGGTTGTTGGCTTGGGACAGGTTGACTAACACTTCTGCCCCTCAGCTTCCTCATTTGTAAAATGAGCTGATCAGATCAGATAATTTCTAAACTCTTTATAACTCTAGTTTCCCCTAAATCTAACCTCATTTCCTCTAAGGCTCTTCATATTCTATCCATCTTTTAAGATACCGCTTATGCCTCAAATTCTTTAGAAATACTTGCCCAGTATTTTGGGTTAATAACCTAGTTATTTTCCTTCCCCTCACCTGTCATTTCTTCATGCTCCAAGGGTGCCAAACCAGTTCTCTCTAGCTCATTTTTGTTCCTCCCCATTTTATGTAAACTCTGTTTCTGCCACAAATGTCCCTTCTCCTTCTTTGTCTTTCTGTTCTTAGTAAGTCTGCTTACATTCTGGGCAGTGATGAGCAGCCTGGTTGAAGAGCAACTACTGTGTGCTCCTATGGCACCCTCAGGTCACTGTTATTATTAGACACCACTTCTGGCTCTGTACCATAACTGCTGTATCTGTCACTTTTATCAGACTCTGACATCCACTAAAGCTGATGCTCTATCCTCAGAGCAGAGGTCCTCAAACTGGCTGTGTACTCCAGTGATCTGAGGACCCTTTCAATATTCCCATGCCCAGGTTGTTCTACAGAACAATTAAATCAGAAACTATAGGTTGGACCCTATCTATGAGTATGTTTTAAGCCCTTGAGATGGTTCAAAGTTTGAGAATCACTGCCTTAGAGTGTCCAGCAATAAGCATACAGTAATTGTTAATGAATGACCCCATGGACTAGATCTACGATCCTGGACATATTGTATGGTCACTCTAAACTTCAGCTTCCTTCTCTAAAATGGAGATGTAATTTTAGACAATACGTCATTATGAAGATTGAGATACACATGTAAACACTCAGTCCATAGTGGACATTTAGTAGGTATCAATTCTCCTCACCCCACTCATCTTCCTAAAGTATCAATACCAGGTTTCCATAAGTCATAGAATAGGCAGCTTGGATGAAGAAGCATGAGCTCTATCAGAGAGCTATTTTTCTTTGACCTTCCACTACCCTTACCCCCCTCCAAAACACTCCTTCCATGTTCTCTGTAAAGCACAGAATTCCCCCAAGTAGACCTGGTCATGATGATTTAAGAAGCAAATTGGCTTACTCTCATGTCACTTCATTACTGGGAAATAAGCCTCATTATTTTTGCACCCTCTTTCCTATCCCTTCAATCAGCCCTATGACAGAGGTGTCCTCTAGAAGGGACAGGTCTGAGAATAACTTGTCAGCTCTTCTAAGTTGAAGGCAAGACATGTAGCTTACACAAATGACAATCTGAGGCAGGTATTGCAACTTTTAATGCTCTTCAATTATCAAAACAGTGGAAGATGTACATTTAACTTTTAAATGCCTGTGTGTGTATTTAATGTGTGTATACATATACATATTCATATGAATATGTTGTATAGTCATGATCTTCTTTTTTTAAATCCCCTCTCAGAACAGAAACAGGATGACAATTTTAAGATAAAACAGGGGTCTCTCTTTTTCAAGAAGAGAATTCTCAATCTTGAGCATGGTTCTCAAACTTGAGCACAAATCAGAACTCTTTGGGGAACCTAAAGCCCATGTTGCTCAGAATCCCACTCTCAGAGTTTCTGGTTTAGTCACCCTGGAGCAGGGACAAAGAATTTGCATTTGAGGACTACTGCTCTCAGTGATTTAGTCAGATTTGTGCTTGAGTACAAGATAGGAGATTAGATCAGTAAAGGTTCCTGAAGGAATAGATATTACAGAAGTATATTCACTTCTCTAGGACAAGTCCTTCTTGGGATGAGAGTACTATTTGATTAGTGTTAAATACTCATTGAATCAGTATGTTTCATTACAGATTGTTTGAATATTCCTTTCTCCCATCCTTCAACCTAACTCCTCACCCGAACCTAGCCTAGATAATTTAGAATTCAATGCATTTTGTTTTAAATTGACATAATTATCTTGACAAATATTTTTTGAGTGTATGCTATAAATGCCATGTATTGTTCTAGGCATTAGGGATACCTATAGTCAAATCTTTGCCTCTATAGAGTTTATATTCTGGTAAGGGAAGGGAGAAGGGATAAGTTAATTAAATAAAATATACAGTATGCTAAATAGTGATAGAGAAATATCAGCTGGGAAAGTGGAATGAGGAAATTTCGAGAAGAGGTGAAGCTTTAGGTAAAGGGGATGAGGCAGCCTCAGATTTCTGCCCTAGGATGACTGAAATTGTTGATTTGGTTTGCATCCTCTGAAAGCCAAACCAGAAAATCACAAGGAAGTAAGGAGAAGGTAAAGCTGAAGCAACACTTTGAGAATCATGTTGATACTGTTAGTCTGTAGCACTTTGGGGAAGCAGGTAGGGGAGGAAGTAATTCAAGAAATCTCTTAGAGATTTAAGGGCAATAAAATGGAAACACTGGCAAAACATGCCAAAGACTTGTGTTTAAAATTGTAACCATTTAAAATAAATAAATTAATTAAATAAAATAGTAACCATGTTTACTTTTTTCTTTTTCTTTTTTAACTCACAAGTAACGTTATTTTTTTATTATTATGTTCAATTAGCCAGCATATAGTACATTATTAGTTTTTGATGTTGTGTTCAGTGATTCATTAGTTGCATATAACACCTAGTGCTCATCACCCCACATACCCTCCTTAATACCCATAACCCAGTTGCACCATCCCCTCAACCTCTTCCCTTCTGTAGCCCTCAGTTTGGTTCCCAGAGTCCAGAGCCTCTCACGGTTTAATAAATAAATAAATAAATAAACAAATAAATAAATAAATAGATAGATAGATAGATAGATAGATAGATAGATAGATAAATAAATAAATAAATAAATAAATGTAACTATGTTTCATTTTCTTAAAAGTTCTGGCCTGCCTTCTTTCACCTGAGATTCTAGTTCAGTTGCAGTAAGCTGTATTGGATTTAGAACCCAGTTTGATGGGGAAATATATGCAACCCTGAGATACATAACTAAGTAGGGTGATGTAGGAAGAAGGTCACAGGGGACACTGAGCCTGAAGAATAGCCATTCTTTAGGGTAGTGTTAACAGAAACTCAGATACTTGACAGTTATTAAGAAACAAATGTAAAATTCTTAATAGAAACAGCCCAAAATGTCTAGGAGTTCTGGGCTACACATTTTAAATCATGTAAGAAAGAAAGAGTTCATCTTCTAAGAGGAGCACAACCATCTTGAGAGAACTCCCAAGTATCTGTGGTGCTCCATGAACAGCCAGGAAGCCCATGTTGAGCCACCAAAGTGGAGAGCAACAACAACACTCACCTCAGGGGACCGAGGACATGGATATAATTAAGTAAACTGAGGATTCCCAGCTACTAGCACAGCTCCTGTCACCTCTTCCCTTTTCTCAGATTCCTTTGTGTCAATAACCCGGCAGAAGAGAATTCACCCCCTGTCCTCCTGCAACCCTGAGGAAAGTAACAGGTCATGTGCTCCTGCTGTGGGGGCCGAGGTGGGAGAACTCACACCCTCTCAGGCAGTGCCCCCTGTCCATCATTTTCTAGTTTGAACTCCTGCTGTCCACTCTGTTCTAAAAGCGGAGGATAGGACCCACAGTCTGAGATACAGTCTGGTCCGAACCTTCCTCTGGAAGTAACTGCTCCCACATTTTCCTTCCTGTCAGTTCTTTGTTTATACCTAAAGAAACCAGCCCTTCGAATAAGTCAATGTTTGTCTTCATTGTTTTGGATTTTTGTTAATTGAGAGCAAATGCAGAGATACATTAAAAACTGAATTAGCAATATCTAAAAAGGATATATATAAATCTTGATTTTATATGTCATGACATAACACCATAATAATCATATACTATTATCATAGTTTCATGCCATTCCATTATATATATATATATATATATATATATATATAATATAAATATTTATATAAATATTACTCATGAGCAGTTTGGGTGTATTTTAGAATGCAAGGTTGGTTTAACATTTGAGAATTAATCAGTGGAATTAATTATATAAACAAAAAATGAAAATATCATCTTAGATGCAGAAAAGGCACTTGACAATTACATATATAGAGAGAGAATATTGCATATATGAAAGGAAATTCCTTATCTGATAAAAGGAATATACAAAAAATATAAACAGACATCATATTTACTGATGAAACTTTGAAAGCTATTATTTTGAGATCAGGAATTAACAGACTGCCCATTGTTCACTTCTAATGAACATTGTACTAAAAGACCTATCCAATGCAGTACAGAATGATTTAAACATTAAGATCAGAAAGGAAAATATATAACTGTCATTAATCATGTGTGCTATAATTATATACATAAAAATATGTATCCATAGATGAATGATTAGGATTGATGAAGTTAGGGAGGCTGATGGATTCCAGGTCAACTTACTAGAATACATTTAATTCTGTGTGCTGGCAACAAATAATTAGGAGAAGATACTTGAAAATTAGATACAATTTATAACAGCCTCAAAAATGTAAAATACCTAAAAAATAAATCTAACAAAAGAAGTACAGTCTTCTATGTAGAAAACTCTATTACTGAGAGAAATATACAATAAAACTTGAATAAATGAAAAGAGAGAGATAGACAAACCAAATTCATTGGCTCCTGACTTAATGTTTTAAAGATGTCACTTATTCCCAAACTGGTCTATTGATTCAGTGTAATCCTGACCAATATTGCAAGTCATTTTGTTTTGGAACTTGACAAGTTTATTCTAAAATTTATATGGAAATTTCAAACAAACAAACAAAAAACATGAAGAGCTAATGTTGCTCTTGAATAAGGTGGGAGGACTTGTTCTCTCATCTATCAATAATTATTATAACTACAGTAATTAGGACCATGTGATATTGGCTCAAGGTTAGACAAATAGACCAGTGGAAGAGAATCAGAAACCTAGAAATAGACTCATACATGTAGACAATTGATTTATAGCAAAGGTGACACAGTGGAGCTGTGGAAACATGATGGTCTTTTCAACGATTCTGGGACAATTGGAAAAAATAAAAGAAAAATGTGACCTCACTCCACATCACCCACAAAAATAGAGTCCAGAAGGATGATAGATACAAATGTGAAAGGTAAAACATAAAGCTTATAGATGATAGAATATCTTATGATTTCTAAAATAAGATATAAGATGCTGTGAAGAAAAACATTGCTGAACCAAATCATTAAAATTAAGAACTTCTGTTTGAACTTAATTAAAAGAGTGAACAAATGATAGGATGGGAGGAGATGTTTGTGACACATGATAGACCGAGGGCTTCTATCTAGAATTTATATAGAATTCCGAAAAATAAAAAAAATGTATTTAATCCAATAGAAAAATGGGCAGAAGACTTGAACAGACCTAGTAGTTTATTTACCCAGCATGGGGGTATAGAGTTCTCCTTCTACTTAAATTTGTTAAATGAAGGTTTTATTTTTTGTATTTGTGAGAAATATAACACCTGTCAGAAAAGTACATAAAAAAACTTTAAAACAAATTTTTAAAAGTACATAAAAAAACTTTAAAGATTTTATTTATTTATTTATTTATTTATTTATTTATTTGAGAGACAGCCAGCACGATTGTCGGGGAGGGGCAGAGGGAGAGGGAGAGAGAGAAGTAGACTCCCCACTGAGCAGGGAGCCCAGCACCAGCCTTGATCCCGGGACCCTGAGATCATGACCAGAACTGAAGGCAGATGCTTAATCAACTAAGCCACCCAGGCACCCCATATACACAAAAAACCTTAAAACTCAAAGATTTCTCACACATTATAATTCACTGTATGAATGTAATAATTTATCTCTTACTCTTGATTCATTTGGAGTGTTTCCAGTTTTTGATACTGTGAATAATGCTATGATCATTCTTGTGTATGATTCTTGGTATAAATTGTGCATGCCTTTCTGGGGGATGGATATCTAGGAGCAGGATTGCTAAGTCACAGGCCCTAGGTATGCACACATCTCAAATTTCCATACATAATAGCAAATTGGTTTCCAAAGTGTCTGTATATATTTATATTCCCACTGGCAGTGATAACACCTGATATTATTGGTCTTGATATTGTCAGGGTTTAAAAAATTTTAGACCCTCTGGCAGTTGTGTATGCAATCTTCTTTAGTGAATCTTTCCCTAATTACTATTGGAAATTAAAGAACTACAGTTGCAAATAACAACTTGAAAGATCTCAAAAGAAAATAATATGCAACAAAAGAAGCCAAATACAAAATGATTCTATTTATAGAGCTAAAAATGTACGGTGCTTAAGGATGCTTTCTGCATAGATAAAACTACAAAAACAAACAAACAAACAAGCATGAAAATGGTTACTACAATAGTAGGGGAGGTGTTTGTCTTTTAGGAAGAGGGAGGAGGTGGTATGGGGGCCTAGGTCTTTTGGGTGGCAGTGATATTTTTTTTTCCTTGATATGAATGGTACCTACACAGGTAATCACTTTGTAATACATCATTAAGCTAAGCATTTTTATATTGTAAAGAAAGATGACATCTAACTTAATTGTCCTCTTTAAGAGGAGTGTGACAAGCTGGCTCAGCTGACATGGGTCCTTTGAGCAAGGCAGGTGGTCAGAACATCTCATAGATGGAATTTTGAGGCTTCTAGTCAGAGGGAGAACAATGTTTCATGTTTGAGACAGAGCTCTGGATCCGATCTGAACATCAGGTCAAGGTACAGTCAACTCAAGGAAAATCTAAGGCAGTACTAGGGGCTAGAATGGGAAATCAGTCTTTGAGAACTAGGAAAAATAATATCAAGGAATGACAAACCAAAGTGAGTGAACAAGAAGGTAACCCTTGTGAATATTAAAGAAGCCAGCCAGTGACAGGTATTGGTTCATTCTTTTAGCTTGACAACTGGGCATCCAGGTTTACATACAAAAACCTGAATGGAAAAGATGTGTCCTCTGTTAGCCCTCTAGACGTTTAAATCTCCTTGGGAAGACACATCAGATCCTACTATTATATTACAGCAGCACAAGATTCCAGCAAACTCCAGTAGGTGGGACTCTGATGTTCAGTGAGGGATAAATCACTGCAGGTGTTGTCTCCTATCAGGGATGTCTCTGGGGATGGGACAGAAGCGGGAGGGGACTGAGCAGCACCATATCAGTGGGTGTGCTGAACTACACAGCAATGAAAAATCCCTGGACAGACACAGGCTGGTGACTCAGAGCTCTGGGTTTGGAGAAAATGTGAAGTCAGAAATTAAAGCTGTTACTTGGAAGGGAGACTTACTCTATGATTAATGTGGACAAAGGCCAGAAAGAAGACAATATGGCATTACAGAAATTTTTATGACACCCCCAATGTATCATCTGCCCAGGGCCTCAGAGTTTTGAACACTCAGTATTTCTTATCATGGCTGCCCTTCTGGTTTTGTTTCAGGCAACTTGTAATTTCTTCATGAGGGCTGTTTCCACGTATCCACATCACTCAGGGAGCATGAGGTGAGGGTACTATGATTTGAGGGTCTCAGAGAGATCAATAATTTTATCTTCCATGAATTGTCAAATATACACTGTAACAGACTCCTATTTATCAGCATATGGGCGATATGGAGCCCGGGGACAATGTCAGAATCGGTCGCTACAGGCAGAAAATGGAGGAGACACCCAACCCCATCTCATAGCCAGAAAGGAGGCTCTGGTTTATCTGCAATCACAGTCACTACACATAATTTCACTCTAAGATATGCTATGATGCTTTAGCCGGTTTTCATAATGGGCTTCCAGCAGCCCCAGAAATCTACATTCACTTTAAACTCTCAATACTTCCCCCTCTTTTTTTTTTTTTTTTTTCTGTTCTTCCTTTGCTCTCTGTGGCCTTTCCCAAGTGTGTATGGAATTTGCCCAAATTTCATTTCATTTTTTGATTGTCTGCCAGCCGGATAATAACAGGCATCTGATCAAGGGTTTAGTTAAGTGCTCCATCCAGCAGTATTTATGCTACATAAATTATTCATACAGTACCACCCTGGACAAATTGCATTTTGATTATACAGTCATTTTTCAGTCCATTCATTTACCAGACAAGTAGAGATCATGGGAGATCAGAGGAGCCACATGTGTGAATGGATAATGAACTTGGGTCCTTCACCCCCTCTGTGTCCCCAGCTCCCCTTTCTGGTGGTGAGCTCTCTATCAAGGGCCTTTGTGAAGATCAAATGAGGTAATAGATGAAGAGTTCTTTGAATGGTAAATGTACTGAATAAGTACAGACAGTTATCCTTGGGAGTTACGCTCTTAAAGTAGAATGCTTTGAGGTCACATAGATCTGCCTTGGAATGCCAACCAACTGGGTGACCCTGGGGAGCAACCTAAGTGATATGCAACTCAGGTGCATTGTCTGTAAAATGAGGATACCTATAGCCATCTCTCAGGGTGTGTGGAAGGAAGAAATTAAATCACGTATATAAAATGCTAGCACTGTGCCATGTGTATGGCAGGTATTCAAAAAGCAGAGTTTTCTCTTTCCTATAGCTCTTTGATGGCATAGCTCATTTGGCAGCATCATGAATATATTATATTTTTTGTTTGTTTTTCTTTAATGTGCATATGTGCTTAGCTGCCAGTTTGACTCCAAGTTCCCAAAGACAACAAAGTTTTTTATTGTCTTAATCCCCCCCTCCCAAGACCAAACAGAGTGCCAACTACATGCCTGTGGATTCATTGACAGTAGGAGCCCACAGAGAGCTTCACAAGTGGAATCTCTATTCAGCATGTTACCTATCCTTGCATATCCTGCCCACTCCCAAATAGGAGACCCTGTGCTTAGTTCCAAGGAGGAAGTCCATGCATATGTAGAGATGATTTAATGGGAAGATGACGCAAATAGATGCTTCCACTGAGCTGACAGCAAGACAATCAAAACCTGGAGAGATGTTCTACAAATGACTGGACCTACTGAAGCAAGCAAACAACAAAACCCTGATTCCTGCCTCTTCATGTGTTCAGGGTCCAGAGTATAACCTGTAATAGCGTTTTTGAGCACTTATTATAATTTCATGGAATTAAGCAATAAACGTTAGAACCATTAGTAAAGCAGTTTGTCTTCTACCTAAACTACTTGCAGAGCTGAATACATGCTATGAGAAGCCTATTGCAAAATAAAAATCTGTGTCCTTTCTTTAAAAAATAAACAGAAAAAGGTCCATTAAAAGTGCTAAAATACATGTACACATATTTTCTTTTCTTCCTAGTGTCTTGACCTGTTACAGTGTTTTTATTTAATGTCACACTCTGCCAGGCAAGGGGATACTTGCTGGGTGAATACAGACTCTCACAGGTGCTCATAAGTTCACCAGCTGTCCGTTTACCCTCCTTCCAGCTGTCTAATAGATGCACTATGTCCAGGCCTTAGTGAGAAAATTGGTGTTCCCTTCCCAAGGGCCTGCACGCCAATTTATGGCAGGTAGGCAACCCCTAAGGGATCGGAAAGTCTGTTCCAGGACATGCTTGGCATCTGCATTGGGAGTAAGAGGCTTGCCTCCACTGAGTCACCTGTGTAATGTGCCTTCATGTTACCCACCCGGCACAGGGACAGCTCTGTCATGCCCTACCTTGAGATGCCATGAAATGTGTGTTTATTCCTAACTCTCTTCATGTGTGCGCCCCGGTCCTGCCATGAGTGGAGGGTGGCAGCTGTACCTATGTGAGTGCCAGGAGTGGGAGCCTAGAGCATCAGTGGGTGGGAAAGTTGGCAGCTAAAAATCCATCTGTGAGCTGAGGTTCTAAGCCCCCTGCACATGCTTCTTTGTCCCATTAGACATTACTTACAAATTATAAATTCAGAGGTAAAGTTATTAATAATTTTGAGGGTACCCAAGTAGAAACTCTTCTGGGCGTGGGGCTCTGTGTGAACACACTGGCACATACTTATGAAGCTGGTCCTGATGACCTTGTATTGTTATGTTTCCTGGGATCTCCTAGCTTTCTGCCAGGATGTAAGCTTTACTCAATACAGTTCTTGAAAATTCTAATTTTATGCTTTTAATGTGATGAGAATTTGGTAATAATCTGGTTTTTTAGACTTGTGGGTGCATAAAAAGGACACCGGCTGAAGCGAGAGACTAAGGAAATCTCTTGCAAGGCACATGCATGAGCTTTATGACCTCAACTTGGAAAACACATTTTCTGATTACTTTTTGGTTTCTGAAATGTATTAAGGAAATTGCTATTATATCTGTACTGAAAAGGTGGTTCACCACTGCGGAGTTTCCACAAACTTGTATGTGACTAAAAGCAGCATGCTCTAGAAAGATAAACTGGTTTTAATATCATCTAAAGGACTGAATTTGGGAATCATTTATTTTGAACATATTAAAAATTACCCATGTGCTTCTAATGTGCATAGACAGAGTGAAGTAGGCATTTCCTCTTCTTTTCTGAGAAATGACATGAAAGCATTAAGAAGCAACAGTATAAGAAATGCAGATTATGGGGGCACTGGGTGGCTCTGTTAGTTGGGCTAATTTTACTCTTGATTTTAGCTGGGGTCGTGATCTTTGAGGTGGTGAGATGGAATCCCACGTTGGGCTCTGCGCTCCACCCAGAGTCCGCTTGGGATTCTCTCTCCCTCTGTCCCTCCCCCCACTCACACACTCTCTCTCTAAATATAAAAATAAAATCTTAGAAAAAGAAAAAGAAATGCAAACTATGTTACAAACACTAACAGTACAGAGAGAGATGTAAAAGAGAAAGTTTAGGAGGGCAAAAGTATTAGAAGGTGAGAGGAAGTCATTCTTTACAGACTATTGTTAAACACCAAAACCTCAAGTAATAGGGGAGTAAGTATAATTAATGTTCTAAATGTAAACACTGAGAAAGAGCACATAATATACTAAGATCAGGTGGTGACAGGTAAGTGTGAGGTAGAGGAAATATTAATCTAATCAGATCATAACCAGAGGTTTTTCTTTAACGAAAGAGAGGATGAAGGATATTATATAAAATCATTGCTCTAGAGTTAACTACTAGAGCAAAGATGTTAGCCTTCCAAATTACTCAAAATAAATATCCACTTTGGACCTGTGTCTGCATGTGCGTGCACACACACACACACACACACTCACGAACAGATATGTCACTAAAACAAAGCCAAGGGGTGCCTCAGTGGGTTAAGTGTCTGCCTCCAGCTCAGGTTGTGTTCCTGGGGTCCTGGAATCAAGCCCTGTGTCTGGCTCCCTGCTCAGCAGGGAGCCTGCTACCCCCCCCCACTTCATTCTCTATCTTAAATAAAAAAAACCAAAATATTTAAATAAATAAATAAAACTAAGCCAAGAACTTACAGACTACTTCGAGAAGTATTTTTCTAATGCTACAAGGAATAAACTTATATGGAAAATATTTGAGGAACTAACAAAAAATATTTCTGCCATGCAATAAATTCTATATAGCTAAACTCACCTATTAAATGAAAAAAAAAAAAGTAATTCCAAAATTGGACAAAAGCAAACCCCGATTTTATATTGTATATGAGAGACACACCTATAATAAATAATTTAGAGTTTAGAAATAAGATAATGAGCAAAGTGACTGTATTGTATTGAACCAATCTTGTTAAGCCAGGAAATACATTTCTCCAGATTTCCCTTTCCTATATGGCTCTCTGTGTCAGAAGGATCACATCAGGCGGATTTGGGAGGTGGACTAGAAGGTGTCCTCTGGAAGGTGTTCATGGTTAGGTCTAAAGACAGGCAGATGGTATGGGCTCCAGTTGTCCTCACTGTCCTCCACTCCAGATCCAGCTGTTCCCCACTGCTAGCCCTGTTGACTATCAAGTCAAGTCCTGAGCACATCACCAGAGGCTAACTATGGACCCACAGAGGCGCTCACTATATGAGGCCACCTGCTTCTGTTCTCCCTGAGCTCCCATTTCAGTCCCACTTCAGCAACTGAACGTGATGGTTCCTCAGAGGTGTCTGAAAGTCTCCACTGTCTTCTGCACTGGTGTTTCATGAGGGATGGTCCGTGGGGGCACCTTCTGACGTTCTCACCCTCCCACTCCCTCCCACTTTCACTGCTGCCCTTCACTTCCCCAGCTTCTCTTACATCTGTTTAGGCCTCATTCCTAGAACAAGAAGATGTATCAAGAAAAAGAAATGAAGGCCTGTGGAAAAATACACAGAAAAAAACTGATAGTAGAATGTGATTCCCCTCTTTCATTTCATGAAATACCAAGTTGGCCAAAAGAAGTATATAGATGACTGAAATAATATAATTTAAAAAGCAGGTGTAATAGATCTATTTTAACCTTTGTAACTTCATAACTGTGAGTAAATTTTTTTTTTTCAGATGATCCATAGAACATTCCAAATAAATGACCACTAGGAAACTCTCAATATGTTTTCAAACAGAAATAATTCAGACCACATTCTATGATCACAACAGGGCAAAACTAGAATCAATATAAAAGCTAGGAAATCAATTAACTCCTCCACTGGGAAAATGAATAACAACAAGAACAAACAGCAAAAGACAACAATGTGCTAAAACAACTCCCATGTTAAAGAGTGAATAATAAATACTAAAAAATGCTGAATATTTAGAAAATGACAATCATGAACACCAAACATATTAATATTTAAAGGATCCAGATAAAGCAAAGCTGATAGAAGATGCCAATTAATCAGACCAAGATACCATTTTTTCTTTAATTAGACTTGAATAGATCAGAAAGGTTAATAAAACTATTTTCATGAGAGTGTTTGTAAAAAGCCAGTCTTTTAATTGCTGGTTGGAGTGTATATATTGGTAAAAATTCTCTAGAGGACACTTTGGCACTATCTCTAAAAATAGCAAGCATTCGTATGTTTTGACTCAGCAGCCCCACTTCTAGAAATTTCTTATACATTTACTCAAACATTTGCAAACTGTGGAATATGCAGAGTTATTTCCTGCAAGATCGTTTTTAATGGCAGTGATTAATCGCAATCTTAACGGCTATTAGTGAAAGGTTAAAGAAATGATAATACACCTACACAAGGTAATTTTCTGCATCCTAACAAAGAATGAAGAAGTTCTATATGCATTGATCTGAAGGGATCACAGAGATATGTTGTTAAGTGAGAAAAGCAAGATGCAAAACAATTCATCTTTATACCAATATGTGTGTATTAAAAATATCTATGTATGTTTGAATACTTGTAGAATATCTCTGAACTGTACACTGTAGACTGGGTCGCTTCCAGGGAGGGGACCTGATTTTGTAGGAGATAGGTATGTCAGGAGACTTTTATCTCCCCATCTTCATATACATTTCTAACAGTATACAACGTGATTGTATTAATTTTTCAAAAATAAATAAAAATAAGGACAATAGCAACCCTACTCCCAATAAAATAAAGCGACCAATATGATAAGCAACTATGTTTCATTTTGTTTTGTTTTGTTCTGTTTTTTTTTACTGAGAAAATCATAGACTAGAATTCATATCAGGTCTGGGAAACCAAATATAACTTCTAAAGCCTTTCTTATTTATACCAAGTATCAGACCCTCCCAATGGGAGTGCATGTTGCCTGTGTTGGGGGTGGGGTCCAGAGGATAAAACAAAATTGTAGAAAATTATTGCACCTTGCTATAGATAACTATATACCATAGAGTAGAGAATTCTGATATGCATATGACTGTATATCATATGTTGGTTTATTAGCTTATATATATATATTAAATATATATATATATATATATATATTTATCTTAAGCTAATAAACCAACATTTATTTGGGGCATTTATACACATGCAAATAATACACAATATTCTTATATCACAATATCACTCTTCTCCCCAAACATGATATATATATTCCATAGTCCTCCAAGATCCTCCCTCACATGGTACTCCAGACCATCCACAGGCCAGGCAACCTCTGCATCAAAACTCAGCAACCACTTCATTCCATGTGGATCCTCCTCCACTCCAATGATACCAAAATACCCACTTGTTGGCAAACATACATGCATCCTTGAATCCACTGCTTTCTCATTTTATTGCTCACACATGGATTATTACATTTACTCCCACCATGCCTATTTCTGCATGTTGCCATTCGTGCTATGCTGAAAGCCAGTTCACATTCACTTTCCAAGCTTCCCCTGATTTTTTAAAAGATTTTATTTATTTATTTGAGAGAGAGAGCACAAGCAGGAGAGAGGGGTAGATGGAGAGGGAGAAGCACACTTCCTGCTGAGCAGGGAGCTGAAGAGGGACTCTATCCCAGGACCCGGGGATCATGACCTGAGCCGAAGGCAGATGCTTAACTGACTGAGCCACCCAGGCACTCTGCCTCCCCTGATTTGTACATCTGATATTCTGCCTGCTCCCTGAAAACTCCTGCCACTTCTCTTCAATGCAAGGTGCTTTTCACATATAGTCATCTATATGCATATCTCATTTCTCCTTCCAGTTTCTAGATCTCTTCGGGGGGGAGGAGAAAATTTTGTTAACATTTGTCACTGCAATTAATGGACTTTCTTATACTAAGTGGAGTTTTTATTGCCATTCTTTTATTTATTTTTAACAGCTTTCTGAAGCTATAATTGATATACAAAAACTAAGCATATTTGACATGTACTTTGATGAGTTTGAATCTATACAATTTAATAAATTGTATGAGAATAAAGGAGCAAATGAGTATGCATATTTTCTTCTCTTAATTGAAGGTTGATGATGATGATGGCAAAACTGTAGCTACTCCATCTTTAACCAAATGAAATACCTCTAGCCTTATCTCTTTTTTACATTTACCTTGAAAGTGCAATTAACCCAGGCATTCACAAGTGCTTTCCACAGCTATAAAAGCTATAGAAACCAGACTTTGCCATTGTCTCCCCACGTAAGGTCTCAACTTCACATAATAATATAAAAAATAATCTAATATGGGAATTAATTTAAAACTGTGTGCCAGGCACTGAGCTAGACACTGGGATTAGAAAAAAATAAAAACTTATTCCCTAGAAGGAGCTGTGAGTCTGTGGGAGGGAAGAAGCAAATACACAGTGACAACTGAGCATAAGCAATGCTAGTGTGGTAGGGTGAAAGATTAAAAACATGGGGTAGAAATACCTTGTGTCCTCAGAAAGATTCATTAGCAAGAAAATCAAAGTAATATTTTTTTCTTATCCCCGTTTCCCAAGTATAGCACAAAAAATAATGCTGCATATGTGATTCAGTAAAGTTACTGGGATAACCGAGATAATTCATAGAGAAGTAGTTTGGAGTGAAAGGTGACAAATTTTACTTGAGAATGTTTAATTTGCGTCTAAAGCCATACCACCCTGAACGCACCCGATCTCGTCTGATCTTGGAAGCTAAGCAGGGTCGGGCCTGGTTAGTACTTGGATGGGAGAATGTTTAATTTGCGAGCTTGTGGAAACACCTGGGTGACTCAGTCAGTTAAGCATCAGACTCTTGGTTTTGTCTCAGGTCATGAATTCACAGTTGTGGATGGAGCCCCAAGTCAGGCTCTGCTCAGTGCAGAGTCTGCTTCAGATTCTCTCTCCCTCTCCCTCCTGCTCACTCTCTCTCTCTCTCAAATGAAAAAATAAAATATATTCTTAAGATTATTTATTTGTCAGAGAGAGGGGGAGAGCGTGCAAAAGAGAGTGAGTACGCACAAGAAGGGGAGCGGCAGACAGAGAAACAGACCCCCCACTGAGCAAGGAGCCTGACTTGGGGCTCCATCCCGGAACCCTGGGATCATGACCTTAGCCAGAGGCAGATGCTTAACCGACTGAGCCACCCAGGTGCCCGTAAATAAAATCTTAAAAAAAAAAATTGGGAGCTTGTGAGATCCAAGTGGAAGTACCCATTGAGAGCGGATGAAGGGGAACCAGGCCAAAGAGAATCAGGCCATATACACGGACTTGAGGCTAAAGCAATGACTCTGATCTCCCCTGAGATAATTATGTAGAATGCCAAGAAATAAGGCCCAGGTTCCAATGCCAATACAACCTTGACAAAGCCTAAGGCTGTGAAGTGATCTGAAGATATGATGGGTAGGAAGTAAACAAAGAGGGTGAGGTACCATGGAAGCCAAATGGAAAATTAAATAGTATTAATAATGTTACTTCTCATAGAGTAGGTACTTATGCCAAGAATTATGTTATATGATGCTTTATAACTTTCCCCCATTTTAAAGCTTTAAAAAAATAAATGTTAATAAGGCTAGGTAACTTATCTCAGATGTTAATATTAGTTTAGCCCTATCTCACTATAAAGTATTAAAAGGCCTCAGAAAATCAAATATAGTTGGGACAGAAAAATTTCCATTAGACTGGACAATGTGGAAGCTGTAGCTACCTTGCTTAGAAAAACAAAAACAAAAACCCAAAAACTTAAAAAAAAAAGGGGGGGGGGAGCAATTGAAACAGAATGGCTAAATCATACACTACTTCCCAGAGAATTGAGAATGATCCACCAATCTGTTCATCACATCTATGTCTGGAATGGACAAGTGTACACCTCTAGATGAATGAATGGAAATTCAAAAAATAGAAACAATAATCCTCTCAATGACACCTACTGACATTTAAGGACAAATTATATGATGTCAGTAATTTGCTCCAAAATGCACAAGATGGGAAATTGATCAACTGGATGAAACTTGAGTCGATAATTGAGAATCTGAGTAAGAATTACATGGGGTTTGTTATATTTTTATTTTGCCTTAAAAATAGAAAAAAAGAAGTAAGATTGTCAATGCTGAGGACCTGCTCAAGGAGTCCGGCTATACAAGAAAATGGAGAAATAAGGTAGCTTGTAGCTAGAGGAGGATAAGTGTCTAAAGAGGTGACGATCTATATCCTTTATATTTATTACTATGATTAACTAAAGTTTTTCTTCAGTTTTACTGAGATATAATTGATATATATCACTGTAAAAATTTGAGGTCTACACGAATATATTGTAAAAAGATTACCACATCAAGCTATGCAAAGCTATGTCTGAAATAAGTCAGAGGAAGACAAATACTGTATGATCTCACTTATATGTACAATCCAAAAGAAAAGAAACTTCATAGATTATATTTTAATAATAATTCCATGTAATAGTTAAATTATATATATAAGCTACATATATATATATATATATATAAAACATACTATGTTTATATCATATATACATATTTAAGATGATAGACACCTGAAATTTTTTTGGAAATTTCTTATATGTGGAGAAATAAGAGCCAGAAATAATAAAAGCTAATATTTATTGTGTATTTTGAATGTGCCAGACACTGTTTCAAGTGCTTTACCTGATTTATCTCATTTATCATTACAACAGCATTGTGAAGTAGATAATACTTTAAATCCAAATTCATAGATAGTCAGTCCAGAGTTTAGAGAAGTTCAGTAAGTTTCCCAGGCTAGATTTCCCCGACGGAATGGGAGTCCGTTTCCAGAGCACCAGTGGAGAGATCAACTTTCATCAGAAGAAAACTCCATTCTTGGTATTGGGGAGTGGGGTATGATCTCCATTTGAATTAACACAGTGAGAATAGAGAGACAGAGGCAGATTAGTTGGCTTTCTCATGCATTCAGGTCCACCTCTGTGGCTTCTGTTGTTATTACCATTTCTCTGCAGCAGAAGAACAATGTTTGAACACCAAAGAGTCTGCTGGCTGCCTGAGGTTCAGCCACAAAGCCAGTGGTTGGGCAGACTCAGGATAAAGACCCTGGTCGCTTTGCTTGTTGCCTTGTGCTCTTTTCTGCTAAGTCAACCAGATCCCAGGATATAATTATCCCCTGAGGATGGTTTAAATTTCTCTATTTTATTATTCAGCAATTTTTGCCAGTAGTTTTGTACTTTCTTCATATGTTTCATGTAGAGGTTTACTTACTTTTTATTTCATTGAAAAGTGACCCAGGAGATTGGGATGAGTTTCTGTGCCTGTGGAATTGTTTTTAATATTTGCAAAAGAGAACTCAAAGGTCACTTCTAAAAAGTACAATGTATTTTGTTTCCTTGATATTTAATTCTGGTTTGGATGGTGGCGGAAGAGATCTGGAAGCCTCAGTGTTTATAAGGGGTTCAGTTTACAGGGAGGTCATGGTTGTCTTTAACATGTGCAGTGGGTCCAAAAAGATGTAAGCAAGTGTTTTGGGAGCTGGCAGTGGTCTGAAAGGGATACGTGCCAGGGACCCCATTAGCTCGTGAGAGAGAGAAGGCATAAGGAAGCTATGCTTGGTTTGAGACAGAACTACTGATCCATGTTAAATAAAGCACTGTCTAATACAATTGACCTACTTCTATTTGCAAAAAGGCCTCAAATAAGTGATCAATGTGGTGTGGCCATTTAAGTACTCCATGAAAACATTGACTTGCTGCTTCTGTCTTGGTTCAAACATCAGAGGTGTATTGGCACAGTCCCTAGGCATTCCCGTCCATGGATTTATAAGGACTGGAGTGAGCAAATTGCTGAATTAAATAAGCTTTCAAATTAAACTTTGGGATATATTCCATAATCAGAGTAATACCTTATCTGGATTTGCTCTTTAGAGTTTCTACCCCCAAGTCAAGTCCCATGTTAAAAAGGAAGCTGCAATGCATGCCGGGAGTTCCCAGTGCAAATTCTGAATCCACCTCAAATACATCCTGCCCTGTCTGCTGGCATCATCCTTTGTCTGCCCTTGTCTGGGATTCTGACATAGCTCAGAGTCAGCACCTCCTTGGAGGTCAACCCCGGTCAGACGGTGTAGGAGTCTCTCGTCATGGGTTTAAGATCTGAGGTCAGACAGTCTGAGTTTGAGTTTTGGAATCCGGTTCTTTCACTTCGCATGTGTAAATTTTAATGTCACTCAATTTCTCTTGGTTTTCTCATTTAATAAATCAGGACAGTACCTGTTTTATAAAGGAAAGCTATCACACATGTAAATCAATTAAAACCATCAATGTCATAGTAAGTGATAGGAAATATTAGCTATGATTATTTTCATTTTCCTGAGGAACATCATTAATGTGACCCATTCCAGGGCTTTTTTACCTCCTTACTACTGTGATTTAGGCTTGGCCAAGTTCTACAGGCCCACCCCTTTCTAGCTAAGCCACGGCTGATAAGAAGGGAATGCCTGTAAGTCTTTCAGAAGCTGCCCTCCTATTCTGTGTATCAGCTCCATTGATTCTCATGATTCATGATTCTTTTGCTCAGTTTCCCAAACTCATCTCACTTGTGGGGGGGAAAGTCAGTGTGGTGCAGTGTGCTAACCTGGGAACCAATGGCAGACTCTGATTGGTGCTAGGTTTGAGCCCTTCTTGTTTCTATCACTTCCTTATTATATGTACTCCTTATTAGATGCAATTTTGAATATGTTCTTTGATTTCTCTGAGCTTATGTTTCTTCACGTGTAAAGTTGGCTTGGTAATGCCACATTCATGAGGCTCTGTTAAGATGAGAGCTGGATTCAAGTTACCATACTTGGATCTGATACATAATTCAGTCTCTTTTGCATACTTAGCATGTGTTAGGTACTGTGCTAGATGCTAGGACACAAAAGTGACTACAGCAGATTTGCGCTCAAGGATCTTGCTACACAGTTCATGACAGATACACAAACTGACAAGAACCTTACAATAAGTAAATACCCAGACGAATGTGTGGACTTGGTGCTCTAGAGGTCAGAGGAAAGAGATCTCACCTCCAAACTGTGTGCCCAGAGGAGACTTCCTAGATTGGATTATAGCTGAATTGAGGCTGAGTTGTTCAGGCACAGAGAACATGAAGGTCCCTTCAGGCAAAAAAGAGCATAAGTAATGCCCTCAAACATTAGGGTGCAGTGGAAGCAGTGAACCCCATGTTTTTATCAGAGCTTACGGCATGAGGAGGGACAAAGTGGGAGAGGAGTCTGAAAAAGTGAGACGGTTCTGAATTGTGGAGGTTCTTGAGGGCTGCACAAAGGATCTGATAGGGAGACATCGGGAGTCTTAGGAATTAGTCAACAAATGGTAGATGGTATTATTATTACTTCTGCTAATGGAGCAGTTGGTGCAGAGTGTCCTCAGACCATTGTTGCTGACACACGCTTGATTCCCTTTCACATGTGAAATTGCTGCCATAGGGCTGCTGACATCGTATACCCCTTCCTGACTTTTCGCAAAGGAATAAAATTAGTTTGTGTAGAGCTCTAAGCCATTATTCAAGCTGACATCTTGCTAGGTTGGTTCTTTTTTGTTTGTTTGTTTGTTTGTTTGTTTTGTTTTATTTTTTGTTCTTTCAATTCTAACCTATCCTAGGCACAGATAGAGTCAAAGAGCATAGACCTCTAGGGTAGAATAGTCTTAATATGTATCCCAACTCTCACACTTCCTAGCTTTGCCTCTGGACAAGTATTTTTTTACTTGTGCTTTAGTTTCTTCATCTGTAAAATGGGGATACAAATAGTACATCACCTCTTGGCATTAATGTGAGGGTTAAATGACTCAATACACAGAATATCATTAGAACCATCTCTAGGAGATGGTAAGTAGTCAGTAAATTTAATTGCTATTAATGGCTTAAATTATGCAGATCCTCCTCCACTATCCCAATTTGGGATATGTGCTTTAGGGTTATCTGCCCTGTACTTTAGGTAAAGCACAGAGAAAATGGAGGGGAAGGACCTGATCATTCACTGCCAGGTGATATATGTTAAGTGTTACTGGCACAGTAAGACAACATAGGCTCTGGTATTGCCAGCATGTCTTTAAAGAGGAGCTTGATTAAAAGGTGAGGGTGGGAGAATATAGGAGAGGAATGGACTTGTTTTTAATCTGTGTTTGCAAAACATGCATGCTGTTTTACTTTGTGTGCTTATTTGGTTGCTCATACAGTCATGACACTGGTGGACTGAAGAGGACACCTGTCTTTGTCATCAGAGGATGAAAAAGTCAAGAGGAGGGGGTGGTTACAAGCAAAGGTATCATGGTGCAGCTGGAACCAGGGGGGAGGCAGCATGGCAGAATTCTAAAAGGTGGACTTTAGAATCAGAATAGCTCTGTCAGAAAACCAAACATTAGTCTGGCAACCCCTGGGCCAATCACATAACCTCTGCATGCCTCACCTGGAAAATAAAAATGCTTAATATATTTTTCTCAGAGTGATATTTTGAGAATTTGGTGAGATAATATACATGAACATGCTCCATTTGCTCTAGAAGAACACCCACATTCTAGTTATTAGTAGGAATGGGTCATGTTTGGATGGCAGAGAAGTGTAATGACAATCCAGCCAGAGAAATAATGTGGATAAATGAGAAGATCTGGCTTATTTGGGTTACAAAGAGGAAAACAATTCATGCATATTTGTAAATAAAGTTCACCAAGTAGCTCATTGGAATGACCAGGACATGCTTCCTATCCTTGAAAAGAATAGATTAATCAGGGAGGGTCACACAAGAGTTTATGTCAGGGAATATGAAAGAAATATGCTTGGAAATGGTGTCTAGACCCCAAAGGAAAGGCTCCCAACTTGCAAGCAATGGAACTGATGAAATCAGCAGAAAGGACCCAATGGAAGTTTTTGCATGAGAGTGATGAAACCAAACTCAATTTTCTCATGCATAACTCTTGCCCAAAGGGAACTCCTTGTAATTCTTTTAGCAGGGTCCCCACATGGCCCACACAATGTGTTTTGATGGGTAGATATAAAATGGGACAAAATTAATACCGATTAGGTAGGTTACTCATCTAAACACAAATGGGAACTAAAGACAATTAGTGAAAGTTGAATTACTCACAGGCCACTGAGTGTATATGGGAGTAATATAATGGAATAGAACAAAGTGAGGTACAAATACTTAAACACTT
Organism: Neomonachus schauinslandi; assembly: GCF_002201575.2. Classification (NCBI taxonomy): domain Eukaryota; kingdom Metazoa; phylum Chordata; class Mammalia; order Carnivora; family Phocidae; genus Neomonachus; species Neomonachus schauinslandi. The sequence goes on from NC_058405.1 coordinate 87,959,169, forward strand.
GTAGGTCAGTGTTAACAGGAAAATATTGGTGTAATTTTGGAGAGCAGGGTGGGGAGAAGGCTCAGAGCAAGACTATTAAGGATCCTAAGGAGTAGGGTTTGAGAGCAGTTTGGGCACAGGTGGATTCAGCTTTGAGTCTCAGCTCTGATATCTGCTGACTGTGCAACTTTGGGCAGTTACTCTTTTCCTCTCTAAGCCTCAATTTTTTTTTTCATATTTTTTCATCTGGAGAATGGGGCTGATGTGTTTATCTTAAAAGTTTGTTTTAAAGTTTAAATAAGGGGTGGCTCAGTCGTTAAGCGTCTGCCTTCGGCTCAGGTCATGATCCCAGGGTCCTGGTATCGAGCCCCGCATCGGGCTCCCTGCTCCGCGGGAAGCCTGCTTCTCCCTCTCCCACTCCCCCTGCTTGTGTTCCCTCTCTCGCTGTGTCTCTCTCTGTCAAATAAATAAATAAAATCTTTAAAAAAAATAAAATAAAGTTTAAATAAAATAAAATAAGGACAGAAGAGTGTTTACCACAATGACTATCACACAATGGGCCTTCAGTAAAAGCTGACAAAACCAAAAATAAAGAAGAGAAAAAAAAAAGGTGGACATGAAAATGAAAAAAAAAAATGACAAGTTAAAAAAAGAAAGCTAACCCTAGAAATATTATTTTATTCCCAATGGAAGGCAGCAGAAGAGAGATTCATTCACGACTGATTTGGAAACAATGAAACCAGTATTTAATATGTTCAGGCATTTTCCTGTGGAAACAGGGACATTGAGATTTGCCCTCATCCTTGCAAGAAGCTCACATTTCAGGAAAAGACCAGACAGCTAAATCGACAATTGCACTGCAGCATTTAAAGGGAGGATTGTGAAGAAGGAGGGCAGTCAGGATACACCTGGTTGATTGGTCTTGGGGCATTCGATGGGTTCATTTACCCTGTAATATTCCATAGTCCCACATAGATCCCTGGTGAGGCCACCATCTTATTGGTGGGCAATGTCAATCCTGAAGGTGTGACACATTAGAGCTTGTGCCCACATTTCATTTCCAAAATGGCCCCTCACTTTGTACCTCCTTGTTCTAGCATTATGCACACCTAGAACCATGTAATTTTGGGGGCTGCCATTATTTCCTATGGCGCTTTTGACAATTTAGGAAAAGAGCCTCCCTTCTCAACATACTATACTTCAACATACTATACCTCCATATATTTGAATGCTTTATAATATATTGATTAAAAAAAAAACATAAAGTTTTAGAACCATCTGCAAGAACACTCTTGTAATAAATGTACTAACCTAACCTGTATCAGATGTGGGGAATGCCCCCTCAGCTGAGGCATATTATACAGTGCTCAACTAACAACACCATACCAACAGCCTTGGTAGATATTACTATTCCTATTATCAGAGGGAAATAGTGTTTGGCTAGATGAATAGAATTGTCCCAAATCATATGAGTTTGAAAAATGAGAGAGCAGACCTTAAATTCACATAGGCCTGACTCCAAAGTCCCTGCTCTCTCTGTTCTCTGAAATGCCAATTATCCAAAGCATTCCTTCCTTCTGGTGACCACTCCTGCCATTCTCTACAAAGGAGGTACACTTTGAGTTTTCAGTTTAGACCATCCCCTCTAATAACTCACCAACCTTCTCTGGTTCATGGTACGGAAGGACTTCCAATTCATTAGGCATTCCTTCTCTTCAGTCTGTGTTTCAAAACTCATTATTCAACATTTATCTACACCAAACTGTATTTGCCATCCATTAGCTCTCTGCTAGCCTGAGGTGCACAAATGAGCAAATTTCTCCTCCATCAGAATGCACTATACCTCATTATTTGTTGTTCCCCATAATTTAGTAGCATCTGCAAATTTCCAACCTTGGTTTTCAACACTGGAACTGTGATATCAGTAATACAAATCATGTACAATAAAGCTGAGTTGAAATAAACATCTTTATTTTCACCCCTATCAAGCTGGCATGTAAATGCAATGCGATTATTATTGTGGTCGATATCCCATGAGCTATTTCCCCTATCTTATACCAGTATACGGAGATTAGAGTGTGAAAATAAGAAGTCCAAAGTAGACATTTAGCAAGATGAAATACCAACTGTGGCTTTGTTGTGCTTTGCCTTTTACAATGTCAAATGTTCTTTAATTTTTAATGTGACTATGGGTGCACATTTTCCCTAAAAGATCCCATATTCTACTCCACTAACCTGAACATCCACTGTCTAATCATTCATATTCAAGCATTCACAGAGAATCATCAAGCATTCATCTGCTACCAAATCAGTACTGAGCTGCTGACGCTGAAATAATCATCACTCCTTCAAAATGCAAGCCAAAATTCTATAGTGAGTAATCATAATAGGTACCATTTATTGAACACTGATCACATGCTAGCCTCGACTAGAGGCTTCACATCTATTTACTTCTCCTCACCACAGGCCTTAGGGTAGCTATTATTATTTCTCATGTCACAGATAAGGACATGGAGGAGGAGAAAGGTCAAGGTACTTGTCAAAACCACATAGCAAGAATACACCGGAATAAGATTTCAACACGGGCTTGCCTAATTCCACAGGCCATAGTCTGGCCAATTAAAAAAAAAAAAAATCCAGCCTCTTATGTGATAATTATTATGAAATAAAAAACATGAACAAAATGAAGATCTTGTAAAATCCATCCATTTGCATAATCTGGATTTGTGCTATGCTGAAAAGCCTCCTTTCCCTAATCCTATTCCCACTTGCTGACAAGGATTATGTTGGCAAGAGATGATGCCCTTTGTTCTATGAGTGGAAATAAAGTTGCACTGCAAATATCCTGGAACATCATGAAAGACTGTTGGAGTACCAGGTATTTAATGGGAACAGAAGGATACTGACTACCCAAAGAAGTGAGCTCATGTTGTTGAAATGGTATGTGAAAGTCAAGTCCCCATTAGTTCACTACTTTGATAGGGGATAATTAAATGTACAAGCCTCAAAATACTTAAATGAATTATGCTCCCTATAATTATAAGTGGATCACTAATACTTGCCTTGTTTGCCACTATAATCCAAGAGCCCCAAATGTGCTCACTAAATATCCACTGAAGGAATGACAATCCCCCTCCATTACCATTCCCAGCCTGTTTGCACAGCATAACTTGAGGTGTAAATCTTCGAGAAACTGCAAGATATCCAAATGGAGAAGCTAAAATAAGGACTATGGTTCTGAGAAGGAGCAGATGGGATAAAGCAATGCCTGGAAAATGAGAGCTTAGAGGACAGACAGGCTCCAAATGGTTAGTACCTTGGCTTAGGATGAGGGATTATGCATGCACCTAGCTTGAGAAAGTAGAACAAAGAAGGAATAAGCAAATGTCCTCTGAGAAGGAAGCAGCCCATGGAAAGAGGAGGAAACTGTGTGAGGGCAAAGACTCAGGAGGAACAGCTCAGATGCTTCCAGAGGTACATGTTGGGCCTCGCCAACTTGAGACTGGCCTTCATCTCATCAGACAGCAAGATGATGGACAGCCATGAGATTAAGTGAAAACATCAGTAAATGTTGTCTTGAAACACTGAAAAACCTCAGCTAGATTG